>NC_046187.1:22777555-23098293 GCF_011004875.1 Balearica regulorum gibbericeps | reverse complement strand
CAACCACACAAACTTCATATTCTCTCTGACTTCATGTTTTCAGGAGCCCATGTTTCTGTCTGCCAGGTAGATCTCAAACACTTTCTACACCCCAGCAGCAGCAAACGCCTATTCCTGGTGAGGAAGCTTTCCTTGGTGTGTCTGCAGATTCTTTCCAACACTTTATGTGGATTCTGATCCTCACAACAGCAAGTGCTGTGGTCTTAGTTGCTAGATATTGAGCCACTCAAATGCTCTATTTTCCCTCTATGGTCTGAAGAGAAGGAACTCGGTGAAGGAGATACCAGCCACGCGCCAAGACTTGGAGCTGGTCCAGCGTGACAAGCAAGCAAGAATCTTATGCCAGGCTAGAAAAGGCAAACAGCAGGCTTTCGGCATGCTCATAGTTAGACCTGGGGGAAAGAGGCCCTCAGTGATTACAGTCTTAGGATCAAAGTGTTGTCCAAATTGAGTCTAAGTCAGTTGACACAGTCAATGGCAGTTCAGGGTATCCCCTCTGGACTATGCAGCTTGCTGCAAATGCTGCCAACCAGAGCAGCAATCCATCGAGTTAACAGAAGTATTTTGATTATGCATCCTGTGATCTGGCTGTCTGATAGTACTGAGAACCATCCTTTCCTACAGCCTCACTGGAGGTACTGGAATACTGGATGCTCAGACAAGGTCTGCGTGAAAGACAAGGGTCTGCAGCTGTTGTGTGTTCTGTACTTGTGTATATCAGGAAAACTGGCACTTAATTTTCTTTTCCTCAGGGAACTTTTCTTGTGGAATGTTGTGAGCTTCAGAAACAAAACTTAGTGTCTTAATTCCTACATAGAGAGTAAAAAGTGTCACACTGGTTCCATAGGTCTGAGCACAAAAAAATCTCGTTTTAGTCCCTTAAGTATAACATGGGTTTGAAGGATATTGTTTGTAGAGGAAGCTTAAAAGTAATGTATGACAAGTATATATGATTTTTTTTTTTCCTTGCTGGTAGCAATTGTCTTACCAGGACAGTGAATAAAATTTGATCTTCATGAAGAAAAGCATCATTACAAGATGCCATGGATTTCCAGTTCCCAAAGCACTTTAGGCTTGGGTTTTCAGAGGGCATAATGGTTTCCCCATCCTGCTGGATTTCATTTTAACTTGGAAACAATATTTTTAGGCTTGTGAATCCCAACTATTTCACTGGTTCCCCAAAACAGGTAAGTAGATGTCCAAAACCAAAAATTTTGCATCTGTGAACATTCATGTTGTGCTTATTTTGGGTACAAAATCAGAAAGCCTTAAGCATTTTGCTCTGTATCAAGGGCTGCAGTAAATATCATTCTCCAAAGCGGTGCACGCAAGACTGAATAAGTGAACTCGTCATTTGCTTAAGGAGCTACCAGTTCTGAGCTTCTACTCAGAGAGATACAGTACCTGATCCACCTTAATGCCGAGTGCCAGCACAGTGCAGCCAGGAGGAATGGGGCTGAAGAGGACCTGACATCTACATGGTGTATGTTTTGGGAACCTTCATTTGGACTGCTTTGTGGAGTTTTCCTGACAGCAACTGGAACAAGACTTCTGATCCAGTTTCTTCTGCTCTGAGGCCTCTTGGTGATGCAAAGCAGTATAAATGGGGACTGTCAAGAAGAATGCTTGAAAGAACACCCCTCACCCACTGGGAATGTTGGTGCGGATGGACGTGATGGGTCTGAATCCCTTACTTGTGGCAAAATGACACTGATGTCAGCATTGTCTGGCTTTTCCTGAGGGAAGTTATGGAAACCTGAAGCAATGTGGATGGCCAAAACATTTTATTTGGTTTAGGTGGTCTAGCAGGTGGTCTTTTAAGCTGTAGTCTCACCTATTTATGAAACCACAAGCTCAATCTTCTCACAGACATGTTTTCATAGGATTTAACATCTTCACTCAAGGCAGAATGGGATGTATCTAACTATATAATCATGCATGACACACAGGAATGTAATTTATATGCACATTTAATAAAACCTGTTAAAAATTTGCCTTCTGTGTCAGGTACTTGTTAATTTCCTGTGTTATGGTAAGCAACTGTAAGATGGGGACGCCTCTGTTTTAGAATGTGTTACACTGATCCTATACCATGTATTTATGTAGTGGCTTTTAAGTAGTCTTAACCATCTGGTTTTGTTGACTTGTTAGAAGAGCATAACTGGAAGAAGAGCAAAATGCCATCCAGCGTTGGACAGATTTTACCCACCTGGCCAGAGGTTACCCAAATTTATGTGCAGGCAAACAGGTCTCGTATCAGCCACTAGAGGGTGAACCGTATTGTAGAAGAGCCTTGGCTGCTGGGGGTGCTCTGTTTCAACTCGGTAGAGACGATCTGGAGGACAAGGCACCGTGTCCACATTGCCTTGAAGGTGCAGAGATGCTACACGATTGTCTTACAAAGTTTGAGGAGACTACAGCTGTTCAGCTCTTAGCACAGGCTTCTGCAGCACAGAGTGAGTTTCAGTCTTTTCCCCAATCGGAAAGCTGGCAGCAAATGCCCCTCTGTAGGTACACAGCGTGCTGTGGCTGTGAGCAAGGGGCTGAGCGGGTTTTGCCTGCTTCTCCGCCACACCATAGGCAGACCTTTGTCCTGTGGAAAAGTAGACTGGAAAGGCACATTGTCAGGTATTGTTGGCATCATGGGTCTATTTTCTCAGCTTGTCATCAGCCTTCTTGCAAACAAGATAGCAAAGAGCAGCAATAATTTTGAGATCTGAAAGGATGGGAGGTTTGCAGTGGCATACAGCTGCTGTTTGCTTTGACGTCCCGTTCTGACAACTGATAATTCTTGTAGATTGACAACACTTATCAGATTTCTTCTTGTCCCTTTCCTGTCAGGATGGGAAACTTGGTACAAATTGCACCATATTCTGAGCTAGAAGAGCAAGCTGTTGATGAATGAAACATGCTGGAGTTTGTTGATCTGGGTCTATAATACCTAACAGCTAAGGGGATGGTCTTGGAATTTGAGATTATCTGAGAGGGTAAAAAGGAGTACAGCAGCTTTATTGCCGTATTACATGCCAGGTTGGCTATGGATGGGAAGGTGGCTGTTTGGAAGAACAGTAGCACTTTTGTCACATTTTACTGGGTCAAGTGCAATAACGGGAGTCTTAGAGACAGACTTCTTAAAGGACATAATTTTAACAAATCTGATTTCTTTTATTTTTTATGGCTTATAAAAAAGTACTTTTTGCTGAGTGTCTGGCAAAGCACATGCTATGTATGTGACACCTAATTAAAGCATTTATGAGCATTCAGTAGCTGGTAACTGTGCCATGACCCAAGGATGTGTTCAGCTGGTGTGGTGGTATTTGGCTGGGGGAGCCGTGTGGGTGGAGTTTCTGTCAAAGGGTTTGAAGTGAAGAACTGAGTGGAATAATGGCTCTCATGTTCTTCTGTATGTGGTTGAACCAGGATCCTTCTATAAAACGTAGCTGTCAGTATTTCAGCTTGCTTGGGGTCTTTGATCCATTATTGCTGTAAAGAAAACTTTTCAAAACTCATCTGGTTAGAATAGTTCAGAAAAGTCCCAAAACAAATATAATGAATGACAGTTAATCTGCTTTATCTTAAGGTAAATTTTTATTTGTAATTGAACCTGTTCTTACATGACACTTCCTTTGAAGAATATTTTGTTTGCCATTCATTGCTGGTGGCTTTTTCTCAGGTGCAAGTAAATTGTTTCCATGAAGACAGAGAAAAGGCTTTTGAGAACTCATTATCCAAAAATGCAATTATTTTCTTTTATGTAAGCTTGAGTAGGTCCAAGGAATACATGGCATGTCTCTGATTCACTGAATTCTTTCTTCCCTCCAGTAAACCTGTCAGGTTGTGCTTGCCATGTGATGTTTGTCCCCTCAGCTCCTATGCTTTTCATCCTCCTGTCGCGCCAGTGGGCAATCCCTTCCTCAAGGTAGGGCTTGCCATCAGCCTGGCATCCAGAGCCTGTTTTAACCACAGAGCGTTCTTTGTAAGTCAATACAAAGTCAGCTGCCTGCAATTGTCACACATCTCTGACCTTTCCCAGACTCTTGGGATCACCTGCAGTCTGCAGCCTTTGGAGTCATGACCCAGACAGTCTGGCAGTGTTCGCCAGGCCAGCGGAGATGACCTGCATACCAAGGGGAGCTCTTACTGGGATCATTCCTTCCCCAGTGGACAGACCAGATAGAAGGACTATACTAGGAAATACTGTCTTCCATTCTAGAGGGTGGTGAGAACATAAGAAAAAACTTTTTTACTGTGAGGGTGGTTGAACATTGAAACAGGTTGTCAGGAGAAGTTATGGGGTGTCCATCCTCGGAGATATGCAAAACCCAATTGGACGTGATCCTGAGCACCCTTGTCCAGCTGCCCTTGGTTTAGGCTAGACCATCTCCAGAGTTCCCCTCCCACCTCAGCTATTCTGTGATTCTCTTCTTCCAAAGTGCCTGGCAGCTTCAGGAAAAGGCACATGGCCATGGCTAAGTGGCAGGTACTGTCTCAGATGATCTGACTGCCCCTCAGCTGTTTCTGTGACAGGTGAATGCACTGGTAGACAACCTAAAGACGACTGACACCAGGTTGTCTTCATGCTTGACCCTTAGATGCATGCGGCACCCAGTGCTGTTGTCCCCAACTTGTCTGGCACTCTTAGCATTCATTGAGTAATCAAGGAAAATAGCAGGGAACGGAAGGGAAAACAATCCATTCTGTGCAACCTAGGTACAGAGCAGGTTACCCAAGAGTGAGCTCAGCCAGAAGGTCTCACAGGGAGGCAGCAAACCAAGTGGGACCCTCATTTGGTACCCAGCAGTCTTGCCTGAAGCATGTTGCACTTTTTCTGTCAGTGACTCAGCTCCTGAACTGAGGCTGAAAGGCCAGCCAGAGGTGAAACGGCTGCAGGATGGAGGTCTTGGGCTTGACTTTCATTATGTCTAATTTAGTCTATGAAGCTTTGACGGCTAATGCAGTCTACGATAAATCAGGCGATTGCTCACAAGAATCATGTTTAGGATCTGGCACGCTGCTGCAGAGCAAACTGGAACATACAATGTCTGTGGCAGAAAGCATCTCAGAGAGCCAGACTCCATTTGGCTTCCACTAGACAGGTTAGCTGCTAACATATAACTTGAAATCAAATCCAAGCTACCATTTTCTGGGGACATAGCGATGTAGAAGTCTTGCTTAGAGCCTGCTGTCTTTTGCTGAGATCTGTGTTAGTGCTCCCAGTAAGCCTCTCTAGCACTTCTGATGCGTGAAACAATGCTGCTGTTCTTTTGTTTGATTTAAGATGTGCCTGTAAAAGATTTATTTTTATCTTAACATGCCTTATTTCTTTGTAGGCCTAGTCCAATTCCTATAAAGATCTCCTGTCTCTCTGGAGATGCTGTGCATCTTGACTGGGAGAGGATTTGTGGAGTGGATGTAGAGAGCAGCTTGTTAGCCTGATTGCTAGGCAACACCTGGAAGAAAATGCGGGCTGGCCTGTTTCACTGTACGGAGTAGCAGCTCTGGCTGAGCAGCTGCAGAGGACAGGTACATGTGTGCTACCTTTTTGCCTCAAATGGGGCGACAGGCTATGAATTCTTTTTTAATGACTCTGGCAGTGGGGGACTTCTGTTGTTTAAGGGTGTGTTCAGTATTCTGGGCTGGTCTATCTGGCTGCAACTCAGATGGGTGTAGCAGTTTCTGTTATAAGGGCCTGGAAAGAGGGACTAATTGGAAACCAACCAGGGTAGATTTAGCATACTTCAGAGCTTGAGGCCATGGCTATAGCCTCTGAGAGCCTCCACATGCTCAATATTTCAAAGCTGCATGGGCATGTAATAAAACCTTGCCCCATGTAACTTTTTGAGGCTCAAGGTAAAGGACCTGGCTTCTCTCCCAGCCCTGACATTGGCTCTTTCATTCTATTCTTCTAGTGGATTTTCTGGGTTTGTTTTTTTTACTGATCAGTTATTAAAAGCCATGATTGGGAATTTCATGTGGCAAAGGAAAGCATGGGATATTAAACTGATGAACTTTTTGTTGTCAAAAGAGTAGAATTGTGTAGCATGTCCACAGCTGAAGTTAAAAAGTATAAAGAAATGCAGCTCATTTCAAGCTTCCCCTGAATTCTGAAAGCCAAATGCAAGATACCTTTGTGTTTTTAGGAGGGGGAGGCCTGCAGCCATAACTGAGCTGTCAAGGTGTGCTGATGGAAAATGAGTGGACTTGTCCTAGGGAAGGATTTCATTGCAGCGTGACAATTTGATCTTATCAGATGCTCACAGAATCACAGAGTAATTTAGTTTGGGAAGGATGTACAGAGGTCATATCGTCGAACTCCCTGCTCAGAGCAGGTCTAATTAGTCCAGGTTGTTTAAGGCCATGCTGTTTAACAGTGCTTCTGTCAGTTCTGTTAAATATCGCTGGCAAGAACATTCACTTCTCAGTTTAAAAGTAATGACTGACTGCTGTCTTTGGTCTAAAATTCGTGGCCTCAGTTGAGTAACTGGTAGACAATTATGTAAAACATCTTTGCTTGTAAATTCCGAAGATGTTATTGCTATGGGGCTTGGCCAATGGTCTTCTCTAAAGGCATTCTTCGTCTCTACAGCCGAGGAGCCTATGTAAGTATGCAAACATAAACCAAGGTAGCCTATTATTACCATTCTTAGGCAAGCAGTCTGTCTGACTGGCTGGGCTGACTTTGCAGGGTTAAACAGAGAGAATGGTCATTACATGTTTTTACACTTTCATTCACAAAATCCTGTGCACCCACATTCTCAGATTTCCACCCCACGGTCTGATAGCTAGTTTCTGTACTGCTTCCCTGGTATTAACCAAAAAGGTTAGTAACCGCCTCAGCTTACTGAATAACCCTGTAATACCAAGCACTTTGCAACTTGCTAATTTATTGTGAGGAAAATTGTTCCTTAATGATTGTCTTTTCTTGGCTTGTCTGTAGCATTGTTCCTGGGGTACAGGTATGTGTAAATTGATTTTGCATAAGCCGGCAAATGTATTTCCTTATTTTCCACTGTTTTTGCAGGACAGTTCATTTTAACAGTTAATTATTTTGAAAACAAAAGTGACCTACTTCAATTTTTATTAGGCAGATCACAAAAAATTCTTGATTGTAAGGAAATCAAATCATGTTTTTGGAATATCTCTGTTGTTCACATTCTGGGGTAACAACAGGAAGGTCTGTCCTAGTGTGCTCTGAAAGTTACCAGAAGTTCACTCATCTGTTGTCCAAGACCCTTCCTCTAGCACTAACTCCTGAGACCCTTTGCAATCTGGTGGTCTTATAATGTATGCTCTTTGTCTCCATGAAATCTTGTTGCAGAGGCCAAGATCTCAGGTAACTTTTGTCTCAAACTCTAGCTATTTGCTAAAACCTACTGCTGCTGGAACGTGGTTTTTACCTGACCCAGGTAGGCAGAGCTGGCCTTTGAACTTCTGGATACATCAGGAAAAATTCTGTGCATCTGACTTCAAGGGCCACCTTTTCCCAGTGTGCTCAGCCTGAGTTCTCAGGGCACCTCATTAGTAGTCTTTAAATACTAATGAAGAAATTAATGTTATTAACCCACTAATAATGCTGCCAACTTTTACCTCTGTGAGCAGACACCACTATGCACAGCCTCAGCCTGACCATTCTGGACAGAAATTGCTATGTGCTTTTTTGCGTTATAGCCCAAACGTAATGACGTTTTTCTATTCCAGGAGTGTGTTTTGTAAGGATGACAGGTTTTGTGATCACAGTATTAAAAAAGAAAGAAAAAAATTAAACCAAAGAATTCTAAGTTATTTTCTTGACTCCTGGATTGGTTTGTAATCGATCTCCAGCATTCCATCGAGTGCTGGAGTTCCTGTGGGTGTGGGTGTGTTTCTGGGTGGAGCGGGGATTTCCTTTGTGCACAAAATTTTTTGAGTTTTATTAATCTTAAAAAAGAAAATAACGGGGCTGGGGGGGGATGGAGGGAATGCCTAGGGAGGATATTAGTACTTGACAGGTAACTGTATTCAGTCAGTAAAGCCCCACATAAGGTAGGTAGCTGCAGCAATTCCCTTTCTATGGAGAGCTAGGAGAAGCCAAGAAAAACAATTGATTTGATCAAAACAAAGGAAGAAATCAATGTTGGAGAAATAGGAGATGCTGTGCAGCAGTGCTCAGCTTTTCCAACTGTCCTAAAAATTGGCTGTCCAGACACTTGCTTGTATAATTGCATTGAAGTGCCTGTGAATGAGCATCTTTGGGGAAAGATGAAAAAGGACTAGGTATGATTAGGTGACATTTTCCTCTTGGGTTTTTTGGTTTTGTTTTTTTTCTTAAACCCTCTGTTGCTCAGGTTCTTTCTGGAAGATAATAAGTTTTCCCATAAAAATGCCTGTGAAATCTTGAGATTTCATTGGAAAACCAAATACTTCAAACTCTTTGGCAGAAATCCCAGCGCATCAAACACTGGAAACCAGGAGTTGTTTCTGGTAATTTTCCTTTTTTGTTTGGGATTTTAGCTCCAAGTGCAGAATTTCTCACAAGAGAATATCCATTTTTCCCCTTTCCAGCTGACTCTGAAGAATCATGTTTGTGCTGGGAAAAGGAATTCCAAGGAGATTGGTCGCCCTTTTCACAGAGTAAGCATTTTCCACAGGCGGGGTTATGCCAACCATTAAATGACTAACATGTAATTAGGAGGCTGCATACTTATAGTTGTCATGTTCCTAATGCCAAGGGAGTCCAGGATAGCTGTGGAGGAGTGAGCATCGAGGGAGATCAGGCTTGGCTGACCAAGCCATTTATGTCTATATTTGTTTTTATGTTTGGCCTTTGTGTTGGCTATCTCAGGAGGCAAGTGACTTAGCGTTGCGGACAGTGCAGTGCCTCTCCCATGTGGGTTTTACAGTGAGTGTACGGTAGAAGGTGCTGCCGCTCAAGAGAAGGCCTGCTGTAGGGATACAACTTGGACAGGCAGGGAGTGCTGGAAAAGGGAAATCTCACACACTTCCTGTTCTGCTGTGGTGAAGAACAAGTCTTCTTGCCTGGGCTGGTTTATCTGCTCTGTCCATCTCTGCCTGGGGAGCTCTTTGATGCGGAGCTGATCTGAAGGTTACAGTCTCCTTATCAACTCCATGCTCACCCCTGTTTGTTTTTATTCTGAAGTTCGCTCCCTCATTTTGCAATAACCCACAGGGTGCTGGGTGTTACGCCAGCCGTGCCTCAATGAAGGATCTTCATTCAACACCTTTCCCTTCCCGTCACACCAGTCAATGCGACTCCTGCATTTTCCAGCAGCATTCGCTACGCAGTCCAGACTTTAGTCAAACCTTGGTTGGCGGTCAGAAAGGCTACCAGACCTACCGGGACCTACCATGGGATCTTCAAAAGTAGGTGGCATGTTTTAACTTGGCAAGTTTGATTTGGAGATGTAATGGTGGTAAAGGATACTGTCTGTGGGAGAGCTTTAGGACTTCAAGGACGTATATAGATCAGAAAAGAAATCTGTTTGCTCTCTTGGAAGGTCCTGACCTTGGACCTCATTGCTCTATCTCTACCCCTTTCATCCTTTTAGATCTAGGGGACATCGTGGATCTGTCTGTCTGAAATGTGCAGCCTGAAAAGGGGTGATAGACAGAGGGAAAGCTAAACAATAAGTTGCAGGCTGAAAAGGAGGTTTTGGAGGTTGTGGTCTGGATGGAAAGAATAACGTATGGCTGGAGTAAGAAATGCAGAGGGAAATCCTTCCCTGGTATGGTCAGGATCACAAAGATTTGCTTTCTGTTTAGACAGATGATGTGATGGCTTAGGTTGACATGCACTTTTCCTCCCTGTGATTGTCTTATCCTGTCCCCAGCAGGCTTTTATTGCAGCAGTGCAGAATCCAGGAAGCTCTTTTGCGTCAAAATCAAATGTTAACACAATTTTGGGAAGCAATGGGTTTTGATCAGGTCTAGTTGCAATATTATTTCCCCCAAACCCTGCAAAAGGTCCTAGTTAAATCAGTGACAGCAGCACAACTACATAAGGAGAACACTATAGGTGTCAATTTTGACCCTAGTATTTTTAAGGAGGAAGCCAGTATTTCTAGGGAGTAAAGACAAGGTGTTTTGTATCTGAAAGTATTTTCTGCAGTCAGAGATGTTGGATATCCTTAGTTTTGTTCTACTGTAACAATATTTAAGACAGTGCTGGAAAGTTCAAAGTATTTTTACAAGAAAAGTCTCCCAGCTGGGACACTCTCCTATGCTCTTTTGGGTCAGAGCAGGGATCTGGTCATAACATAAATGTACAGCGAGCCTCCTGGAATTTGTCGTTTCTGTTTAACGCTCTGGTTCCTGGATTCATGTAGCAATAGGAGATGCTCAGTCTCCCTTGAGTTTGTTTTTTGTTGTTGCCTCAGCGATTGATGGAGCTTAAAAGTATGAACTCAGAAACAAAATCCAAAATAACCTGGGTTTTTTGTTGGTTTTATTTTTTAACACCCTAATGATTTGGCTGGATGGCTGATTTTTTGTGTGTGATTGCTACAGACTACAATATTAGTCTTCTCTCTGGCGTTGCTTTGGGCAAATGGCAGTGGATGATTGCAAGATACTACTTATTCTTTCCATCCTCAGTATTTTTAAAAGTTAGAGATTTTTAATGATTTATGGACATAATGAAGTAGAAACTTTGTTTCTGGATTGACAGAATTATTCTTTATGCCCATTTCACTGTTCTTCTCATTTTGTGAGGACAATATCATTTTAGTCGATACAGTGTTGACTTTGCTAGGACAAGACTGAGTTCAGCTTTTGGTTCTGTGCTCCTTAGTGGTACCCTGCTCAATACCCAAAGATCCTCTGCACTGTTTAATATCCATACCTTAAAAGTTATGCTGCTCTAACTGTCAGGTGAGGAAGAAATCTCCATCAATTGTGAATACCAGTTTGCGTGTGTTACATAAAGAGGGAAAACTAAGTGTGAGTTCTCTACCTAGCAGAATCAAAAAGCCATTCCTTTTTCTAGTTAGCTGTAAATCTAGTTGCCATGTCTTGTTGATAACAGTGGTGTAAATAATTTTAATAACAGAGTGCTAGAGGGAAGTTAAATAACATCTGAGTCCAGTTTGATTGGATCCTAGTTAGGAAAGGATTTAGTTGTTTAAGTAGTTGTTTAGATTACTATAAAATCTAAAGTACGTTAAGGGAAATCTATGTTGGATGATTAAACATTACACATTTGGGAAGGGATGGAGACTGGCTGGCCTTAATCAAAGACCCTGTGTAGCCTGTTAAATGTCCAGAGTTCTTTGCTGGGCAGGGATGTAGATCTGAGTGTGGAGCTGTAAGCCTTGCTGTTTGAGCTCATCATGCTGTGTCTTATTCTGTTATAAGAGTGGTGCTTCACTATTAGTTTTATCTAGTTCCAAGATGCCTCTTTTCACAACATTTAAAGCTACGTTGGATCGTGTGCTCCATAAAATCCTTCAGGAAGCAAAGCTGGTAAGGAAAACTGGGTGGAGTAGACAGCCTTGCTGGTCTTGTCTCTCGGTTGTGCTGTGTCCTGCAGTCTGGGGAGCAAATGCAGTGTTGTACCCACAACTTCCTTGTGAAGGTCTCGTGCCCTGGCAGGGTGAGGTACAGAGTAGCTGGTGGTGTATGTGGTAGTCTAAAAGTGAATATGTAGGTGGAAATGCAGTGCCACTCGCACCAATTTGTTATGCAGTAGGTGGGCAAAATGAATGTAAATTACAGACTGCTGAGGTGTAGCAGGAAATGGATACCAGCCCTGGTGCAAGGACGCTCATGTCCCATTGGCATTAATGGGAGTTAACCTTGATTATTGCAGGAGGCAGATGTGGTTCCTGCACAGTGCCAAACAGAAACCTATTTTGCTCAGTTTGCCCCAGATTAGATCCTGATTCCAGGAAACCCTAGTGAAATACTTTTGATTCTGGTACTCATCACACCTGATTTGACTCGTATGGAATTGGTACCATTTGTGTTTCCTTGCCACATTCACTGAGTTTCTGACCATTTTAGACAGGAAAACCAGAATGAGAAAGGACCTCCTCCTGAGCCTTAAAATCTAGTCCTCTTTGTTAGCTGAGCAAGCCCCAGTGGAAACCCAGGAACTTTTCTGGCCTCTGGTGTTCCTGTTAGAGGGTGTTGCAGAAGTGCCTCACGTTAAATTTTTTCACGGACAGTTTTATGATTGGGCATTTTTAGTCAGCATAAAATTTTAAAATCAAGTCATTCTGCTTCCATCACATACTCCTTCCGTGTCTGTATTTCTGGTCACACAGAGATCTTCATTCTGAATGAAGTTGAGCTAACACAAAGCTTGGGATGCTTCTGATTCAAGACAATTTGAAAACTTCATGTGATCTGTGGACAGATCTGGTGTTAACAGAGGGACAGATTTCATACAGAACTGAACACAGGAATTGTCCAGTTTCTCTGCCACTGGAGAATCGCCTGGGGTTTCAGAGTCTTAGCTGAACCTCTTGTCTAAGGAACCTTCTCTAATTTCAGCAGCATTTCTCCCATGAAGAAATTTGTCCATCTCTGTTCAGTGAAAATACGTTGCTAGATTACAGCATCTCACTGTTTATCTACCCAGCCTAGCAATTGTTTATTATATATAAAGTATAAAATATGGAAAAACTTATTATTGAGCCAGAAATGTAAGCTTCCAAACTACAGGAAAATCTGGGTACTTTGGGTCAGATTCTCAGTGGATATAAGCTGTCACAGATGCACACAAACTATCACGAAGGCAGAAAGGCTGATCTGTTGTATCAAACTTGCAGAACTCTTCAGGAGTGATGTTAAGTATAGTTGTTTTACAGTGACATTTCATATACCAGTAAACAGACTTATTTCACTAAGTAGATTAAAACACCATCACTGTCCTATTATGTGTGTATTTATATATTACAATTATTATATATTTATAATAATTATATATTACAATATATTACAATTATTGCTAAGGCTGGTACAATGCTTTTATCATTTTTTTTCTCAAATTTTGTTTTTCTCTCTTTTTATTAAGAGAGAAGTACCGCATATATTCTAAAAATTGTGAAGAAAATGTCTGTCTAAGCATACCTTCCTTATAGGACTAAAACCAAAGCACATTTAATAGCCCACAAGAGATCATCTCTAGCTGACTGGTTTAGGTTTGGCTGTTAGGCTGTCCTGTCAGCACCTTTCTTGAGCAGACACTGTCAGTGCGTGCATGCCAAAGCAGAGCCTGTGTTCCCTTTCATGGTGCATGCTGACTTAGCTAGACACTGTCTCTGATATGAAGCTCACTGCAGGTAATGGAGGGGTTCCCACAGTTGTCAGAGCGTGCTTTCTGCCCTGGTGAGGAAGACCTTTGAGGCTTTTCCTCTGAAGCAGACAGTTTGACTTATAGAAGGCAGTTTTAATTCTGCTTCTTTGCAAGAACTGAATCTAAATTCAAATAGGTAAAAGACACTCTTATTTCTCTTGTGAACTAACAGTTTCAGGCTGCAGTGAGGCAAGTACATGAATGATTTGTCTAATGCAATGTTTATGATACGTTTATTGAGTGGTACCCTTAAAAAACCCAAGATATTAAGTAAAAATTTTTAATTTTTCTTTGAGACTGACTTTTTTTTCCCCCCGATACTCCTTTGTTACTAAAAGTCAACAGACATAATTAGCTGTGTCTTTCTTATGTCTGCCTTGTAAAAGGCATAAGGGGAGGGATCTCTCTGGCTCTGCATTTATTGGTGTGAGCTCCTTGTTGAGGAAAGAATTCTGGGGGGGCTTCTTTATGCTCCTGATGGGGTTGACCCTCATACAGAATGCAGGGCTCCAAATCACCTACCACCACTCAGGAAAGGTCTCAGTGGGTGTTTCTAGGAAAATGCCAGCTGAATGCCTGTTGAAAAAGGCAAGACAGTGTTAGGAATTATTAGGAAACAAAGAGAGAACAACCAAGTAAAATTGTTATGTCAGTGTGGGCAATTTTATATCAGGTTTTTGTTTCTCTTTGTCAACAAATATTTCACTTCTTTTCCTAATTGGACAAATCTTAATTTGGAACTTGGTGGTCTTCTGCCAAGAGATGAAACCGAGTCCCTTATTGCAATGTATTTAAGATTACTGCATGGGCATGGTTGTCTGGTAAAGAGCAGAGTCTTTGGGGTAGAGGGGAGGACCATGTAGGCTGCAAGCAGAAAGGACCCCGGCATATAAGCCCACTGAGGTCAGTGGGAGGTTTTCAGCCAGTATTTGGTTCAGGCTTAAAATCTCCATTTCTGCTCTGGAGGATTTCAGTGACCTTCTCAGCCAGAGTGTTTTGAATCCTGCTGTGCATTTCTAGGTTACACTCCCTGTTCCCTCTCTGTTGAACAGATAGTTCCCAAGGAGTTAGCAGGAACTGCTTGACTCTTGATCTGAGAAAATAAATTACCGCTGTTGAACTTTTATCAGCTCTCTGCAGAGTATTCAAACTCTGATGGGCCATCATGTGGATGGAAGCTGTTTCAGTTTTGGGATAGTTACTTCTCTTGTGTGTGTTGAATCCCTGTAAGTACTGTCCAACTTTACACAGTGGGACGTTTTGTCAGATGAAATAATTGAACTTTGAGGCATGAACCTCAGGAGACAAAGCAAAGCAGCAGTAAAGTTCAAAGTTAATGGGAATAGAAAAGTATCAGCCCAGCAATCTTTGTGGTTTTGTCTCACAGATGTCTTTGAAAACTTGGATTTGAAATCCTCCTGGTGTGCTCAGTCTGCACTTCTATTCAAATGGGGAAATATCCAGATGGTACAGCCTAACCAAGGACAATGCACTCAAAAATACCTTTTGTTTTTAAAACCAATTTTTGTTTTTAAAATGAATTAGGAGTGGAGAGGAAACCTTAACAGCTGTTTCATGTTGTTATTTAAAAGGAAGGGGGAAAGTTTATTCAGGAAAAAAAGGAGGAAAAAAAAGACATCCCAAGTCCCAAAACAGCCCTCCCTCCCCCCCCCCCCCCCCCTTAAGTGACTTTCTGAGATGTATTTATCAAACAACTGCTAGTCTGAAGAATTTTGTTCAGAAGCTGATGCTGAGTCCCCTCTGCACCTCTTTGAAATGATGCTCTCAAACAGGTTTCATGAATTAAGTGAAAGTCACGTGTGTGAGTAGAATTGCGTGTGAGTAACTGTTGTGGACTGGGATTTCTGTTTGCTAAATGATACTTGAAAGAGAAGAAATAAGAGTTATACAAAATGTTACACTATGTACAAAAGAATGCTGAAAAGTTTTCAAATTATATAGTACTCAATATTTAACTGTGTCCCAGCCATGTTACATCTGGTCTGAAACTGCTCTTTCACTGACATGATAGTAATTTCTTCATGCTCACCTGCTGCGGTTTAGAGGTGGCATCCAGCCTTTCAAATGGGCTTCTCAAACCCAGCATTTTGGTTTGGGGCTATGCCAGGATCATTATAGCTGAAAGACCTTCTGAGTGTTTTTCCTTCTGTGCAGCTTAATCAAGACAACTGCTTTTTAAATGAGAGTATCTGCAAGAATGAATGTGAGTAGGTTGTGTCAAGTGAAATGTGGTTTTTTGTTTGTTTTGTTGGCTTTTTTTCTAACTTAGTCTCACTTCAAACATAGTACAAATATTGGCAAAGCATATAAGCCATGCAAAGGACTACTATCTGGAGTGGAGGGGAAAAAAACCCCACCAAACCCACATGACAAATTAAAGCTGAACTTGCCACTGACTTTATGGTTTCACCTAGGAGGTACTATTGAGTGATATTATTCTTAATGAGGTGGAGTCCTGACTATTTATACCTGCATATTTTTTGTTTCTCCAGTTAAAGTTTTAAGGCAACTTCCATACAGTAATCTTAGAAATAACTTTTGAGCTGCTCATCTCCAAAATCTTAACAGGACTGTTCGATTTCTGTCGGGTTTGGTTTTTTTTTTCCCCCCCTGCTGTGGATTCACAAGTGTATTTTGAAGCAAATCAGATGAGAGGTTAATTAATAGCTGTTTTAGAGGATAGCAGGACTAAGGAAACACTAGCTAGGAGATCCAGGACAAGTCAGAACAGATATGAGTGACAAATGAGTATTCCCATTTTTACTCTATCAAATGTCACGGTATTCAGCCTGAGTCAGTTGTTTTCCAAGCCGAAGTAATAAGGCTGTAATTGTAAGGCTTTACAATGAAATATCAGAACCAGCTTTGATATTGATGTACAGTGCACAGTGTGCTTGCTGTCCCATTTCTGCATGCAGCTGCAGTGGTCACTTGCAATTATTTTCAACTTATTTTAATGTATTTAAACTTAACGGCTCATGAGGTATGTGTTCTGGAAGTGAACTATGTATATTTCGTTATGAATGTGGGAACTCACTGAGATGCCTCATACCCTCAGGAGAGGATCCCTGCAGCCTGCTTTCGTGGGGGAGGCTGTACCTTAACCTGAAGGTGTGCATGATTGCATGAGTGAAGTAGCTGGCTCTAGAGTGAAGGACTCTTTGCCAAAAATTGTGGCTTCCTGTTCTGTATGTTGTAATAGCTGATAACATAATAGAAAAATGGCTTTAAGGATCTTCAGATGTCTTTGAGTTTATAGCCGAAGGTAGAATTCAGTAAGTACCCTTTTTCAGGCAGTTTTTTCTTTAACTATAATACTGACCTACTGACTGTTGACTTTCCTTGAGTTAATTTGGATTAACACCTGTGTAATTAAGAGCATGGCAGAGAGAAGTATCTAGTGAGAACCTATGTTCCCTGGTCCGCTCACATGTCCTTGCCCTTCTCTGTCATTCCATCACTTGAGCAAATGCTGCTTAAAGCAGTGCTTGCGTTTTGCTTTTAGATTTAGTCTGAGTAAAACACGAAGCAGAGGCTGGCCCTCTGAAATCCCTTTCTCTTTTTTTTGTCCAGTCCTGCTTTGCAGGCTGAAATGGACTGAGCAGCTCGGATAATGTACAGATATGTACTATACAAAACATGGGATGCTTTTTTACTGATTTTATTGCACAAAGCAGTTTTGGGACCAAAGGTGCCAATCTGTCTGTGATAACTGACTTGTTTAACCAATTGAAAGCTGCCTACATTGCTGTATGAAAGTTCACCTAGATGAAAAATAAGTTTTATTCTTGCAAATTTCCAGTCGGGGGGTCACATAAGAAAGTGCTTAGTGAGACTGCTATTTAATTTGGCCCTAATATCAAAAAATAAATACCCCCCTCAAACCCAACCAACTCTGTGTTCTGTGATTTCTAGCATATCCCAAAATCTATTTCAAAATAGTCTTGAGTCACGGTTTCATTTTCAAGGGTGTTGGGTGAGAAGTTGATTAATACTGCTGGGAAGAATCAGCTGATGCTGAGGGAAAAAACTTCAGCTTCATTTTTTGGGATTTTAAATAGAAAAGGACCTCTTATTAATCTTTGCCCTTTGTTGTTCTAATTTTCCTTCAGAATTCATCAGCCAGCCATCAAAATAAGACATCTTGAACCCTGGAAAATTGCTCTAATTTTTATTGGAACAGCAGTGGCAGCAGCTGTCACCATTGGTCTCCTAGTTTATTTTCTGGCATATGGTAAGTTTTACATAACGTATCACTGTTCCTGTTTAGTGCATTTCCTTTGTGCTTGTTGTGCCACACAATGCTGGGAGTTTGCTTTTCATCAGTCTGTCGAAAGCTCACTTGGGGAAAAAACACCAGCTTCTCTAGAGCTTTCTTTTCTCATTTAGCATCTTTGCAGATCTCTTAGGAACATTTCCTGCTGTGCAGGGTGGTTTAGGGTTGTGGTTTCTGTTGGCTTTCACTTGCTTTCACTCTTTTCACATCTTCATCATGATATACTTCTGTGGTGAGGTCAACACACAAGTCTTCTGGTCTCCCTTATGCGAGTAACAAACAAAGCCTTCTGCTTCTCTCTACCTGTGGTGTTTCTCTGTTCCCTTGCCCTGATGACCAGCAGCCGCCTGCCAGGGCTTGGAGTTGAGTGGGCATACAGGCCAGGAAGGAAGGTAGCTGACTGGCAAGACGCGGCTTGTGATCCTGCGTGCGCCCAAAGTGGTAATATGAATATTTGGCCACAAATGTAACTGTTGGGAAAACTGGGCTTTTTGTCACTACTTGGCTTAGATCAACTGAGTTCTCGCTCCTGGGGTCCTAGCTTTTGGAAGCCATATTTGAATGGGTTGGATACAGGTGAAGGCTCATCTGCTCCCTAGATATCTGGATATCAGTCAGCCCCAAGTGTTGCTCTAAAATTCATTCGTCTTGATTCTTTGAGTATTGCCTGTTCCTCTTCTTTCCCTTACAGATCAGAAGCTGTTCTATTACAGTGGCAACATAAAAATCACCAACATCCGGTACAATAATGAATTGTCCAGACAGTCCTCGGGAAGGTTTAGAGACCTGAGTGAGAGGGTTGAGAGACTGGTAAGTTTGGACCATTGTGCCTTTCTGTTGTTAAGGACTGTGTGATAATACAAGAGTCATTAACATGAACAGCACACTCTTAGACCACAGGTGTCTGGTGTACCCTGAGCCCCCATGGTTAGCAGACCTGGGAAATGGATAGCATGAGAGTCATGATCATACCTGGCAGACCAGGCACTTGCCAGTCTGCTTGTTCTAGCACGTCACCTCTCTTTGTCCCTGCATGGAGGACAAGTAGATATCGACAATAATCTCAGCTTCCTCCTATATCACTAATAATTTCTGTGTGTCTTCTCTTTCACTGCCGTAAGCCTGACTTTGTGATTTATGCCCCACTGTCTCTGAGGAAAGCATGCTTTTACACCCTCTCCTTTACAGGGTGGGGAACTCTACCTGCCAGGCTGTTGCTGTGTGTTGAGAAAACAATACACGAGCCCTTTTCCTGCGCCTTCGGTATGTTTTGTTGGGAAACCCTCCTACAAATAGCAGAGGCTGCTGAGTGTCTCTCAGTCATACAGTAGCTATGGAAATAAATAGACACATTGCAATTTCCTTTCTTGTTTTCTCTTTGAGACACTTCCCCACAGATGTTAATTACAGAGTTCAGCTCTTTACAGCAATAAGCATGTGATTGTGCTTGTATCTTTTTGTGTTTCATTCATCAGAGTCCGATGTCTATCTCTTACCTTCTGTTTAGCAACCTTGCACAGATACTCAGTTAATAGGACAATCAATGCTTTGGGCCCCACTGTCATTTAATTTAGAGCCATGCCACTTGTCCACAACAAAATGTGAGCTGTGCTGAACGTTGTTCTGGAGATGGAGGGTGCTACATAGGGGGTTGGCAGTGCTAGCATCTTTCTGGCTCCACAGCTGAGGGCCTTGGAGATCTTAGTCAAGTTGTCCTCTTTTCTGTACTTGTTTCCTTTCTGCCCTCTTTACCTACAAGGGACTGTACCATATTTCCCAAGATCTGCTCCTGATGCATGTCTTCATGTATAGAGTCTTACATAAGCTGCATTTACTTAGGTGCTACCACTTTACAACTATTACCTAATAATTGCAGGCTTTTAACCTTGTGTTGTAGGACCTTGGAGAGGGAATGTTCTCCCTGACCAAGAAGACATTGTGTATGGCTGAGGGGGGAGGAAGGCAAGGCCTGGGGAGAAGTCTGAGGAATAATGCTTCATTGAATAAAGTTGTATCCCTTTCTCCCACTCCATTCCCTCTTCATTTTTTAAAAATGTGGCTCCTTTGGCAAAGAAACACTTAATTTAGCTAAGAAGTTCTTTCAAACGTTGTTCAATGCAGTCAGATTTCCTCTGAACATGGCTATTAATTTGGATGTTTAAATGGAAGCCAATGCTTTAGAATCCCTGTCTTCTGTATGGGTGTTGAGCACTTCTGACAGTAGTGACAGTAAACACCAGTGCCGGGTGAGCAGTGAGAACCATTATTTCAGAGCATGTTAATTGTACCTGATAAGTAACACCATAACAAACTTACAGAGAACTATGTTGCCTTTCCTTCATTCCTGTGACTTTTCTTATGAGTTGTCATTAATTCAGCCATTAACTTCTACCTCCCTCTCTCAAATTTGGCAAGATCTTTGCTGTAATTTTAGGTCAGCTGATATAAATGGTTCCTGCCATAAACTTTGACTTCTTCTGGTTTTAGGTCCAGGTGTTCCATCTAACAAGGATGTATGAGATTGAGAATTGTCCATAAGCTTATTTAAAGTGACTCTGTACACTAATGAATAACAGTATGTTCCTTGTAAGTCTGATTCTCTACAAGCAAAACTCAGCTTGTGGTGATAAAAATCAAAGCAATCTTTCCAGAGACAGAAATATCTCTTGACTTGACAGACAGCTGTCTCAGAGCATCTGCATTTTTATTTTCAGGGTTTTCACACCATCTCTTTAACAGAGGAGGGAGTTGAGTTTTTGATTGCATTTCCTGATTTGTCTGGATTTACTAAAGTCTTTTTCAGTGTCTCCCAGGCTGGTGTCAGGGTTTTGGATGTCCAAGCCTTCCCATCGTCATAGTCGTAACGATACCTTGAGCTCATGTTGTGAAACAGTGAGTCAATGCAGATAAATGCAATGTCTTTCACAATACTTGGTGCAAAGTGAACAGAAGTGAATCATCTCTGATAATCAGAAGCATTCAAATTACCTGACTTAGAGTAACTCCCTGCCAAGTTCTCCCTTCTCTGATCCCTCCCTGATGAAGCCTCCTTCTTTTGTCCCCAGAACAACCCTGAAAGGAGTTCTTTTCACAGCTGACATTTCACCAGAAAAAATGTTTTTTGCTCCTACAGGGATGTCACCCCACGTCTTCCTTGGGACTGGCAGTAAATGTCCTGATGTTTGCTTTGGTTTCCAGAGTTGAGTAGTAACACCCATTGTGTGAACGACATTCCCGACTCTCTTATCTCATTGAAGGTGGGAGGGAATGCAGCGAGATCATGCCAGAGAGCTGATGAAGCTGGTGCACCAGTCAAAATCTCAGGGCTGACTGGAAAGTCTGGAAAATGTCTTATGGGGTGGAGCTGGGGGGACTGAGGAACAGATGATGAAAGGTCTTTGCTCCTTGCCTGACTTCCTGCAAGCAGCTGTGAGGGTTCCCTTTGTGCTCTCTTGAAAAAGCAGACCTGACTGAATGCCACTGTGGAAAGCGATGTTCCAGCTCACCAGAGCCTCCTTGTTTTTCTAGCTGGACCAGTTGTTCTTCCCTTGCCAAGCTGAAATGCACTGTGCTAGACCATCCCCTCTTGCACTGGATAAAAAGGGCACAGTCACAGCCTTAGTGGCTTCTTCCCCAAGGAGCCTCTATTTTATAGTGGGTTCACTTAATGCTTGGCTGATCTGCACAACTTTTACCCACTGTTTTTCTCCAACTCCTGCACCAGACTTGGATTTTTTTTTTCCTCCCACAAAATGTATTAATTCTTTCAGATTTCCCAAGAGTGCCTTGGAGGCTCCAACTACCCTCTTACTGACAGCATCCCAGGAGACATTTCCAAGGCCCCACTCTAAGCTTTGCTTCTTCAGTCCCTCTGACACCCCAAAGTGTGCAGGGAGCTGAGACAGCCAGCTCTAGATAGACCTGGGTGACTGGGATGATCCCAGTTGCCTGCTCTGGGCAGCAGCACTAACTGCCCTGTGTGCAGGGAGGAGGGTGGAGGCTTTGTGTCCAGTGTGGAAAGTCATCTTTGACCCCAGGGGAAGGAGGTGTGCATTCAGGAGAGTTTGAAATGAGCTCATCAAGCCCATCTTAATGAGAATTGTCTCAGCTGAAGACTGGCAAGTGTCTATATGTGAGAGAGTAGGGGATACCAAGCAGCCACAGCATGTGACGCCTTCAATACATGGCTGCTTGCTCAACAAAAATGGACATCAGCCTTTACCCTGCCCACTGTTGGCTTGCAAATGTACCTGTCTGCTCTTTGTACCACTACAATAACTTTCTGTTACTTTATCCTAGATGTTGTGGGCTTTCCCCTCCTCAAGGAGAACCTATGCCACCCTTCTCCTTTCCCAGGCACCTAGTATCCCCCTGTCTCTTTCTCCTCTGGCCAGAGCTGTTCCCAGCCATGCTGTCAGGCTGCTTCTCCCTGTCCCAGTCCATGTGTCTTTGTGGACTCTTGTATTAGACACTGTACCCTCCCTGGCTTCTGGGGCTATGCCCTGTCCATTATTGCCTACGCTCTCCTGCTCCCATGTGATGGTAAGCCAGGCCGTGGATTGGGTGGATGGATGCTCCTCAGTTATGAGTGTAGCGTGGCTCCCTCCTTGGCTAATTGGGTGGCTGGGGGAGAGGCAAGGTGTTTGTTTTATTTCTGTGAGTGCCTTGAGCCACGGAATAGACCGGCATGGATTTCCCCTGTTGTTTTATCATCCACAAGGCACCTGGGCTCTCATCTGTCCTTCCACCATCTGAAACCCACACAGAACTAACTGGCTGCATCTGGGCAGAGTGGTTGGGGATTGTATTAAGAGGATACCTGGATACTTCCCCTGGTACTGCCTATCCCAATATTTCTATCGAAGTCATGGAATTTCATCAGGTAACTTGCCTTGGGACTCAGCATTGTGTGTCAGGACATATCTTTTAGAAACAGACATCTTGCTTCAGTGACTTCAAGTGATAAGAGAATCTTCTGTGTCCTTAAGTACAGATGTTGGGAAAAGTTTTTAATGAATACAGCTCTTGAAGTTTGTCCTGTCTGGTAGAATTGGGGGTTTAATTTAGAAATAGTGTCTCTACTGGGTATTGCAGAGGCACTTGTGATACCACAGGAAAATTCTGCACAATAGTTCTGATGACTGTGCCTGTTCTCGGTCAGTTTAAGGACTCACTGATCAGTCCCTGTACTGCAGCTGGTAAGGAAGGAGGCAGTTTTTCTCCCTTGGGAGATGATGATTTTAGAGGTTGTTAACACATTTGTCTGACTACAAGGGAGGAGAAGCCAAGGGGCAGGCAGGTGCCACGCACCCCGCCACACACACCCCCACACACCCCCCCCCCCCCCATTCTTTGTGCTGCTAAGGTGAGTGAGGATCCCAAGGACTAAGTGCAGCATTTGGTACTCAGTAGTTCTCTGCAGATCTGCACATCCCTGCCGCTTTGTGGCTCACAAACAGGGCTTGTTAGCTGAATCCAATGCCTCTGCTTAGTTGCCCTCTGTGCCACCACTGCGAAGGATGAAGGACGCCAGCAGGGTGCAATGGGAGCTCACTTTGTCCTCTGCATGCTCAGTGGTGCAGATTCTCAGCTGCTTCAGCACAATTCAATTACCATCAAAGCACCCCGCAGTTTCCCAGCACCCGGGCACTGATGTCTCCTTTGTGCAGACAGGGAACTGAGTTGGAGAAAGTTGAAAGGCCAAATCCGTAAAGCCACTTCAGCACCTGAAGAGATCCCCTGAGATAGGAAAGAATTTTTCAAGTGCCTATGGGTAATCAGGAAAGGACCCACCTAGTTCCTTTGGCACACTCAGGTTTTATTCACCCTCATCACAATACTTGAGGTTTTTTGTGTTTGTTCTCTTCTAACTCCCACGTAGACACTTATGTTTCTGTGGAAAGCAGAGCTTTAATACCTGATAACCTTGTTTGGTGAATGGGTTAGCTTTCAACAGGATGCTTGTAACTGAAAGACTATCTGCTTTATACCCAGTGGTAAGCTTGTAGTCATGGCCATGATATCAGGAAGTACCTTGTATCATTTGAGTTGTGAATAGCTTACTGTCACATCTGCAAGGCCAAAGCCTGAAGTACTGGCTGAGGTTTCCATCTGAGGTGAACTCAAAGGAAACCTAGCAGAAAAGACAGACAGCAGTGAGTGAGTAGATGAGACCGCTGTTTTATGACACTTGGCCTTTTTAGGGTCAGACGTGACTCACCTCTTCCTGGGGAGCAGAAGTGTGTGTGTGTGTGTATTTGGGAGAGAGAGGGAGGTGAAATACAAATTACTTCAGAGCCAAGAGCTAGCTGCAAAGCTGGCTGAAACTGTATACGAGGTGTGCTTGTGATACCTTCTGTGTGGGTGTTAAGGAAAAGCTCAGAAATGTGTGGCTTGCTCGATCAGTGCCTCATGTCCCTTGGGTCAGGAGGTTAATTCAGTAGAAGCAGATCCCCAAGGCAGCAGGTTTTAGAAACACTCCTAAAGACTATTTGCTCTGGAAAAACAGACCATGAGGACTAATTTAGAGGTGATAACTGAATGTGCCCCAAGAAAAGGGAGTGTGCTGAAGTTCAAGGGAGTCTAACATGACTCTCTTTTTTACAGCAAGTTGAAAAGTACAAGTATCTACATATGTCATGTAGCTTCATTTGCTGCATGTGTGCTGTTCCCCCTCACCTTCCACAAAACACTTGTTTTTCCCTCCCAGCCCCTGAAACAAAAGAAAATTGAAGATAAATTGGACAGATCACAGAAAAAGAAATTATGGTAGCTGCACCAGCCAAATCTTTCCAAAGATTTTTCAGAGTCTTGCACCACCCAGACCAAACTGAGTAAGAATGTTCCTGGTTGTAATAAGTTTCAAAAGCGATTTGGTATTGATTTCAGATATGGATCCCAAAATTTAAAATCTAAGTCCTTATTTAAACCCAAGCATTCCTAGGCTCTGTATGTGCTCCCTCAAGTACTTGCTTAGTACCAATATGAGGTGAAAAGAACAGAACTTTTATTGAAAGTTTTTCTTGTTCTTCACTGAAGGCAATTTTATTTAGAAATGCATTTATAGTACCAAAGCCAGAAAAATGAAGCTTTGAAAATGAAGTTTTTTAGAGACTTTCTAATAATACTCTCCCTTTGTTCTTGTTCTGTAAAATAATGTTGTAAAATGGAAAAAAAAAAATCTTTTATCTATGCAAAAAAGATCTTTAAGAAACATTTTGAGAAAAAAAAAATCGTAAAATAAATGTAGGGCATTTGACAACTTCTGCTTTAAAAGCTCTATTTTAAGGGAATGGTTCTCACAAATAGGAAGCGTTGTCCTTGGACTAGCACGGTACAATAAGGGTGCCCTCTATGGGTGACTGGGGCTAGAAACAAAGCAGAAAGCGTCTTTCCTCGGTAATTCAACCAACTGGGAAACATGGCAATGTAACAGTGGCCAAGATGACAGTGTAGCGACTTATTTAGCTCCGGAATTAGAGGTTGACAGCACACTCGATTGTCAGTGTGTATATATACAGGTGTGGCCTTAAAGATATAGGTGAAATGCTGTACACTGAGAGAGGAAATAACTCACAGAAAGCACTTGCATCTCACTTTTGATGCTTTTTCCAGAAATTCCTGTTGAAATCAAAAGAAGAGAAAGACAACTGGCATAGGCATATACTGCATTGATTTAAAAACTGGGATGCTTTCTTGCTTTAACTTTTGTTTCCAGTATTTCCTATTTCCACAGGTCACAGTAGCACAGGAAACTCAAAAAATATTGAGGAAAGTACAAAGTACTTTAAAATGCTAGCATGAGCTGATGCAGTGTAGTGCATCAAGCTGTAGCTTAGTGTTTTTCCTCACCTGTAAGATCTCAAACCATCAGTGTGGTCTACTTAAATAGCATTAATTTCCAGGATGAAATGGTTAGTTATAAACAATGTGCCTAATATCCAACTTTTTCTGTAACTTAAATTCAACAATCCTTCAACTTCATTGATTCTTTGACTTACTAATACAATGTAATTTTCTCAAGTAATAGGCATACAAGCTGATTTTTCTTTTTCATTTTTCTCTTGGTTCGTCAAGGCAGAAGGTCTAATAAGCATGTACAAAGCCAGAAAAATCATAAGAAGACACCTCCCACCCTCAAAATAAGTAACTCTAATTCAGATCCAGTATGTGGCAAGAAAAGCTATAAAATGTGCACAAGAAAAATGTGTGTGAACCTGAGCTGGAACAAGGAATTCAAAATGAAATAAAGGGCAGTTATCGATAGTATGTGTGATTAAGGGTAGAATCTTATCTTAATTATAGACCCATGATCCAGAATTACTGCATTGTTTACAGGCAATTAAATCAATGAAGTGATTCAAGATGTGAACTGGTGTCACTGAGATCAAAATCTGACCCGTCAGGAGAGTGGTTGTTTAGAACAAGGTGTTGTCAAAAGGGAGAATCCAAATTCAGTACTGAACTTGTGTGGTTGATGGTATTTGGGCACTTGTAACCTGAGTACATCACTACTGAACTTCCTTAGATTTCATAAAAGTATTCTCTTCCTAAAAGCTATTCGCTCCTGTATTTCAGCTCCTCCCTCTAAGTATTGCTTGAAAAAAAACAGAGGGTGCAGATTAATTTTCCTGGGAAAAGCATACTTTTGGGGAAAAAAACCCCCAAGAAATACACAAAAGCCCTTCTCTGGATATTGGCCCAGATGGTTTTCTCTCCAAACTTGATTTTCTCTCCGAAAGTTGGAAAATCTCCTCCCTAAGAGGACAAAATTTCAATGGCAGTGTGAAAGTTTTAGGAAGCTAATTATGGACAATTGAAAGCAGGGACTAGGAATGGGAATACTGAGGTGACCTTAATTCCAGTTGTCACTATTACATAGCTATAATGAAACTCTCATGTCATTACGTGCCTTTGAAATTAGTTGCATTAGGTATAAGCATAGTACTTTAAATCCTGACGTTAACCCATGTATTAGTCCTCTTAATCTCTTTTATCTGAAAGACCAGTCTTTTTAGGAACTACTGTACAAGGTCAGTTATTTCTCTTTTGCAGCTGACGCCTCCAAGAACCACCCAGGTGAGCTCCTTGTTTTAGTGCAAAGTCAGATAGTGATTACTTACCTCCCAGCTTTAGCAGTCCACTTTAGTTTAAACTCTGTGAAGAGTTTGTGATACCATTTGCAGATGTATGGGATCACACTGCTCTTGCCCACCATGGCACATACTGTCTTTGTGTATGTGTGGTTTCTGAAGGGAAAGTTTCTGATCTTCTGGTTTGCTGGAGGCCTGTGGATCATTATACTGCTCTCCTTCAGGTCCATTTTCTTTGCCTCAGGCAAGCACTGTGGCTGTAGGGCTGTCCCTGCTGTGAGTAATTGGTGTATCTGTTTCTAAGGGGAGTGTGATGTCCACATCCTGGTTTGGGACAATGCCAGGTTCAGCTTTTGCTGTCCCCATCTGTCTTTCTCCTCCTGCCCTCTCTCCTCCTACTTTCTGATAGGGTTCCCAACTGCCCTCTCAGCTGAAACCTGGGCAGGAGGTATGTCAGGTTCTCAAGGGAGCTGCTACTGGATTTGCATTATGGTCAGCTCTGGGGGTCTCAGCAGGTTAAGCTGTAAATTGGATGCAAATTCGCCAGCAAGTTGGGTGCTAGGTATAGAATTAACACAACTGATTAGTAGTAATTGATATTATATGATTGCTACAACAGCTGGGCAGAGTCACTGAACCGGGTGGTATGTTCCAATTAATATTTGTGCTCAAAAAGCTTTAAAAATCACTAATGATAGGCTTTACATCCTAAAGAGCTAGTGAGGCAAGAGGAAGAATGTAGTGTGAGGATAGCTGTTGAAGGACTAAACTGGCAGCAGGCAAAAGAGAAATAGTATTGAGCAACAAGAGGATTTGTGCTCCCAAAGCTACTGTATGCTTTTGAGCATCACACGCAAATAATTCAGTGGGTTCAGCAAATATTCCAGTTCTGTCAAACTAGATTTAAGATAACCTTTTTGACAAAACCCTGCTACCCTGTGTGCAGTGGCAGAGCACTGCATGGTGGGAGAAGGCAAGGGCTGACACAGCCAACCTCGCCAGGTCACTTCCAGACCCAGCGACATATCTGGGCAAGCCCAGCTCATATCAGCCCTGTCCTACACTGGAGCGGTGGGATCCCTGTTGCATGTGACCTCCTTCCAGAGCTTTGGGGGTTTTTGGGTGCTAGGGAGGCAGGGCATATTGGGTGACTCCAAAATCATGAAGATTTTAGTAGGTTGCTCACAGGCCTCAGAAGTTTGGCTGCGGTGCGACACAAGAAAAAGAGGATAATTATGAGATCCGGAGTTATTCAAGATAGGATAGGAAAACAAGTCTTGTTCATCAAGGTGTAAAGCAATTTCTGGCTGTGGGGAACAAGGAAGAATTTCCTTTCTGGCTGGGTTTTTACAGGTGGGAACGTTTTGCCCTCTTACTGCATCTTTGCCACTATTAGTTACTGTATTGGAATAGACCAGTGTTTGGAAGTGAAGTCCCATTTGTCTTAGAAAATTATACTGTATGGAGAGATAATTTGTAAAAATTTCTTTTTTGTAATAATTTCTTTTTTGTAAAAATCTCTTTTTTGTAAAAAATTTGAGGAAATACGAGATGGCATTAAGCTAAATTAGCCAGCAAACATTAACTTAAAGAAAACCTTGTTTGGACAAATGCTAAAATAAAGGCTGTCAGGGAAAATGCTACTCACTTGAAGGGAGCCGGACTTGGCACTTGGTTAAGCATGCTTATAGACCTTGCCTGCAGCAGCTACTGTCACCATTGAGAAGCTGCTAGACAAAGAGCCATGAAAAAAAGTGAGATAGACTTAATGAGTGGTGAATGTAAGGGATCTGGTCATGACAGTGTCACTTTTGACTGGATGTAATCAAAGCAAAATGCTTAAAATGGGTGTAGATGCTTCTTCCAGGCAGGACCAGGTCTAACCTAGTTACAGGACGAAGTTTTAGTTGCTTTTGCTTCCAGGGCTGTGACTCAAGCTGAAAAGAAAGCTATAAGCAGGCTGGAGAAAAATGTTTCCTCTTTGATACGGGTGTGAAAGGCTTTACCAGAAGATAAACAGAAAAAAACATGAGACAGAACATTAATCTTTGAAAGTTATCTGAAGGCATCTTGCTACATCTTTTCTTCTTACATAAAATCTGTATTAATATAAAGATTACTGTTAATAATTCAGGTTACCAAAATCATTGTTGAAGGAAGAGGAGATTTGAGACAGATTCATATCTGTCAAACGAGTTCATCAGCAGGTGGGAGATAGGGCCACAGTGCAGAGGTTTGGCTAGCATGTCTTTCCTGATAAGATACAGCAGTTTGTAACAGTAAAAAATACCAGGTCAAGTTTGAAGGTATTAAAGGCCCTGAATGGATCACTGGAAACAAAACCACTCTCCAGGTTTTTTTTTATCTATTGGTGATGTAGTACTAAAGCAACTCTTCCGGAGGGGAAAGTTAGTGACAGTATGTAAGAGGAAAAGTGGCCATTTCCTCATTCAGATATGAAATTGTGAAAGAGAATGGAAGTAACATAAATCCAGTAATTTTGGTATAATTTTAAATCATATGCTAACTGTTCTCTCCATAAAAATAACATCCCTTTTGGATTAAATTTTCTGAAAACAATGTCTGTTGCTGATAGTTCAGTTGCATTTGAACTCCTTAGATTCCTTGGGTAAAAAGCACAACGTGTAATTGTGTTTTGCCAGATGCCACTGGAAATCTGTCTTTGCTGCAGCACGTGGTGTTCCTGATCAGACTGTATAGAACATCTAGGAAGTGGTCCAGAGGAGGAAAGGAGAAAGCTGAACATGTCGGGAGTACAAAAAACACAATCACATGAGCGGCTTAGGCTGTAGCAAAGATACACAAGAGGATGCTGCAGAAATGCCGGTGGAAAGTGTAGCAAACCCACTTGCAATCTCTGAGATGAGACAGTACAGACAGCTTGAAAACACAATTGTCAGGAGGAGATGAAGGATTTGGGAATGTCATACTGACTTAACCCTCCCATGCAAGGGATTGTGAATTCTCGCCCTCTTCAGTCCCAAGCTTAAAGTCAGCCTGCTTTTGCTTTACTCTTTAGCAATGTAGAAGCTGGAGGTGTACCTCAGCCCAGCTCAAGACTCTTTTTTGTTTGCAAAGCACTCTGCAAAGAAGTCCCTGTCCCAAAGATCTCAAAAGTTCTCAGAGGCAGTGCAGCCAAAGATAGCACATGCCATTGCATGCCACAAAGCTGGCAATGCTGCTTAACTACATGTTTCTGCTTACACAATCATCAGTGAAGCAGTTAACGCTGTGACAGAAATGATAAGCAAATGTTATCATTAAATAAAAAAATAAAATAAAAATAGCTTTTTGTCTGAGGGTAAATACTTCCAATAACCAAGGGGTGGTGGAACAGGCTGAAGACTTATAGGAAACAAAACACTTTATTCTTTATTTCTAACTGTATGCCTCATAAAATGCAGTGGTAGCAGCTGGCAATCAGTAAAGTGACAGGATAAAGCACATTCTGCATATATACAGTAGCTTGTCGCAGTTGATATGTTTTTCCCGTAGAATTTTGTCTGTTCCAAATGCTTGAGTAATTCCACATGACTGCCAGTAACAGCAAGATAAAAGATCACATGACCATTAAGAACTTTTCCTTACTAATATATACTTAAAATTACCTTAAAATAATAAAATGTTCAGTTTTCATCTTGAAATTATTCTGCTTCACTATCACTGTGTAATGACACGAAGCTTCATCTTATGACAGCCAAGGCTGGAAAGAGGGACTTTGTATTCTTTGGGAGAAATCACCCCCAGATTTCATGCTTACATGCTTGTTTCTGTATCTGAAAGATTTCAACATCCTAGAAGTTTGAGAACCATTACTGTTTTCTATCCTTTGGAAGACAGAAAATCTGGAGACTCGGCTAAATCAGACAACCTTTATGGACTAAAAACTACCAAAAAGACAATTTGCATGATTTTGTAAAGCATTTCTACATAGTTCTTCCTGTAATGCATTTGATGTTTACAGGATGCGTTCGATTTACTGGTTTTTACTGATAGGAGGAACTGCATAACTCACTAGTGACTTTGCTATTTCTCAATACTTCAGTGATCCTGAGCCATTCCTGGCAGAATTTCATGCCATGTTATATCACACCGTGCTGTCTCAGCCTGATCACGCAATCTTGAGACAACGTTCAGCCTAAAGCAGGATGCGGTTAAGCAGGCACCAGCAAAGATGTCATTTGGGGATTGATTCCTTATGAGTCCTAGATTTCTGATTTCAGACGAGAATTGCTTAACAATTCCCCTAGCATGCAGCAAATCACAAGGGTGTTTGGGGGTTATAATTTGAGATCCCTGGTAGTTTTGCTATAAATTTCTATAGGACCAAGGATAAGTGCTGTATCAGAAAGGACCCCTACAAGAGAGGCATAGTACAGGGCACAGCATGCTGTATCCTTTTCTGTAGGCCTTTTAGGAGGCTGTGCTTTGGGAGATTGCAGCAGTGTGTTTCAAGGATGTTTATAAATACCTCTCATTATGCCTGGGAGCGGACAGGACAGCACTGTAGTGGCATGCTGATGTAGTCATAGGATATTTAGAAAAATGAGTTAACTTTTTATGATGTGCCTTATGCCAAATGGGAAATAGTTAGGAAAAGTCTGTGGCAAATGTTATCTAGAGGCTGAGCTGGATTATGTTTCTTGGCTCTGTAAGCTGTGAGCTTGTAACTGAATGCTGTTTTCTGAATGCTCCTTCCAGCAATATGTCAGTTTCCCTCCTTTTTTGTTGTTATCTTATATTTTTCTTTTTTCAACAGATCGACAAGACATTTTACAATTCCATTTTAAGGAAAAAATACATCCGTTCACGCTTAATCAGAGTGAGGTATGTGAGATTATAATAAACGCACGCAGCTGAGGTAAAATGAAATGTACACCAAGCCCAGTTAGCCATTTGATCTGATTCAGTAAAGTGTATTTTATGTAAGGCCAAAGCATAATCCCCAATTAAGCATAATCTTACTCTGAACCCTGCCCTCCTTTGGATCTTGATGCAGAAGATAAACTTCAGTCAGTCTAGACAAGTTTGTGTTCAGATCTTGAGCAAGCTTTAGCTAATAAAGCAGATATAACTTGAGTTATCTAAAAATAAAAAATATTTTCAAATCTATTTCCTTCACTATAATGCAGATATATCATTTTACTTCTAGTATTGCTATTATGCTGGGCTTGTCAAGAAAAACCCAAGCATGGCTGCACTGGTTCAGAAGGTCTCACTTGTCACTGATGCATCTCAAAGAACTGACATAAGTAGGTGCCGAGGGAACAGTAGCAACACAACAGACATACGTGATAACTACTTCTTGGTATGCTCCCTACCTCCAGCTATTTACCACTTGGGATTCCCTGAAGAGGTTGTGGTTTGTTTAGCAGCCCCCAGTGGAGTTATTTTCCAAGGGCTTGTCCACTCTCCCCTGGACTCTTGAAATCCATGCACCTCAGTCCTTCAGTAAGGAGTTACTTGTGAAGAGCCACCTTCTTTGGATCATTCAATGGTCCCTAGTTCTTGTGCTGGACGAGGTGATGAAAAGTTGATCTCTATCGCTTCTCTCCATGCAATTAGTGGTATCGGACACTCCCATCATACCCCTTTTCTCTCCTGTACCCCATGAGCTCTACTCTTTTTCTAGTTGCAAGTCCCAGCCTTCTCAGTCATTCTTTGCAGGAACTGTTCCTTGTCACCCTGCTCCGTATCTCTTTCAGTTCTGCTGTCCCAGCTTTTTGAGATGAAGGGGTCAGACCTGTGGTTGAGATTATCATTGAGCAGTGGGTTTTTTTCTCTTTTATTCTCTGTTCATTTGCCAATAATACCTAATGTTTGGTTTGATTTTTTTGACCACTGTTCAGTGGTCTTGTTCCTGAGTGACAGTGCCCATCACTTTGCAAGTAAATCTTGAATGTCTTGATAATCACATGCTAAAGTTGCAAGACTAATGATAGCAGCCTCAATATCTTATTCTTGTGAATGTATTTTCTCCTCCTCCTTCTACAGTTTGTGAAATCCTGCCTCCTGCTCTACTTTAGCTTAACCCCCAGTTAGGCAAATTACACAAGTCATTATTTGAACATAGCTTTATGAATATTTTTCGATACTGCCTAGAGTGTTGTAAGTGTAGACAAGGTGATTTAAGGATCTGAGAGGGAGAAGTAATATTTTTCATTACTACTTGTTCCCAAGGACAGACTGAGGTATTTGCTGTGATGTTTGCTGTGTTGGATGCAAGAGTTGTATGCACCAAAGCTTGTTTTCTTTTTCAAATATACAGGCCTTATGCCTCTTTAAGTGCTCAGACTGTAAGCTCTTTTAAGTAGGGTCATTGTTGTGAATTTGCTTGGAAAGTACTGTGCATATATTTTGGATGAGTATAAACAATGCATTAGTAATAATGCCCACTGAGAAAGACAAAACAAATCTTGACTAGGTGTCTTTGTCTCTGGACCTTTGCTATATAGTGAGTGATTCAAGGCCGACTGTACTTACCTGAAGGTTTTGAGAGGTGTGGTGTACTTGCAAGAGTTGATACAGTAATTCCAGTGTGGCACAGGAAGAGGAGTCGGGGGAGAGGTGAGGAAACACTTCAGAAATGCAGAGCAACACCCACAGTTGGATCAGATAATATCTGGACAACAAACGGAGTGGCAATCATGCTGAAGATGGCACAAAGGGAAAAAACAGCCTGTTGGAAAGTTCACGTATAGCTACGCAGTCTCAATTATGAGATCCTTGAGGCAAGGAACATGTCTTTCTGCTCAGCTACGAAACATTCAGCATGCTTTGGTGTGTTCATAACACGTGACCTTTTATTTGCCCTTCACTGGCGATAGCAGGATTGTATGTTTCATTTTCGTGTGTGTTCCTTTCAAAGATCATAGCCTGGTTGCATGACTTCTGTATAAGCTACTTGCCTTCTACTTTTAACTTTCTTATTTTTCCTTTATAAAATTACAAATTGCCAAGATAGTGAGATATAACTGGAAGATCTTCTCTTTTCCTATCTGAATGATGCTTAAGACAGAGCAACCTGCTTTTATCCTGACCCCTGCATGAAGTAACTGGGATTCCACCTGTTGTGGGTTGCGTCATTGCTTCTTGGCTCAGGTAGGAGGAAGAGACACAGGAGAGAAGGTTCTCGGTGCATGCTCTTATCTTCCGTGTGTAATGACCATAGATAAGCCATCTGCAAGCACAGAACAAGATTTACTATGCCAGATTAGACACTTCGGTGTTTGTAGTGTAGCATTCAGTCTCTTGCAGTATCTGATGCTTTAAGGAAAAATAAATACTACCACCAGGTGAATTCAGTCTGTTAGAAGATTTATCTTCCTTTTCTTTCCTCTGATCTTACATCAAAACTTTGGAATTTTGTTCCAGTGTGGGTGCTGCTTGTACTTTTCAGTGAGATGTTAAAGGCCCCTGGAAAGGTCTGTCTGAATACCATTAACCATCTACCTGATGTTTCTGAAGTGCTGTGTATCCAGCTTCTCATTGCAATCAAATCAGTTCATTCCCTCCTGCTCTTGTGTCCCAAGCACTTCGTCAGTGACTGCTTTTTAGACTCCAATATAACATTGGTCTGGCCATCTGTTCACAGAAAGCATCATGCCACCTTCTAGCCTTGACCATTCAGCATTTACTTGGATTTCTTTTGGCAATTCCTTCTCTCAAAAATGTACAAAATGTTCAAAAATGTATCCAATCCTTGATGTTACATTGCTGTTGCTAGAGGAGCTAAGATAAAAACTACTAAGTGCAGAAACAGGCCAAAGGTAACCAGACTGTGTTTCGTTGGTTTGTAGCCCAGATGCTGATGGTGTGATGGCAGAGGCTTTGCTCACATTCTGGTTCTCCTCCACGGATTCTAGAGAAGCATTGCGAGAAAGAGTTGAAAGGATCTTACGGAGGGGCCTGAAAAAATACACGGGGCCCCTGCGAATAAATGTCAAATCTTCTACCATCTCAAGTAAGTATGTTACATCTCTCTTAAAGGTAGTTCTTGCCCCTTGCTGATTGATGAGACTTGATTTTTCCCTTCTTATGATGGCCATTACTGAGTCTGAATCACAGTCTTTCCTGCTCATTAAGTAAGAACAAAATCAGTGGCAATGTATGAACACCACGTAAGTCTTAAATATGGATAAACAGGGGCAGTTGCTTTCCTCACAGTATGGCCTTAGCCTCCCTCCAAACTGCAGTACCAACCTTACACTACTATCAGGGTAAAGAGTAGGAGCCTGACCACAGTGCTTCAGTACACAGCAACACAAACATGCTCCCTAGGTTCTCTGAGGAGCCTGAAAGCGCAAAAACTATGTGTGGATGACAGTGAGGAAACAGACAATGCACTGAAAAAATATATTTGATGGGAGGATCAAAATCCTTGCAAATTCCCCAGGGGAAAAGGAAAGGACGGGGAAATATTCTTATCTATGTGACTTCTCAGCTGAGGATCTAGCCCCTTCTTTGAAAGCAGACCTGCATCTGCAGGATATGAAAACTAACAACACTATCTTTTTGATTCAGTGAATTACCAAACAGACATTGAAAGATGGGTTTCCCTCCTCTTCTACACTTCTGACCTGTTAGGGAATTTTTGTGCAGGCTTAGACCCTTGTCTGTGACTGGGCTTCAGTTATATACAGTCAGCACTTTTTCTGTGTGTCAGACTTTCCAAGAATGAGTTCCTAGTTGAAAGGAAGGGGTAGATACTTACTCTATTTGTTTTTACAGACCTTTTGCTTACTCCTTGCACAAGGGTGACAGTACACCACATGGGTGGGAACTTGTTACTTGCTTTTCCACACTAGACTACTTGAACCAGCACAGATCTGCAGAGGCTAGATGGCTGTGTTGAAAGAATAAGAAGCCTGGGCCAGATTCCATGCTGGATGGATCCAGACTTCCTCCCACTCAGAAATGACGAGGAGCAATATCTTGTTCTGCCTCTTGGTGCTTGAACTGGGCACACTGCATTGTGGCAATGCAGTGAAACTCAAATATGAGCTGTCACACCCCCATTGTTTCTTGATGGGCCAACCAGTCTTCCCCATTGGAATGGCTCAAGATGATAGGTGATGGCCCTTTGGGCAAAGAATCACTATTTCTCTGCAGCGTTGTTTATATGCCAGTACTTCCTGTTCAGCAAAGTGCAAATGTAATTTCTCCCAGATAGGCAAAGCATGTAGACGTCAACTAGAAAGGTTCAAAGAGTTTTGAGTGGTGATTTAGTGAATTTTGAAGCTTCAGTTTAATTTGGTGCCTTACATAAAGGATAAAATTGGAAGGAGTACAAAAATGCTTGTTAGAAAAGGACTGTGATCTTCTCAAGTTATCTGATTAGCTGCTTTTATTCAGTCTGGTGAATGTGGGAAGTGACTCAAAACTCTGTCTTCGTTGACCTTGAACCAGGGCTGTAACAGTAATGCACTAGTTGCTAGTTAAAAAAAAATTAGCTGATATAATTGAATCACAATGTTTTCATTAAATATTTGATCTCAGTAAAAGATGGCATCTCTGTGTTACTTTGATAAAGTTGTACGATAACCTTTGTGTTGCTTTTCTTGGCTCTCCCAGCCTAACCATAAAACATTGACTACATATGTCTACTACTCACTACAGGTCGTTGTGCAACTGTTACACGTGACACAAAGGAACATAAACAATACCTTGCCATTTCTAGGAGATGACAGTAAAAGGTTCCATTTGGATCTTTCTTTGCTAATAGGATTTCAGCAGTGCTATGAATCTTAGGCAAGTTCCTGTTGGTGCTGCTCTTTAAGAAAACCAGGTTGTCTCAAGTGAAGAGTATAGAACAGAGCACTCCTATGCTTTTAGAAGAGATGCAGGTCTCAACTTATAAAGCTTGTCTTCTTCCTCACACCTGGGAGAAGTGACAGTTTTCAACAGGCCCTGGAAGTCCAGAGAGGGATCTAGGTTTTGTATTTCCCACTTCTCTCTCCCCTCCTGAAATCTCCAGCATTAGTATTTAAAACAAAGAAAACCAAGAAGCCCTAGATTTTTTTCCATGCTCTGCAGCACCTTTCTAAATTATGCTTCATCGTAGCTTTGGTTTTGCAAACTGGAATCCTTGTTCTATGTTGAGGCAATCCCAGAACATTTTCATAATGGCTTGTAAAAAATCATTAGTCTGTTCATCGTAATCACCTCATCAAAAGATTCTAATTTAGGGGCTATAATATATAGCTTAGTATCATCTTGTCCAACACCAGGTCTCAACTTGCACTTCACTCAAAAGTATTTGCTCTGGTGATCAGCTCCAACAAATTCCTGCAAATTGGGTGCAACACTTGGGATCTTCAGCTACAATTCAGGGCAGCAGTACAAAACTAAGTAGCCTGCCAGCCCAGGGGTAGAACTTGCTTTGCTTCTTCATTCCTGAGGATTGGGAATAAAGGGGAGATAAAATCTAAACTGACAATGTTTTATTATCTCAGTTTTTGCAAAAAGAGGGAGAAGCTTGATTGCACAGATGTGAAAAAATAACGAACGTGCAAACCTTAAAGGAGAACAAAATAATATTGTCTCTGTTTTGTATCATCACGAAACAGTAGATGTTCTTTACATAGGGCTGCAAAAATACATTTTTATCAGGGTATTTTCAGATATGTTATTACTGAAGTCCCTGCTTTCTTATTTAGCTAGAGTTGATCAATCCCCTGGTCAAGGACAGTGGTATCTCCAGATGTCCACTATAGCTTTGATGAAAAATGGGAGGTGATAGAGATCTCTGCACTTGTGTACAAAACCTACTGGAAGGCCAAATATTTTTCAGTGGAGAATCAAGCAAACTAAGCCCTATCTTCTCTGAACAGCAGTGCAAGGGCCAGCAAAATGAGATATCACAGTCGGGTGACTTGGAAACACCCACGTTAGGACTTGCTCTTCCACTAGCACTGAAAGAAGGTGTTTCAGTTTGTCCTCTGTATAGTTCTGGCACCAAAGATATCTACAAGGCTGAGGTTTTTTCCCCAAGGGTTTCTTGGTTAGAAATAGTCACCTCACAGCTTGGATCTCTATTAGGCAAAGTGTAGAGCAGCTTGCCAGACTATTTCCTTTTGTCAGGTAAGTTGGAAGTGTCTCAAAATATATTTTTGGGAATGTACTTCTGACGTCAGAAAGAAACTGGTTGCAAGATCATTGGCACTGTTCAAAGTGAGTAGGAAGTATTCCCACCTGTTGCACAGCCAAGGGTTTTGACCATGAACAATGAGTCATGAATTGGTTTTGATCAACAAGTCAACTGTTATTATGTCTGTTTATCTGGCATCTGGGCCTTGCTAAAGCTCCTTACAAATACAAAATATAGAACCTAGGAGACAGATTCTCACGTCTTTATTGAGTCTTCTTCGGGAGACATGTAGGTGAGTGTCTGACCTGGATGACTGAGGAATGTTTCATCTCAAATAATGTATGTAGCAGTCTGGGTTTTTGTACTTTACTAGCCACAACAGCAGCTTGGGGGAGTGGAACAAGATATGCATCTGTACATTGGGAAATATAGTGGAGATCTGACATTCCCTACATTTTTCATACCATTAGTTTGGCACAAGGTGGTACATTTCAGTCTTTGCAACAGTCAAGAGAGGTTGACTGAAATGGGAGGGACTAAAATGTATTTTAAATTTAGTATTTTGCAAGGACATGCTTGTGATGAAGGAATTAAGCAGAAAATCACCCTGGCCTGGCTGCTTAGATGACCCAGATAAGGTGATTTAATTATTTTCCTCGCTCAATTCTTGTTTTTCCCTTTCTCTGCTCTGCTTGCAGAGGTTGCAAGTGATTTGGGCTGCCCCTACTGCAGTGGGACCTTGATTGCAAATGGGAGATGAGTGTAGGCCAAGAAGAAAAATAATGCTAAAAACTGCATCAGCTTGGATACATGCTGCAAAACCGAGATATAGTTCCTCATGCAGATCCCTCCTCAGGCTGCAGAACAGCCAGACGGATTTGCTGTATGTATGCTGTGAGGTGCGGACCTCTGCCTGTCCTCACAGGCAGAATTAAGATAGTTGATGGCAGGGGAGAAGTCATAGATGTGAGGACAGGTCCAGTGGACATAAGCAGGGAGGGAAGGGCTGGGTGATAGGGACAATTAGAGGTACAAAGCCTTTGCTTGTCTCGTCTCTACCAGGTTACTCTCCCCCGTTGAATGAATGAGAGTTGCGTCACCTGTATCTAAGCCATGTTTTGCTACTTCTACAAGGATGCATAACTCTAGGGAGGTAATTCCTGTTGAGAGAGCAGTGAGAAGGTTAGTGGGGAGACGTTTTAGGTTGTGTGCACTACGTAACCATACAAAAGCATGATTTTCCCACTGAGCCCAAAGCTCATGTTTTGCCATCTTTCAGGAAACATCCGCATTTCCTTTTAGGTACAGTTTTTGGGAACATGACTGAACCTGCTGCTCACTGCTCTCATTCCCGTTTCACCCCAGTACCTCGGGGCCTTCGTGGTCTTTAACGTAATTGAAGAGTATTAGGGTAGAGCTATTATCCCCATGTCTGTCTGCACTGCACGACGGATGCACTCTGTGACATTCCTCTTGGCTGCCCAGGTTGGTGACCTACTGAAACTTGCCAGAGATCCTTTTTTTGCATGCGTGCACTGTTGTTACCCTAAATAACACTGACCTAGTTGAGCCCCCTGTTTCTGATGCAGCTGAGAATTTTTTAATTCTCTCTCTTTTCGAGGAAGTTGTTATTAAACTGCAATGAAGGTCAGTGGGGAAAATGCTTCCTTTGCTCCCTAGTGCATTTCACAAAGCTGTGGTTCAAATGCGTGTCCAAGCATGTGTTATTAGTCCTGAAGCACGTACTTTTTACTGATTTTTTTATTTTTAAATGTTTACAATCCTCTCCTCCCTTCATACCCCATTTTAGATAATCTCCACCTTGCCTTCTTTGGGGGGAAAAAACAACTTACACAAGCATGATGTGGGAACTTGATATAATAGAGGATGGAATACACAGTTTGTCTTTGAAGCTAGCAGTTGTGTTATGACATACAGAAAATCACAGGTGGAAACCTTTAAAGAAAATCAAGTTCCTTGTGGGCATCAACATCTGTGAAAAATTATGTAATTGGTTAAAGCTGTATCAGATTTTTAAAACAGATTTCTCATCTTTAATTTTGCAGCCATCTCTGGCCCTTTCCACACTGAAAATGCATAATATCCCCTAATAATGTATTTGCTTGCCTTGCTTGAACTACTTCAATATAACGTTTGCTCCATTTGTGTCACTGAGAGTTCTGCCTGTTATTTTCCTCTTAATATAAACACAGATCTCTGTGGCTAAAATGAAATGAGGCAGTGAACGCAAGATTAATTCTTATGATGCAGAGACACTGATATTATTTAGAGACATGGCAAAGTGAACACATTTTTCTGTAGAAATCTCTGAATCCTTCAGAGATAAATGGTGACGTTCACTCTGCAGTTACTATGAACCTGCAAACATTTAAATGGGCTTTGAGCACTGAACTCCTTTAGAAATCCTTAACTGGCCTTAACTGGCTATTGCATATAAACAATTACCAAAATAAAGATGCTTTCCTGCTCTTGCTTACTCCCCTTTTCTTTCCATGTTTGCTCAAACACATATACTGAGGAGTAAAAAGCTATTTACTCATAAGATATTGATCTTAAATAGTAACTGCAAGCCACTAGTCTCATTAGTAGGAAATTAGGATAATGTAAGTGTGCTTTAAGGGTATTGGTTTACTAAATATGCAGAATAACTGTATCAACAAAATCGGTTGTCCAACTGGAGAACAGAGCCCTCTTCTGAAAGATGGAATCCCTAAGCCACCTTTCAATAGATTGCTGTGATTTTAATTTAAACAGTAGTTTTCTCTTTTAAGTTAGGCAAGCTTTAATTAAACAGCAAGTTCCATTTTACAGGTAGGCAATGCATGTTCAAGTTGAACTTGTTCTTGTTTACAGTGGAAGCCTGAACCCTGTTTTCCTAAATGTGGCACAAACAACTATTTTTGCAGCTGTATGTGGTTGGGACAAGATATGACACTTTAATTGTTACTAATTGATGCTTTTTCTTGGTAGTGCAAACAACTAGGGCAACTAGTAAATGAAGCAGGGCAGCGAAATTGTCTCTCGTGCCTTACAAGTGATTGCTTCAAGGCAGGGCTTGCAACACATTAGCTGGCACAATGCGAACAGCTATGCTGTTGACCAGGCCAAAAATGTCAAGCTAGTAGCAAAGGCAAGCCCCTAATAAGGTAAGTCAGTAAGCAACCCGATTTTCAGTGGTATCGTGTAACCTAAAGTCCTCCCTGCTTTTGGTGGGTTCTGCTGTGGGCTCAGCTTATCTGAAAATAGTGTCAGTTCAGGTTTCCAAACACATATGTGTGCTCTGGGTTTGGGATCCTGGTTTTGAGTCCTCAGTATTATGCCCTTAACTTGACCTGTTCTGATCTACATGATGGGTTCCCAGGTCTGTCTGCTAGACAGACCTGCTTTCACCTCTTAAAAACTCCCTTTACTTTGAGGTTTTCTCTGTTGCTGTGGTGGTTTCTTTAGTAGTTATGTTCCAGCTCCCACTGTGGGATACATGGTCAGGGCACTGTATCTGGCAGATCTCTAAAGCAAAGCAGTGTCCTTACCCTCGTGAATATGGCATTGAATTTATTGACAGGCGTCACTGGCCTTTTTCCTTCAGCAGTGGGTGTGTTGGAGAGTACAGCAGCTGCATAGTCCAGATATTATAAAATATGCTAAAAATCAAAGCTGTACAGACATTCTATTTCAGACTTGCAGTGTGTGCGTGGGAGACTTGTTTCTCCAATTAATACACAAGTTGGTCCAACTGGAAGCAATTGGGTAAAATTTTGCCCATGTGAGGTTTGTACTTTTTTCTAGGTGCCTCGTAAAAAGGCAGACAGAGATATAGACAGGTGCCTTGCAGAACAGCTGTGTGACTCACAGCAAAACTCAGAGCAGTGAGAACATCCCAGTTGAATTGCTTCCGGCACTGCGCTTGAACAACCTGGTTGCTCCTTTTGTCTCCTTGATGAGCTTTGCAACATAATGTTAGTGTTAATAATTGACTGTAGGCTTTATAATTAGGCATTATGAGGTAAATGCCTCTCCACCCAGAGAGGAGCTAAAAAAACCATTATTATCAATATTGCACTTGAAGGCAAAAGGTTCTCTTTCATTGTTGATTACATTTGTTGTTTTCCTACCAGTTCCCAGCTATAACATATTAGAGTGACCCAAATGATGAGCTAGTTCTGAAGGTTGTATGAATTTCTAGGAAAACATAGTTGAAACAAACAAGTAGGGCCAGATTTCTCAAAGCACTTCTTGCCAATGTAAATATATACGTGAAGTAGCCAAATCCTTAGCATAGCTCAGCACCCTTTTTTTTTTTTTCTGTTTTTCCTCACTTTGTAAGTTACCAAACAGTAACGTTTACACCACTGCTGAATCCCTCTGCTGGCCTAGCTTTTACTGTCTGGTATTACATTTTGATGTAAGGCATCTCGGCAACAATGAACCACGCTATCCATGGAAAGCCACAGAATACAACCGACATTCCTGAAATGCAGAAGTACCTGTACATTCCACCTCTCACCTCTGCAAATCACGTATTTAAGAATTGTCATTAAAATCCACATTCATCACACAATCTTCAAACTTCACTCGCATCAACAAAAAAGAATTCCCCACACCAAAATCAAAACATCATCACAACACCGAATGAAAGTTGACAATTTACACACAATCCACCCCTTGTCACTTCACCACAATTACAACCACCAAAAATTCCCTACAATTATTCCACTCTCTAACATTGTCTAGTCCATGTTTTGCCCGTTACCTCTCCCAATTACTATCCTTAATTCCTCATGCCCCACCTTGGGTGCCAAAAAAGGACTGCAGTGGGTTGACCCTGGCTGGACACCAAAGCCGCTCTATCACTCCCCTCCTCAGCTGGACAGAGGAGAGAAAATATAATGAAAGCCTTGTGGGTTGAGATAAGGACAGGGAGAGATCCATCACAGGCAAAACAGACTTGAGCTGGGGAAAAATTAATTTAATTTATTGCTAATCAAATCAGAGTAGGATAATGAAAAATAAAGCCAATTCTTAAAACCACCTTCCCCCCACCTCTCCCTTCTTCCCAGGCTCAACTTCACTCCCAATTTTCTCTCCCTCCTCCCGCCCAGCAGCACAGGGGGACGGGGAACGGGGGTTGTGGTCAGTTCATCACACATTGTCTCTGGTGCTCCTTCCTCCTCAGGGGGAGGACTCCTCACACTCTTCCCCTGCTCCAGCGTAGGGTCCCTCCTATGGGAGACAGTCCTCCACCAATTTCTCCAACGTGAGTCCCTCCCGCGGGGTGCAGTTCTTCACCAACTGCTCCAGCATGGGTCCCCCACAGGGTTGCAAGTCCTGCCAGCAAACCTGCTCCAGTGTGGGCTCCTCTCTCCACGGGTCCACAGGTCCTGCCAGGAGCTTGCTCCAGTACGTGCTTCCCATGGGGTCACAGCCTCCTTCAGGTGCCTCCACCTGCTCCAGCGTGGGGTCCTCCATGGACTGCAGGTGGATGTCTGCTCTACCATGGACCTCTGTGGGCTGCAGGGGGACAGCCTGCCTCACCGTTGTCTTCTCCATGGGCTGCAGGAGAATCTCTGCTCCGGCACCTGGAGAACCTCCTCTCCTTCCTTCTTCACTGACCTTGGTGTCTGCCGAGTCATTCCTCTTGCATGTCCTCACTCGTCTATCTGGCTGCAATTTCTCTTGTGCAGTTTTTTCCCCCCTTCTTAACTCTGCTATCCCAGAAGCACTACCACCATCCTTGATGGGCTTGGCCTTGGCCAGCGGCGGGTCTGTCTTGGAGCCGGCTGGCATTGGCTCTATCAGACACAGGGGAAGCTTCTAGCAGCTTTTCACAGAAGCCACCCCTGTGGCCCCCGCTACAAAACCTTGCCACGCAAACCCAATACAGGATTTTACTCCTTTCATAGGAATTGAGAAAGGACAAGTGAGCATTTTTACTAAAAGGCAACCTCACAAGTTGTTGCTTGCCCACTAATAAAACTTACTTATCTTTATTATATGAACAGTTCCTGTTCATAGTGAGTAAGACTGTATTACTGTATAAATGTCTAATTATAACTCACCTCTCATTCTTACAAAATAAAGCAGCGTCTGCATGCACATAGTGCAGCCCTAGCACTGCCTTTGCTCTGTAACATTCCCCACAGTCAAGCTGTACATGCACTGAAGTTCTGTTTGTTTCCTTTTTCTATCATAATCTCCTTGATGTCATATTAAGAAATAAATGAGCACACGTCTAGTAATGGTGGATTGCAAACATGCAATTCACCCTGCATACCAGGAGGAGTGTCAAGCCCACAAGCAAAACACAAGTGATACAAACACAATAGGTGACAAGTATGAGCCAGAGCCCTTTGCATTCAGAAGAGACTCCTCCTGGCTTGGTGTGGTTTTGGATCAAAACTAGGATATTATTTTGTGTAGCTGCAAAGAAAAAACAGAAATTAAGTCAGTGAGGGATCTGATGAGAAAGGCTACCCAGACACAAAATGTGAAATTGTAGATGCTGTACAAGAATCACTATATAATTTAAAAATTGTATTGAAAGTGTGATTATAAATTTTTTTTAATTTATTTTTACTGCTGGCAACTAAAATGGTAGCTCTAGTAAAAGTAGTGAAGAAGGGGAAGAAGGGGAATAGACTTATACCTTGAGCCAATGCTTGTTATTGTCAGCATGAGCATACTGTATTGTCCAGAAACGTGCAACGTGCATGTTAAAGGAGGGAAATGTATTGCTAGAACCTGCTGTGCCATGCCATAAATTGTTATTAACTATTTCTTTTAGCATTAAGAGTGTAGCAGACATGCTGTTGCTCAATAAGATGGGAGAAAGGAGAGTGAGCCACTGCTATTGTAAGCTGGCATTGCTGCAGTGAAGTCAGTGCTTTCTGATCTCGAAGAGGGTGCAGAGTGAGTACCAGATCTCCTCTGGCCCTTGCTCTGCTGTAAAATGCAGCCAGTTGATTTTTTACAAAAAAGGAACTTCAAAGCTTTCCACTGTAAACATTTCTCCCCAACAAAATTGTGTATCTTGAGTAACACAGGGTGTGGTTTTTCTGTACTCCCCTCCAGAAAAATCAGGGTCCAGCAGGATGGGGGGAACCTTATACCAGGTCCTCAGAGGATATTGGCTGGCTGGAGAAGAGCAAGCAGCACCGCAGAGAGGAGTGCAATAGCCAGCGCAAGAATGAGACCACATAAGAGCTACATCGGTTTCTCCAGCAGCCTCCCTCAGCCGTACCTCCTGCAGTGCCCAGTGCTCAAGTAGCTGTTGGGTGGGATGACCATGCAGATGAGAAACCTTGTCTGTGCCATCCTGGCCTGACCCTGACTGTTTCTTTGTTTCAGATATGGACGCAAAAAGAGCAGAGGCCCTCTTCAATGACAGTAAGTGAGGGCTTTTTAAGCCTATGAAATCTCCGATTGTTTTAATTAGCGTTAATAGTCTCTGAGCACTTTTCTCATCCTCCTGTCTAATGAATGTGACCTTGTACTTCACAGATATCAGCTGTGTATTTAGAAATACTGCTCAGTCACGAGGAAGCCTTTTTTATTAGTGTCTTCTGGGATACTTAGGAAAACTGGCTTGAAAATAGTGGTGATGGGGTGAAAATCCTTTCTAGAAAAAGTCTACATCCACTTCTGAGTTCCGTGGTCAGTTTTTTTGCAGTGAGATGTCCCTTCTGTTAAAAATATCAGCAATTCTGTGAGAAAAGAGCAAACAATGAGAAACAAGTAAGTGCTGAGAGCTCTATAGAAATCCTCAGTGTTTGGCAGAGAGGAGACACACAGGTCCTGCTGCATAAATGCCTATGGCATGCTTCTGCCTCCAGCAGTGCTGGTGTGGAAGGTGGAGGTCGCATCTTAAATGTAAACCCTGCCATCTAGGAAACAGAGGACTTTTAGCCAGTGAGGGCTGAGCGCCGTAATGTTCAGGACACTTGTTTATTTACTAGGCTGATCCAGGTGCTGTTGGTACCAGTGAGAGCTTTTACACCGTGTCTGCTTAATTGTGTATTTGGACACGGAGAGACTAAGCTGTGTTTCTACATGAAAGCTAAGACATTTCAGATGACTCCTAGGTGTACATAGCAAAATTGAGCGAGGAAGACTTCCAACAATTAAAGGAACTTCATCACTTGAGCTAGCTGACGGCTTTAACGTCAGGCACAACAGCTAGCTGAAAGGTGTACTATAATGTGCTAAAGGCAGGGGAGTCCTTATCATGGATTTGACTGCATTTTATATTTGAGCAGATTATAGTTAGAAGTGATCTCTATTATAAATAGATTGAAACGTGTACTTAAATAGAATACTTCATCAAGTCTAATCCTGCCTGCACAGGGCAGACACCTTGCCCTCTGTCTCCCTGATGTAAAGTATTAAAACTGCATCTTGGAGCAGTGACTGCAGAGACTGTTTCATATATACTTGTCTTGGATGCTGTAGCACAACAATTCATTTCCACCTTGCTACCTGTTATTTTCCTACACACAGATTAAGCGATGCGCTTTACACCTGAACGTGTACCAGCATATTGTTCAGTTGATGCTTTAAGGATGATAGCCTAGCAGAGACTTCTAACACAGCCTGCAAGTCAGAAGTGCCCCAAAAGCCAGTAGGACTGGGCACAAGCAGAACAGTTTGGAATAATGGCCTTCTGTGTGCTCTCAGAAGTTAGGAATATGTCATTTTCTTTAGTGTGCATTGGAAAGAAGGAAGGACCATAAGGAAATGTATAGAGGTTGCATCAGCCTGTGATTATAATGAAAATGTTCTGGATTTTGGAATGGCTAGTAATACAAAATTGTTCCTTATGGAAATAGAAGGCAATATGATTGGTCTTCTCAAGGTATTGCTGTAGGGGTTAAGTTCAGGTAGTTTGTTTTAGAGAAGTTTTTAAGCTTTCAGAGAAGGAAGTCCGCTTGTTTGGAGATTTAATCGTCATAAAAAGCCATCTTTGCTTACAAGTTGGGTTTCTTTTAACTCCCGGCAGGTTTGATCAGTTCCTTAGCAGCAGGCTGTCAAGCAATGGAAGATTAAGTAACATCACTTTTTGGGTCGGTTTAAGGTGCTGGTTTCCTGGGGCACTGATGGAACTGCGAGTTTCTCCCTGTGTTTTGAACATTGACTGCTCAGGTGGTTGATAAGATTGTGCAGTTTTAGGACCAGTAATTGAGGATTACCAATAGCTTTCAGGAGGGAAGCATGCTAGTGCAGACAGTTTTATCAATTATGGTATATTCTCCAGTTTTGCTTTCACATGGAAAGTTTTTAACAAGCAGATATAGATTTCATTGATTTCCTTCATTGTGGTTTTAAATCTCAGAACAGGGCAGACTCTACACTGAGCACATGAGCTTCTCAGTATTGTATGACTTTTTTGTTTTGTTTGGGGGTTTTCTGGGGTTTTTTTGGTTTGGTTTTTTTTTTTTCAAATTTATGAATGGCTTTCAATCTGCTGTGTTATTGCTGCTGCTTTTGACTATGAGGTACTGTTAACATAACCTTGTGCAGATCCTAGCAGGAAGGGGCAGAGGTTACACTCTGTGTGGCTCCAGTGTTTCACTTCTGAGGACTTCAAAGGCCCTGGGGCTGGCAGCTCTTCAGTGACGAACTACTGATTTCTGCTTTGTCCCCCTCTGGGTCACTGTCTGCGGGAGACAGGCAGTGCAATGGTTTGGATTGTGTTGTCACTATGCAAATAATTCTTAGCTCTGTCTCTTTTTCAATGGATTGGCATAGTCCTGTCTGTCAACTTTTCTAATGTCTAGCTGAAATCGGGGCCTGGATGAAAACTAGTGAGTCTTGGTCCAGGTAAGATGAATTTGATGCTGTTTGGATGGGAGAAGACAGCTGAAGCAGCTCTGTCCATTGAGAAAGTTTCTAAAGCTACTGGGGAGCTTCAGCTGCTCCTGAATATCCTGAGTTTAGTGGCTGAAACCATGGATATTTTCATTTCTCTCTGGGTTTGAAGGATAATACTTTTTGTCATGGATGCACACTGTGCTGCAGGTATCCATGCCTTTGTCATCTCTGGCTTGGATTAGTGTGATGCTCTTTGCCTGAAGTGCCTCTCCAGGTCCACTTGCAGAATGCCATTTGTGCAATGCGCAGTTGCCTGTTTCCAGGTGACATCTTGATGATGTAATCTACATGCATGTGTGGTAAAACCCCATGGCTTGGATCATTCCCATCTTAGATTTTGCCTTGTTCATGTTTTATCCTAATGACAAATAACCTGGGACATTAGAGTTGGCAATCCCTGTATTTGGGAATTGTCCTGGGTGTGTGGTGAAGGGTTTTGATTCCTGATTTGGGTTGCTCGCGTAGCTAAGCCTGAATGGTTGACCATCATGGCTTTCCATAATAATCAGTTGTTAATTCAGGCTTTGAACAGAATGGGTTGTGCATGAGGATCTCTGATTTGAGGGGCTGGTGGAAGGTATGTTTTCTTGTTGATGTTAATACTGTTAGAGAACCTAGGTGGTGTGTAATTTTACATGTATTTTCCACAGCCACTGGCAAGCATATTTACAAAATGGAAGAACAGCTAATACACTCTTTCTCCTTTTTGACAGTCTGTGGGTTACGGCAGAATAGATCAGTCAAGTCAATGGCAAAATCATCGTCATTGCGAATAGTTGGCGGATTGTCTTCTGCAGAGACTGGGGACTGGCCGTGGCAAGCTAGTTTGCAGTACAATAATATCCATCGCTGTGGTGCGACACTCATCAGCAACACGTGGCTTGTATCTGCAGCTCACTGCTTCAGAGAGTAAGTTCCCATCTTAGAGAGAACCTGCAGCAGAATGTGCTCCATGTGTATGAAGTTGTGTGGCTTTCCAGATTTACACCACACCCCTGACTCTTTCCAGGGGAACAATTTTCTGCCTTGGAGGAAGAAAAGTCAGAGTTAAGCAGACCCATCATTTGAATGTTTCAATGAGAAATTAAAGACTGACTCTTTGGAGCAGAACTGGCAGTTGTATGAGTGGAAATCAATAGCCATTTGGCATATTGAGCAAAGAAGTGTAGAAAAGGTAATGTGACTGAAATGGCAGAGTATTTGTTTCCTGTTGCACAAAATGTTTCTAAAGGTGCTCCTTTGCGTTACAACTAGGTTGCTGCTGCTGCTGCAGGCCGCTACCAGAAGTTATAACCCTGCATTCCTCCCCCTCCATTCAGCGATGCACTCCCAGCGCTTTTCTGTTTCAAGCATGGCAATTGTGAAGCTGCAGGGCATGTAAAATGGAATAGCTGATTGAACTGATTATTAACATGCAAAAAGAGTGAAGGAGATTAAGAGTTTTATAGCAGAAGAGCTTTTTGATTTGATTACACCCTGTGGCCACATAATGGCTAGATCAGGGACAAGGAGCAGGGGAGGAGTATGAGACCATAGTTGAGGAGGGAATGCAGATTTGCCCTCTTCTACCAGCAGCCAACAATGATGTGGGACAGAGTATTATGGAAAGTGATGGATGCCTTAGGAATCTAGCAGGGAGGTGGCTTTGTAGGAGCTTTACAATAAAGGTGCTCACCAAGTTTGAAGTCCCAAACACTTACATGTACAGCTAAATACTTACGGCACTCTTACCTTTTTCAGCATGAGTCACCCTCAGAAGTGGACTGCTACTTTTGGAGCTCTTTTGAAGCCACCAAGCTTGAAACGCTCAGTCAAGACTATCATTATTCACGAAAAGTACCGCTACCCAGAACATGATTATGACATTGCACTTGTACAGCTCTCTAAACGAGTTGAGTTTACAAGTAGCATACACCGCGTTTGTCTGCCTGAGCCATCTCAGACTTTTCCATACAATATTTATGCTGTCATCACAGGCTGGGGAGCACTTACCAATGACGGTGAGTCCTGAGTCTACCAGACGAGCTGTATGTTACATAAACAGTGGCTCTGATCTACTGTTGAATTGACACCACTTCTGTAGCCATATGTTGTATGGCAGCAAGCCTAATTCTTTGTCTGTAAGCAATGGGTTTTTTAATTGTGAGCAGCAGTTTCTTGTTCTAAAATTAAACTGGACAGTGCTACAATCGACTGAAGCAGAAAACTGGAAGAAGACTGTTCTTTTTTTCCAGCCTTTCTATTTCGTATTGTAAATTCTTAAGACAGGTAGTCCAGCCACACATGTGTTTAGTGCCTAAAAAGATATTCTCCCAGCCCTAGCCAGAAGTTATGGATAACTCTGTAGGCTTTCAGGAAAATGTGAGCTGCAGATGGCGACTTACCCAAGCTCACACTCTTAGGCCACACTAAGAGTAGATTTAGCAATGGAACCAAGATATCTTCATGTTGTATCATCTGTGCAAATTTCTAAGTAATTTGTGTTCCATGGTATTATATGGAATATGTATCAAATATATGGTTTTACACTTAAGGCACTATGTACCATATAATCATTACTTCTGTCTTAATGGTACAGTTCCTAAGTGAGACTGTGAGTATGTATGTTTCCCTTAAGGGCTTAACCTAGACAGATCAACAAGCAAAACCTCCATATTAAACCAAGTCAAGCTGGTCCTCCATAAGAGAACATTAAAAGCTCTTCCTGTATCTTAACTACTGCAAAGTAATTCTGTTGATAAATACCCAAACTATATTTTCCCTCAGGTCCAACCCCAAATGCTCTTCAGGAAGCAACAGTGAAACTTATTGACTCAAACACCTGCAACAGAAAAGAAGTGTATGATGGGGACATAACACCCAGGATGCTGTGTGCTGGATACTTGGAAGGAGGAGTAGATGCTTGTCAGGTAACTATAGCTTAAAATTAGAAAGGAAAACTATTTTAATGCTGACTCCAGTATCTGGTCAACCAAATCTTAACTGACAGTGTATTAGTCCTTTAAATAGGCTCTGTTCAAACAGAAATTAAGTTGTAAAATGAAATAGCATTTAGTAGACATCATTTAGCACATAAAACTCATACTAAGACAGCTAAATTAGTATAATATTAATAATTTAAACTTTTCATAGCATGAAATTAAATTCTTATTCTGTAAGTCAGAATAGCTGCTACAAGCCTGTTTACTTCTCATAATTTCTTGTATGTGAAATCTAACCACCAATTTGTTTGCAAAGTGATATAACAAGATATTGACAGAGATACTAAATGCTGAAATACTAAATATGAGCTAAAAATTAAATGTCTCAAGCTGCCAAGACCAGACATCTGTACAATTGAGAAGGAAGAAGTTTAAGAATGTAGCAGGTAACCTGCCAGCAAAAATGCACTACCACTCATTTAAATTAAATTCTGGATTGGATCATCTCATAACAAATCTGTTATGATCTTTGCTAACAAACTTGGATTGCTGGAAGGAAAACTGTCTGAAACAAAGACGACTATAAGGAAGCTAGGTATAAATGGAATGGTGAGGATACATGTATGGTGCAGGTTTGCAAATACAAGGCAGGTAGGGAGCAGTGTTTCACAAACAGAAGAGAAACTTTTTTCTTTTTTTTTTTTACTGTAAAACCACAGAAACAGGTCAGGACGTTCGATGGCAAACAGGAAAAAGCCACAGACTTCTGACTAAAGTTTCAGAAACAGTCTGGATTCTGCAAAAATGTCAGCTCTTGAAATACTTGTTGCTTTCTTCTCTTATTGGACACACCCTCCTGTCTGTGGAGAGAATTATATTTTCCCTTCTGATCAATTAAATCTTTTTTTCCCGCTCCTCTTTTTCTAGGGGGACTCTGGGGGACCACTGGTTACTCCAGACCCTAGACTGATGTGGTACCTCGTGGGAATAGTGAGCTGGGGAGACGAATGTGCCAAACCAAATAAACCTGGAGTGTACACACGAGTGACTTATTTCCGTGACTGGATTACCTCAAAAACTGGCATCTAAATCAAAAATGGATTTAACTACACAGACTAGGTATAACTCATATTTGTCTGTAATTCTGAAAGGCTATTTTTTTGTAGTATATATATTCCTATGTAGTTTTGGTTGAAGCAACCTTTGCCCGCAGCAAGCGCTATCTTTGCTGTCAGAGATCCTAACCCCTTGAGAATTTATACTAAACATATGAGATTGCTTGCCCCATCTTTGAGCCTTGAAACATTCTCACTTATCAGAAATTATGAACTGATGTCATTAAACTAACATTTAAAAGCTACAGATTTACCTGCTTTATAAATACAAACGTTTTCCAGGAAAAAAAATTTTTCTTCAGCCATGGCCAAGGTCTGAAGCTGAACCTGCTTCCTCCAGCAAAGCAAATGCTGTCACAGCTGTGTTTCTAGCAAAGTGAACCCTTGATTATTAATCTTGTTAGAGACTCTCATCTGCACAGACTGCAGCTGAGACCTTGGATGCTCACCCTGCTCAGTGGCCTTGACAGCTAACAGTGGATCAGCCAGGACTGAGGATAGGTCCTAGCTAAGGAAAAGGAGGATTTCTGTGTTTGCAGTAAGTTGGAAGGGGAAAAAAGAAAAGCTTGATGTTCTTCTTTCGAAGCACATTTTTAATAGAAATTTTTTGGTGGATTCTGTGAAGTTCAAGTTCCTTGAAAGTGCTCTTGTGGAAGTGCTTTATCACAATACTGTGCTGCTACCTCTGTACCAGTTGCTTTCTAGATCTACGCAGTTGAACTTACAATATGCTTACGATATAGAAACACAAACTCTACCCAAATTAGTTTGTAACAAGTGTGTCCCCATGAACAACCTCCCTGGAAGGAAACTCAGCATTTAAATTTGTGCTAAAGGAAAAATAAATATTAACCACAAATAAACTGGGAACCACCTTTTTCGTTCAAGAAATAGTGTGCTTTTCCAAGGGCGTGCCAGCCAGTGGAAGCCATCTCAATGCAAAGAAAGCAATTAGTGATGCTGTTTTGCTTCACTGATGGGTTCATCTCTGCCATGAATGAATATGATCCTGTCTTATGTGGCTGAAGAGTAATTTCATGTTAAAGAACAGTCCTGATAAGAACTTCAGAGTAAATGCAATCCTTAAACACCGATCAAGCACTTTTCCTACCTCTGTGCATGATATCTCATGGATTGCTGGTGGAAGGGGGTCCAGTGACGTGACTATTACTGTCCCCTAGAACCCAGGCCTTCAATATGAGAATCCAAAATGTCACTCCAGTACTGTCTCCTGCAGTGTTTGAAAGGCCACTGGACTGCAAATGCAGGACTCACAGGAGTCTGAGATGTGAAAAAGCTGCAAGTCCCACAGCTGAACCTACTACAGCTGAAAATCTCTCCGAAGCATCCTGCCTCCACTTCTGCTCAGGACGGGTCTCTCCTCAGCCTTCCTACTGTGCAAGCTCTCCAATAATCAGCATCTCTGGGAACAAAATGCTTGGCATTTCTTGAAAACTTACACCCTGAATTACAAGTCTACATACGGATGGAAAAGCCTATGTTTAAGCCTTGATGGTGGAGGACGGGGTTGTCTTATTATTAGGCTCCATTCAGTCTTTCTACATATCTTTTGAATTTCAGTAAAAGACAAGATGCCTTATCTCAGAAAGAAATCAATTGACAGTTTTAGATTAGTTTTGATTTTGAAATAGTAGTATATTTATTCTGATTTTCCATGTCCATTTTAAAACAAAAAGGATCTTGGGACAGTTAGGAGGATAGTTAGATGCAGCAAATCTTTCCTTAATTTATTGATGAAGTTTGTAATCTATGCACTTTTGAGTTGCTGCTATTTTTCCACTAAGAATTTACTCTGGGCCAGGTTCAGTTGCAAAATAGAAACTTCATGGAGTTTTGGATTAGATCACCTGGAAACACTGTTTTCTTCTAGTATTCAGGTTCCCTTTTTTCGAAGGCATCCTTTGGAAAAAAAAATTACATCTAGTTTTTTGTGCCTCTTATTGCTTTGAAGGTGAAAATCATGGCAAGTGTCCTTCCTTACAACCACTGATGAATTGCAATTGAAAGTAAACAATAGTTCATTTTCATAGATAGCTAAGGCTATCTATTTTCTAGGCAACAATAAGGGGGTGAGGCCCAGATTAGATACAACCCCTATAAACTGGTTCCTACCTCACACTGCAAGTGACATGTATATATAATACCTTTAAAATGAGAAAGGCAGCCTTTATTTCAGATTTTCTCGTGAGAGGCCAAACAGCCAAGAGGTGTGTGGGAGAACGTCTACCTTACTCAGGGAGTCCTGAGCCAGCCAGATGCACTTTTCACAAATTTTTTTAGCAAACTGTCTGGCCTAGGTTTGTCTTATACTCCATGTCAGTGTTTTATTTATGAAGACTCTGTTTTCTGCCCTAGAATAAAACAAAGAGAATACTGTATGATTAAAGATTTTTAAAAACCTTTTATTATTGTTGATGTTAAGATTTAGAAGGTTTTAAATGATATAAAGGTAATATGTTTCATAACATTAAATGTGTTTAAAAACAATTGCTCCTTTTTTGTCCTTTTTTTGCTTGAAAATAACCAAGCTAAAAATTATCTATGTATCAAAATAGACTAATCTTTCTTATTTTGATATAAGACTATTTTAAAACTGCAGTGCGCTCTGTTCGTTCCCCATCCTAGGAACTGTTTGTCTTTAATACTGTTTGGTGCTTTACAGATGTTTCAGCAAAGACAAGGTGGGAAATCTGCTTTTTTAAAATACTCAAAGGTGAATTTCAATTTAGCTAGTGCTATGCAAATTTGAGACTGGATCTAAAGCTTCATCCAAGAATCTACCACCTTGCTTCTGGCCTTGGAAAAACTCATCCTTGTGACATGGCATTCCTGGAAATTGCCTGTAGGGAGGTCTACACAGCTGATGTACCAGTGCTCCTGAGATTTCCCAGGCAGATTTAAAGCATCAAGAAACATGCTCCAAGCTTCTGGTTATTCAAATTGGGATGTTTGAGGCTTGCCCAATGCTGATTTTCAGCCTGGAGCACAAGTAGGAAAGAAGTAAGAGGCTGATTGCACAAGGCCTAATCATATGAGGAGGTCTGGTTGAATGACATCAATCCATCACCGGGATTCCTTATGTAAGTAAAGCTTGTAGAAACTCCGTATCTACTGCTCTTGTTAACAAATTAGAAGAGCTGAGAGCCAAAAGTTATTATTTAACCCAATGAATATTTATCTGGCAACTTGCAGCCTGTGTTAGAAATGCACGTGCATGGAAAAGCTGGCTCTTGCTTTTGGAAATGCATTCATGTACATGTCAGCATGGAATCAACTTAGGTAATTGGTGCCCTGTTTATCTGGATCGAGATTTTAAGAACATTGTTAACATGGTTTCTAGGAAGGTGTCACTTGCTAGAGCAGCCTGAAGTGACAAGATCCTTTGGCCCACCCCACTGGGAAGCTGAAGTCCTTTTAAACATGCCAGCAAAGCACTCCTACACCACACGGTGTGCCAAAGAGTGGAGACAAAGCCTTGCCAGTCAGCCCCTTGCTGCTGCAAGAGCAGATGGCAAGCCAAAGCCTATGGCAGGATGTTTGGAAACCCACTGAAGGATGCTGATGGGGATTTATGGTCGGTTCTGCACTGGCCTGTGGGCTAAACTGAATTGTGTTGGCCTCAGTACTTTCAAATAATACATTTTTGGGGAGAAGACTACATATAGAGTTTTGTGTGCAGATTTGCTTATTAAATAAATAAATAAACAAATGCATCCCCCTGCAAATCTCCACTTTGGAGTCCCTATTAAGAATGTGAAATTGTGCCTAGAAATCAGGAAATTAAAAGATTGGGGCAGGGGTGTGTGCATGTGTGTATCCAAGTGGCTGGGATTTTCCCAGCAGATGGAAAGGAGATTTGCAGCTGTTATCAGCTTCAGCTCCTTTTGAAAATACTGGCTCTAAAGATGTATTCAATACTTGCACACAGACTGAATCTCCAGTAGTGCACATAAACTGAAGTCACAGAGATTAATTTAAAAATTAATTTATTTAATCAAATTCACTAAAATTTTAGGGTTTTATATATATTTAAAAGAAGAGGCTATGGGGAAAAAGAAAAATCAAATGGCTCCAGATATTTCCAATTTTGCAGTCTTGGAAAATAAGAGAAAAACCTGTATGGTTTTTGATTTGGTACCATCAACCTAGAGGGCTCCTGAGTACACCTACTAACTGAAGCATTTCGGAACCAGTTTCTTTGGCTTCTGGGTAAACAGTATCTGTCCATTCTTATTTGCCAATTTATCTTAGAATGCCCACGTTCACGGTTTCACTGATGGCTAGGTTAGTCTTTGCTTAATTACCGCTGAACTGTTAGGTGACAATTAATTGGATGTTGCTGTTTCTCTGTTTAGGTAAAAGGCTTTTCAGTATTCACTGTTACTATGCAAAATCTGTTTCATGTGAGATGACTGCATATCAAAGTGACTGGTATCTTAAAAAATGCAATAACCAGGACAGAAATGTAGTACATAGCAGATTTTTAAAATTTATTTTATTTTTCAGAAGACATTTGATTGGCAAGTTCTTAAAAATAAGAGTTGTTAGTTTAACCTTACAAAGAAAAAAACCAAACCAGGTTAATTTCAAGGAAAGAAACCACAAAATTAAAGGTAAAAATCACTGACAGAACTAAAAATTAGCAAAGTGGCAAAACTGAAGCTGGTATTTTTTGCTGTCTTTAAACTTCCCTTCAGTTTTTTTTCCACTCTTTATAGCTGGGACTCCTGTTAATTCTATTGATCAGGTATGTGCACTGTTCTTTGAAATTACTTTATTGAAATAATGGAAATAATTTTCTTCTTGTATTTTCTGATTCTTATGTATTACGTGAAGAAGTTACACAGCAAATACCAGCCTTAAACATCAATTCCTTTACTGGTAAGAATCACATTCTCCCTTTATCCCATCTTTCATTCCGGCATTGCAGACTTCTAGTGGCCTCTGGTGGTTCTTTGAAATTTGCCCACATCTGTAATTATTTCTGTGACAAAAAAGCTGCATAGCAGACAAGTACTTTCACCCTGATCCTGCCAATGTATAGCCCGTGTTTGAATGAGCGGAGTTATACTGCTGCTCTCATGTCTTTGTTACTAACTCAGTACAAAAGCTGCGTGTGTTGTTGGACTGAGGTATAAATCTTCAGGAAGACGTGGAGGGTTGCTAGTACTCTGTTCGTTAGAGAGATATAAATGTAAAATAATGCACTGGATGCTCACAAAGAGGACAAAACTTGGGTCTTCTTGCCCCTAGAAGTTCCCAAAAACCCAATCAACAGAGAAAAGGCTGGCTCCCCCCCCACTCCCCGTGTACTGTAGGATGCAGATAGTTGTTTGGTCTGTTTTTTTTTTAAAGTTACAAATATTTTAAAATATAAGTTGACTATTCTGTATACACTGTATGCAATGACATTTTTCAGTTGTTGCTTGTGCAGTAGCATGAATCCCTCCCATTCTAAGATGTACTAATGATATCATGAAAGATTTAAACTCATCTCACCTACCCCTGTGACTAGGGATAATGAAAGCGAAGGCAGGGTTTAAGTTGAAGGGAGATCAAACTGCCTGATGGGAAGACAGGCAGTGCTGAGATCTTAATCAGAATTTGGGAAACAGGAGAGAAAATATTTATAGGAGGTGATGCCGAGTTGGTGGCAGAAGCAGAGCGATGGTTCTCACAGCTTGCTTTCTCCTGTAAACGCCACCTGAAAAAAAAGGGGAGGAAAAACATTTCCATAAGCCCATATACCATGTTGGTATGGGATGTTGTACGTTAGTTTTGACCACTTTTTCCCAAACCTGTGCTCCTCTACGGCCTTGGACACTCTCTAGCATTTCACAACTTTGCTCGCTAGCCCCATTCAGTCAAGTTTTGCTTATTTCTGAGGTAGGCAACATCTTGCTGGTGCTCTCCTGCACAGATGTGGAGACAGTTACCTCAGGAACAGGGCTCAGAATCACTCTCGATCGTCTAAACCGGTAACGCTTGAACCTAACGGGGATTTTTTTTTTTTTTAACAACATGGTGCGTTACTTTTTGGGCAGAAAGCGGTGGTTTTTTTAATGGCTTAGTTGTCTCCCGTCGGGCACTAGGAAAGCGCGCCCTACCCGCCGCCATGTCGCGCCCGGCTAGGACAGCCCGCCTCCTCCCGCCTTAGCCCGGCCCCTCAGGTCGGCGCAGGCGGGGAAGCGCCGCGGCACCGGCGCTGCCGTTTCCCACCCCCTTCCTGCCTCTTCGCCCGTCGCCGCCGGCAGAGCTCAGGCCTTCATCGCAACGCCAGGCCGCCGCTGTGGTGAGGGCGGGCGGCAGCGAGCCGAGGAGTTGGGGCACCTGAGGCAGGCTGCGGGGAAGCGGCGAGTGCGGGGTAGGCTGGCCCGCCGGGTGGCGATTCCCAGCGCTCCGAGAGTCCGGGGCGTCGAGGTACGGGGCTGCAGCCGGTCTGGCTTTGCTGGGACTCGGGTCGGGTTGGTTTCGACGCCGGTCGGCTGTCTCCGTTGCGCCTGGAGATCCAGGTGTCGTTTCCCCCCGTTAGCCCGGCTGGGCAGTTAACAGTGAATCTGAGCGTGTTCTTTCTCTGTCTCTGCCGACTGAACAGGGAGCGTTGACTGGGATCCGCCTCTGGGAACCGTGGGTAGGTGGGATGAATCCAGGCCTCACTGCCATCCCAGCCTGCTGAACAGCAAGTAATTAATACTGCTTCAGCCTGCGCTTTGAGGTAAGAAACACTGTGAAACTGGCCCGCTGCTGCAGCTCTTGTGCTTTGCTGCTCTTCAGAGCATCTTAGTCCTTCTTGGTAACATGTAGCTTCCCAGTTGTCCCTGGCTTATGTCCCACAAGCAGCTGAGGCTTTAAAAAATGAAAGACATTACTTACACAGTTAAATAGAAGCCTGGCATTAAAACGGATAGTGTTGGCTTTTAAAAGGAAACAGGTGAGTGTATAAAGGTTGGGCATCTGGTAAGAACCAGGACGTCATGTTAGAATGGCTTTCCCCGCCCGTCCCCATATTACATGCCTTTCTTTGAGATGAATTCATTAACGGTTGAACTAAAATGAGAAATATAACTTGGATGTGGGCATATATTAACAAAGCTTTGTCCTAGAGCCACTTGACAAGAATACTACTGAGTCCTCTTTTGGAATTAGGTATTTTGCCATACCTGACAGGTACGCTGGCAGTAGCTCAGTGCTGCAATGGAAGATGTTGGAGGAGAACTGGGAATTGATAAATATACTGGAAGAGTCACTGTAAAATGAGTCTGTGTGATACAGGTGGAGAAGGTTCTTTTGTGGGTTAGTTGCAAATCCTCGTTGTTTATAAAAGGCTGTTTGAGAGGGCACACCGATAGAGATGGCTGTCAGCAACCACAGCAGAGGAAGCTGGGTGTTTTTACCCAGGGATGGATCACCTTTCCTCACCTTAGTACCACAATCTGTTTATATTGGGCAGTCCTGAGTGCTTGTGCTGTTTGTGGAGGGTGATCATGGAGGAGCAGAACAGCTTGGGGGTGATTGCTCTGGGCCGTTATGGGGTGGTGCTGGCTTAATTTGAGGGGAAATTCCAGTCTTATGTCTCAGGCAGTGGCTGAAATGAAGATTTATACCTAAGCAGGGACTGAAGTCTGTGACTCTCAGATGAGGTGTGTTGCTGTCTGGCTTGAGATCTGGGTCCTAGGATGATCTAGTAACATTGGCATTGCTTGTCTTCAGCCCTTGTTGTGTGAGGGCACAGGGCCTGCACTGAAGTGACTTGTGGAGTAGATTGCGATGGAGGTGCCTCATGTTGACGGTCTTGTGTGCTAGCTTACGTGTTGGAGTTAGTATCCACACTGTGGAAGAGCTTAACTGGTGAGATTTGTGGCCTGCTTTCAAAGTAACTCTCTTCTTTGCTGCACTACTTCTGCACTACTTTTGCACTTTCTAATTCAGCCTAAAAAATCAAAAGGACAAATTTCAGGTCAGAATGTTGTAGTCTCCAAGTTGTGACAGGCTGCAGGTGCCACACTTCAGAAATGTTAAAATGTTTGCCAGAACCATCGAACAGTAAATAGGAGTTAACCTTTGGGCAGGATTGCCTTGAAAGTTGTTTTACAGTATATCTGTGCTCTCCGAGAAAAAACTCCATAGTATGTTTGTGCCTTTACTTTTCAATCTCTTAGCAGAAAGAGTTGTCAGCCATGTCTAATTTCCAAGGCAGTTTGTAGGGAGTTGAAATACGATGTGTACCTTCCTAGTAGTGATGGGAACTGATCTTCTGGGTCAAACATGGGGTCTATTTTGCCTGTCCTGTATTTGGTGGCAGTCACCTGCCGGGTCCAGGAAGCACCAATTCCCAGCCTGCATAACTACGAAAGAAGCTGCCCAGTGGCTGGTTGTTCTTAATCCTGGTGGTTAGTTATCACTAAGGTAACTTCACAATGAAAAAGTCTTTGCTAATCACTGAAGGCCTTAATAGCACAAATTGTTTTTTCTTAAAATTCTATCAAACTGTTTAACTTGATGTCTTAGTTAAATGTTGCATTAATTCATATGTTTGGGTATTGATTTCTTCAGTTAGCTGAAACAGTAACTTGTTTCTTAAGGATTTTCAATTAACATAGAAATAATGCAGCATAAATAACTATTCCTCATCATTCAGGGATCTCCTATCTTCTCTTCAGAAAAAACACCAATTAGGTAGATGCAAGTTAAATGGCCTGGAGCCGTTAATATAATATGAAATTGGACTTCTAGTAAATCTAACTGTGACAAATACAAGAAGTAAGGCTTGTGTCCCCTCAGTGGGGAAATTGGTGTGTCTGTATTTTGAAATCATTTATTGAAGTTTTGGGAGTTCTTGTCTTTTGGCTTCTGTGCTTTTTAGTTATCTAGATGCTGTGGTGTTCTATAGGCTTCTTAATGTTCAAAGTCATTCCAATGTAACATTGCTTTTTTGTGTTTTTCAGTTCTTCAATTAAAGAATTGAGTGGGGGGGGCAGCTGTGAAATTGCATCCAATGTAACCAGATTATTTCTTTTTGTAACCCTTTTAGTGTAAACAAATCGCATTGCATCATGGCAGCAGACTCTATGGAAATTGATGATGCTTTGTATAGGTAAGAATATCTGATTTTTAAGTGTTGCTCTTGGCTTTTCAGCAACACTTAATTTACATGCAGTAACGTGAAAGACAAGGCATGAAAACACTCTACTGCCAATTAGGTAAAGGTGTGTGTACTCGTGCTGCTGTGTCCCTCCTTCTGTAACGCAAAAAACCCAAAGTGTTCAGCAAGTGAAATAGAACCCACTTCTTGCAAGGTTAGCAGTGAGAACTGGTTAAATTGAAGATGCAATCCATTTTTCTGTAAAACTGTTCTTTTATTGGTTTTATAACAGGTGTTTTCTGACCAGTAAAAGGCATAGGTAATTACTGTGGAGTTGTACAAAGGTCCGTTACTACCAATAATGTGTACTTTTTGGAAAACAGAAATAATACTTCTCCTATTTGCAATATGGATTTTCTTTTTGCCTTTGTCTTGATTCCCCTTTGACAAAGTAGATATTCCTCTTTCTTGTGTCTTGTCTTCTTTCACCTTCTTTTTGCCTTCCTTTTTGACATTATGTAATCTATCTCCTTTGTAATTTCATTTATTCCTCAGTCTTCGCCATACTTCTCTGTCTATCCTCAGACTTCAGGGTTTTTGATTTGGGGTTTTTTTGCTAGATTTTTTTAAAAAATTGTTTATTTTTATTATTATTTTTGTTTTAATTTGTTAGCTGGGAATGGCTTGAGATCATTTGGCATGGCAATAATTCAGAGAGCTTGTACTGGAACGAATGTTATCCCTGGAAAAACATGGTGGGATGAACGAATGTTATCCCTGGAAAAACGTGGTGGGATGAAAAGCTTTTTTATATTAAAGAAAAATAAATCACCTGTATGCTGGACAAACGAGGCTTCTTTTTAATTCAGTGCAATGCTTCCTGTGTTGTATGTGTCATTTTACTCTTTGGCACTAGTTTTATGAAAGTCATACTTTTCCTTGGTGGAAAAAGTCATGTTTAGAATGGTTTACTTTAATTGTATAGTTGGAAACTAAGAGTCTTTCAGAGCTCAGGATCTGACTACAAAAGCTGCTGCAACCTCTGGTTTGAAGATTTCTGATAACAGAGAAATTCTTTGGCTTGCTTGTGTCTTCAATAGACAATTCCAAAAACCTACTGTCCCGAATAGGTTTTACACTGATTTAAAATTAAAACTTATTTCTCTTTTCTAAAACCTGGCACTGAAAAGCTCTGTACTAAATGCATTTCACTGTTTGGATTGTGAGTGCAAACACTACATTTGATATACATATATTTCCTAAAGCACTATACGGTGTGCTTTAGGAAACAGATATGTGCATGTTATGTCCTCAGTTGCTTGTTGAATGGAGGGCTAGCAAATAAACTATGCACGTGTCACTAGTGACACACACTCATCTGCAGAACTTGGTATTGCAGATTAGAAACTGACTGGGATGATAGAATAACTGAAAATATTTGAACTTTTTTGGAAACCTCTGGGAGTTCTTGACTTGCCTTCATACGCTCTTGACTTTAGTTGTATCTTGTTTTGATCTGAATTTATCTTTGCTGTAGTCGCCAGAGGTATGTTCTTGGAGACACTGCAATGCAGAAGATGGCTCAGTCCCACGTATTCCTGAGTGGTATAGGTGGTCTTGGTGTGGAGATTGGTAAGTTAAGTAACATTTATTTAAGCAGATAGAAGTGTATGTAAACATACTGTCCCAGAATACTTGTAAAGCTTATTTTAGATGTAATAAGCATGTCTGAAGTACCTGAGTGAATTTATATGTGCATGATGCGTACGAGTAACATAGCAGATGCAGGAAAGATCCTGGACTTTTCTCTAGTAAGCTTTTTACTAGAACAACATTTCACATTTTACTTTAAAATGTGCTACCATGAGGGTGGATAATCCAAGTTATTCCTTTAGGCATCAGTATCAATGAATGTAACACAGGAACAGCTATAGCCCGAATTATCCCCCTGTAGGAAATGGGGGGGGGGGGTGTGGTAGGTAGGAGAACAGATGCAGTTTGGTGAAAAATTCATAACTGCCCTGGTGCAAGAGACTTGTTAACAATTTTCCTTACTCTTTATGAGCAAGACTTGTCTTGGCTGGTTCTTACCTGGGTTATTGCCCTTTCAGTTGGCTTTAATGGTACTCTGCACCAGATGCCAGAACAGAGTCGTGGGGTTTTGCAGTTTATTGTCATTACTGTCTCTGTAATCACGCTTGCGGGATGAACAGCTGACAAATGACAAATGTAGAGAGCCTTTTTAACCTTGCTCATGTTATTCTGCTTTCGGTGCTGCTGTAGAATGCTTGAGCCAAATGTAAAAGAGAACAAACCCTTAAGCTGTGAAGTTCTTAGCAATGGCATACTGTTATTGTCCACCCACATAACTATTAAATTACAGATTTGCAAGAAATCTACAACAGTGCCTCTCTCTCTCTCTTTTTTTTTTTTTTTTTCAGCCAAAAATATAATTCTGGCTGGGGTAAAGGTATGTAAAACAGTTCTGTTGTTGGGTATTCTTGGGTGAGCAGGAGAAAAAGGGACACCACTACTAGCCAGCTAATCTTAAGTTTCTGAAACTGTCTTTCAGTAGAAGGATTGCAAAACATTTAAGGACCTGGGAGTGAAAACTTTTAATAATCTGGATGTTCTAGTGGTACGGTCCGAGTCTCACGTTAATGTCCACTGCACTTTGAAATACCTCATGTAGTATTTTCGCCTGCAGCTGATCAGACTTTGAATGCTTTTGTACAAAGTGGCCTTTCCTAAATGGAGTGGTATAAACTCAAAAGCCAAACTGTTCAAAATATGTAATCCTATTTTGTCATCTGTCAGAAGCCTGTTGTGTAAATGTTAGAATGGTTGGGTGTTTTAATCCCGCAACTGCTTTTGTGCTGCTGGAATTAATTTTATTAGAGGGAAGCCTTTTAAAACTCTTTATTCCAATTAAAACAAAATTGTTTATAATTTTGGGAGTCCATTAATTTACAGATTGCCCATTAATCGCAGTGTGGCAAAAATCATCCTCAGTATTTAAATGCTCTCATTACTGCAAGGTGGGAGGAAAATGCTTAATGAAATGTGTATTGCGGATGTGTTTCTGTCTCTCAAACACTAAGAGTTCTCTTGGAATATGAGTTGGAGGAGCTTCTTCTTATACATGACACAACTAAATCTTCTGCAGTACTAGTCCTCCAGCATTTTATGGTGGGGCTTAATCTATCCTTTGGGGTGCTATGATCACATATGCTTCTTCCAGTAAATGCTTTTTACTGAACTCTCTTAGGCTCTTACAGTTCATGACACCAAGCAGTGCACAAAATGGGATTTGGGGATCAACTTCTTCATCCATGAAGACGATATTACCAGTCAAAGGAACAGGTTGGTGAAGTCTGTGAAGTGAGGGAGGACTGAACTTGACTAGGAGTTACAGTTTCATCAGTGGCAAAAATAACAGTTCATTGTCCAAGAGCTGCTAATACATATCAAATACTTGTTAAACCATTTCTCTGGAGTTACTGGCTTTGAGTATAGTGCTCAGGTATTAGGGGAAGTCTAGGCTGGGACTGGAGTTCTGTCTGAGTCAAATATTTAACTTGTCACAGTTGGGAGCTTGTAATGTAAATTTAATAGTGGAGGCCAGGGTACATTTCTTCCTTGGGCTTTTTCAGGCACCCGTTGGAGACTAGAAAACAGCCACGACACTAGGACATCAGTGAGTCTTGTTGCACGTTGGACAGAGCTGTTTTCCTCAGACCTGTTAGGAATTTAAGTGTGAATAAATGAGGGGTGATTGTTGACAGGAGACTTCCTGAGGGACTCTTGTAGGGCATGTGTGGTATGAAACTCTGTATCAAAATACAATTTTGTAGATACATAAAAAACTTGCCAGTTGCTGTTCTTTCAGGGCTGAGGCCACGCTTCATCGTATTGCAGAACTCAATCCATATGTCCATGTAGAAGCATCAACTGCACCACTAGATGAAACCACAGACCTGTCTTTTCTAATGCAGTACCAGGTATGTCACTCTTAAAGCAGTTGTATGTGGTATTTTGCTCAGAGCAAACAACTTGGATTTTTTTTTTATATAAGTAGATAAAATGAAAACAAACTTTAAAGTGCATTTTGAGATGATATAAAGAAAGAAGTCATTCTTGTATTTGGACTAATGAAATGGTTGTGCTTGTCTTTTTCAAGGTTGAAACTGGTTTTGTGTTCCTAGCGCTTTCTTACGACACTTATTATGGAATTTACTATGACAATAAATAGCTAAGTGAGATTGCCATGCAATATTTTTTTTGTTCAAAGGTGAAGCTGTGACTGGTTTTCTGCAGCTACATATCATAGGTGTTCTACATATATTTTGTGTGCTCTATTCCAGGCAGTAGAAACTCAGGCTATGTAATTAGAAAGATCACGTGTGTGTGTACCTAATGAAACATAAACTCCTCTGTGGTGGAATGAGGATGTTTTCAGTTGTTTAGTCAGCTGTCCTGCCTGTGTGCATGGCTTAGTCTGAGTTGGGAACTTTTACTGCATGGCCAGCGGTTATATCCAAGCTTACCAAGTTTTTGAATGTCCCAGCTATAATAAGCCATATATAACTGAATGGGACATGGTGCATATGCCTCGTAACCCAAGACTATCCTAAACTTTAAAAGATGCTTGCACAAATTGTATGTCTGCAATTTGATGAGCACCAGTACTTGAAGCTTGTGCAGACTTCTTGGTGTTGCACTGATGAGTAACATTTGTGTTTGTTTGTTTTGCTAACTTCAGTCTTAAAATTCAGGATCTACGTTTTTGCTGAGATGATCCATAACTGTTTTTCTAAGTATTCTAATTAGCTTTTGAGTTTCACAGCTGCTGGGGAAAAAAAAAAAAAAAAAAAGAAATAGCGTGAGAATTTGCTCTTCCTGCTCTTGCTCATCTTGTTTCCAGAACTTGTGGAGCAGTAACCTATCTGCTCTAATGTGTAATGAGAAAACTGACTCAAGACTGCTTTCACTATAACCTGTGGGGGAAAGGAATCAGGACACCTGAGTAACTTACTGTTAGTTAATGTTAGTACTACTTTTTCCATAGCCTGAAGATGTTAATTGCTTTTGGTGTCGTATATTTATTTCTGTTCTTGTTCACAGTGTGTCATATTGACTGAAGTAAGTCTGTTGCTGCAGAAGAAGATTAATGACTTCTGTCATGCTCAGCAGCCACCTATTAAGGTAATAGAAAAAATTAAACACATGAATGATCCATACAGTAAGCATTCTGGACCTCCAACATGTTTTATCCAGAGATGGAGACAGATAGCATGTTGATGGAGCAGTATGAGTTTTGGGAGTATGGTGCTGCTACTCTCTACGTGTGTCTGGTGTTATCTGGCTACCAGCCCAGATAACCATAGCTTGGTTCTAAAAGAAAATTAAAAAAAAGTAGTTCTGTTAAAGATATAGTTTTCACTGTTAACTCATAATTGTTCTGAAAGAACATGCTGAGACTGAATGTAACAGTAGTAGAAACGGCAGTATATCACTGCGTGTTGGTGTGCTTTCCGGGTTTTTGTGTAGGGGTTCTGAAATGCTCATGCCGGTTCCAGGCTGTCATGACTGCTGCGTTATAGTCAGTGGCCTGGGTGCACATGACAGGTTTCCACCGTAGAAGTTAAACCTGCTAGCCTTGCACAAGGTTGAATGTGAGAGGTCATTTCTTAGGCTTGTACTGTTTTAGGGATACTGATGATTTTTACTTTCTCTTGTAGTTCATCAGTGCAGATGTATATGGAATATGTTCACGTTTGTTTTGTGACTTCGGTGATGAATTTGAAGTACTGGATACAACAGGAGAGGAGCCAAAGGAGATCTTCATTTCAAATATAACGCAAGTAAGGGATAAAAGTCATTGTGCTGCTTTAATTTTTTTTTTTTAATGACTCGTTATTGGCTGTGTGACCAAGCAGAGTGTTTCATTTTGGCAGCCTGCTAAGCAGTTGAAAATTGGCAGCATAGCAGAGGCAAACAAACTTACTTCATTCTTCTGTCTCAATCAAAACCAGTCAGTAATAACATGCTCACATTGTAGAGCATACTGATGCCTCCTGGTCATTACTTACAATGTAATTGAGTAAATTTTTTTTTTTTTTTTTTTTTTTAGAGACAGAAATGAGGAGATGTAGAGAAAGAACATAGCCTTGGAGTGGGAATGGGTTAAGTGTTCTAAGGAAGCCCTGAAACAGGCATGAAAATAGCCATTTTTTATGAGAAACTGCAGCACATATAGAGGAGCACTGCTGGAATGATCAAGGGGATTGACAGCCTGTTTGGGGGAAAAAAATAAAAGGGGGGTGTTTGTTTTAACCTACCAAAGCAGAAGTGACGAGAAGAGAATATTATTGCTAATGCTTTCAGTGCAGAACGTTAGAGGGGATGTCCATTTGATCTTGTATTGTTGTTATTTATAAATGGAAATGGCTTTAGCTTCTTCTCTCAACTCTGGTAGTCTAGACTATAACCTCGTTCATCCAGTAGCAAGTCTTTTGTCCTATCTCCAGTCTAGATGTAATAATAATCAAACTAGAAGGGATAGTATAGCAAGTTGGGTTTGGTCTGAATTAAAGCTCGTGATATGATGATTTAGGTAGCCTGTTCTTTGGTATCTTTAAAAGGGAATGGATGACTTGATTGTTGTCTTTAATTACCTAAAAGAGTACACAGTTATGTTTCATGGCTTGTGCTGATTGCCTGCCAAGTCAAGGAATTAATATATACCTGTATATATATCCTGTGATTCATAATCTGATACTTGAGTTTAGTTGTATCTTACTTCCACTCTCTGAAGTGTAAAACTGACCAGAATTCCAACTCAATACCAAAAACACCATCAAGTGACTATTTTTGTCCTGTGGACAGGGTTGAGGTGGCATTTTGTCCCTAAAATCAGAGAAGAATTGTTTTCTGGTCAACTCATTTGCCATTCTCCACGCCACAGAGAATGTAGTCCACTGTAATTACATTTTATGCTACTTAACTGAAATCTTTCTAATATTCGGAGCTCAGAAAGGGATGGCAGGAGACGTTACAGGCTAGGCTTGCTTGCAAATCCACTATATTACAGCCTGAGCTGTACCACAAGGTCTTCATGAGCTGTCCTCAGGCTGCAGAGGGACCTCTGTGTGCATGGGAGGTTGGCATGACATCCTGTAATAGGATGAGATGTTGTCTGAGAGTCCAGCAAGTGTAAGCTTGCTTGTTTGGGATCCGCTTGAAGCTGTGGCTTTCCTGTATTTAAGGATGTCCAGCTTTGTAAGCTTCCTAATTTTCAGGAATAAGTTTGGCCTGTCCTTTTTAAGGAGATCAGATGGAAAGGAAGCATGGGGTAATAAGGACCATTCACAAGACTTCATTTCTTAGTATCTGTGAAAATTTCTTTGAACATATAGTCTATTTTTTGTTTGGAAAAAAATGATAAATTGGCTGCTACTTCAAAACAGAACAATGAATTTGACTGCTAAGAATTAACATGCAGTTTGTTAACATGCTGAGAACTGTAAAAGGTAAAAATGAGAGTCTGTGTTAGAAAAGACTTAAACTGAAAATGACTGAAAAAGTTCTCGTAGGTAACTCCCTTGTTATGTTATGGCAGAACTGAGATGCTAAAAGTGTTAGAGGCTGCAGTTTGAATAGGCAAAAAGCTGTGTGTCTACGATAAAGCATGACTCCTTTACACAAGACAGTTTCCTCCTTGCTAACTTTGCTATTTTTGCCTTCAGTCAAATCCTGGTATTGTCACTTGCCTTGAAAATCATCCACACAGGCTTGAAACAGGACAGTTTTTAACCTTCCGGGAAGTTAATGGAATGTCATGCTTAAATGGATCCACACACCAAATAACAGGTAAACTGTTGCTGACTCATTTGCAAGGTGTTTATTTTTTGGCCTGTTTTAGCTCGCTGTAGTGTTAGTTACTGTGATCAAAGGAGTGCTGGGTTGTGCAGGCCTCCAGTGAGCTTGCACAAAAAAATTGCTTTCTGGTGCAAAGTGTTGTCTTGACTCCATTTCCATTTGGTAAAGTTTTTCCAAACTCATCTTGACGCTTAAGGACGAGTGGAAACTCTAAGCTAGTGGAAACTAGTTGGCAGCCTCTGAGGTTACCGTCGTTAGTTTGCTGATGAAACTGCTTTGTTTTTTGGAGGGTCCTGTAATGCCTGTGCTTCTGTCATGGTTTTGGACTGCATTAACACCAGTTTGTATGTCACTGTTTGCCTTGTAGTTTTTTGAGTAACAATTTAAGTGTACGGGGATGCATTGACATCATCCTGTTTCTAAATATGCTTTTGAAGTGATTCTCATGATTTAAGTTTACCTTGCTTTGGTCTACATCATGCATGTCTTAAGGCATACTACTTGGTTCCTTTTGGATGCTGGGGAACTGCCCCGTTCCCAGGTCTGAATGCCTGTTTTTGTCTGGAGCAGAAGAGAGGGCTCGTGTGTGTGTGTTGTTTGTTTGCAACTGTTTTGTGGTCTGATACAAAAACAGTACCCTTGAAACATGTGATTGAGTCTGTTGTCTCTGAACCCTTTTGTTTTGCTAGTGCTGATGCTGTGTTTAGTGCTAATACTGTGTTCAGTTCCTTCCTCTTAACCATGGCCCAGCTTTTGGTTGCAGTTTTCCATGAATTAACAGTTTTTGTGCCATCTTGCTTTATTTGAATGGTGCTCCAGATGGTATGAGAGGAAAGATGTGACTTAAATGCTCCAGCTGCCCTTTTTGATTGCCTGTTGTTCTAGTCACAGGGCTAAAATCCTACTCTGAGCAATATACTGGACACTGCTGTGCACAGTCTAAATAAAACTGAGAGTGATTTCAGTTTTGTTACAGAGCTGTGGTCATCAGAATTCTTGTTAAATCTGCTGCCACTTCAAAAAGCTTATAACAGATCATGTGAAACTAATACTTTAGCCTAGAAACTGGCAGAGGGGGCAATCCTGTTAGGAGGATCAACTGTGTTTATGGTTTCAAAGCAAGGTTGCACACTACAAAATCACAGTGTGAAAAGCATTGGCAAAACTCCACTTTATTGTGTACGGAATTGTAGTATCCATTGACAATTTTAATTATTAGTCACTGTTTATTCTCTTCTCTCTTCAGTGGTGTCACCTTATTCCTTCAGCATTGGTGATACATCAGATATGGAGCCTTACTTACATGGAGGCATAGCTGTCCAAGTGAAGACACCCAAGATGTTTTACTTTGTGAGTGTGCTTGACATAACCAGATTCTTGAGTTTAATGGTCTGAGCACTGGAAGCAGAGTTCAGCAGATATGTCGTTTGGTTACCTGTGATTTGGGTTTGCACTAATTCTATTTGGTAGGAATAGTGATAGTGATTTACTAAACCATAGAGATTAGGAAATATTTCGAAGTTACCTGCCAGTGTAGAGGAAAAAAAATTATGGGCAGCCTATCCCTGTAGTGCTGGGCACTCCATGAAGGTCCATGAATATGTGGTTTCTTGGGGGCCTTCTGAGAAGACACTTGGGTGAGTTTCTATAAGAGGAGTTGCAAACTACATGGTGCTGTGTGCCTTTTTGGGCTCGCAGAAAGTAGAACCATGTCTGCCTTCAAACAGTCTTCTAAAGAGCTGGGAGCGAGGACCAGCTGCTTCTGATATGAGAATGCACAGCTTGGTATCTTGTCTCTGTGAAGCAGTAGCTTCCTGTTCTTCCCGAGTGGGGAAGTTCCACAAGCAAGCAGCCAGCTGCCTATAAAATCTCTGGTAGCCAACCTCAGAGCAGTTTGAGAGATGGGTCTTGCCACTAGGATGTGAAACATCTCTGACCATTTTTGATTGACAAAACTTGCAGTAGATGATTATTTTATGCATCTTTTGTGGCATTAATAACAGAGAGAGTAATAGTAGTGCTAGTAAGAGAGGATATTTGGTTCGTAGTCTCTCCATGAAGAGTATTGATTTGTCAGGTAGGAGTGACTGTTGTGTCCTTAAGTGTGTGTGTTGTTATCATGAATTCTGTTTTTCCAGGAACGGTTGGAGAAGCAGATAACAAATCCATTATGCCTTGTTGCGGATTTTAGCAAGCCTGAGGTATGTGGGGATTTGGGCGTAAGTGCTTTAATGTTAAAACTGCATGGAATATAATCTGCAGCTTTGTGTAGAACAATATAATTTCTGAACTCTATTCTGTAGTAGTTAAATAGGAGTTTAAAGTATGAAATAAGTGATGCATCAGTTTGTGTGGTCATATACGGTATGGTTTAGATCACTGTAGTGGCTTATTATCCATGATTTGCACCAAGTATATTGTAAATGCGTAGCTCAACCACCTCTGCTGTTTAAAATCTTGGTGTTTGATAAGTCTTTAATTCATGAGAGTGTAAATTTTGCAAGTGACACAATGATTTTTCCTGTATTTACCGATGTTTGGTTGATAAAAATGGCATCAAAGCTGGGATAACCAGAAAAAGGTGATCATTGGTTGGTTGGAGTTAACAATGTAAGAATATTTTTTTTTTTGTTTGAAAAAATGATTCACAGGTGTTTGTTTAAAAAAAAACAACAAAAAAACCACAACAAAACCCTGAGAGGAAGCTAGCAGTATTTGCCTCTAACACAATTTTAGTTAAGTATTATGGACATGCAAGGCATGTAAGTCTTGGGCTCATCAACATTTTTTAGTTTAAGATTTTAATCTAATGACTTTTCATTTGATAATGTAAGATCTGATTTACCTGTTCAGGTTTTCCAATTTTGACCCTTAATGCTGGGCTTTGCTATTGATGTTTGGCAAAATGCAGTGCATTCTAGTGTCTAGTTAAAAGAAGATTACTGCATTTTCCAATTTCAGCATTAAATTATTTTGGGGACTTTTTAGTTGGACTTAGTTGAAGTGGGTGCTGAATGTGTGTGAAGGGTATTGCATTACTACTGAGTCATACCTCAGAATCCCACTTTGTAAAACCGTTAGTGTAAGATATTTCGAATTCACTTTTTAAAGCTATTTAAAAACTTTTTTGAGTCGTATGGTTCAGAGACAAGGAAGTAAAATGTTAACAGAAGAGTTCAAATAGTTGCTTTTGTTTCTTTCCATTTTCTTGACTTTATAACTGAACAACAGCTATTGTTGTCTTAACAGGCACCTTTGCAGATCCATGTTGCCATGCTTGCCTTGAACCACTTCCAGGAGAACTTTGGTCGCGGACCAAACATTGGGTAATGCAGCAGTTTTGTGTTTGCTAAGCTTTGAATCACACCGTCGCAGAGGAAGGTGTTTGACATGGTTACGATTTAGTCAATTCAAAATTTATTAATAGGATGAGTTAAATCAAAGGTTGAATTTTAGTAGCACTCAATGATTGACAATTTAAAGATTTACAAGTAATTCAGTAAAATATATTATGATCAAAACAGTGACTTAATTACAGATTGAAAGATGACAAGATTCACACTAACTTATGATAAGGTATCTTAAATTGAAGTGTGTGTATATATATATATGTAAACATAAAACATAGAGGTACAAACAGAAATACTTGGGCCCAGTGATATATGCCACCCACACTCATAAATGCAAATGTGTATATTTAAACACATATATAAGTAGAGAGGTGGATGAAATAAGCTAACTTATAGTTAAAATTTCCCTCTTTGAGTTTGGAGTAAATACTTACAATGCATCAGCATCCTCAAGAGGCAATAGTTGAGAATGCTGGCTTTGTCCTGGCCTTCCGTCGGTGGATGATTCTCGAGAGGTTTGTGCCTGAGAGGCATCCCAGCTCAAGGGAGATGCTGGTCACAGCCTACTGTGATCCAGGAGAGATCAAAGGGTCTCACTTAGAATCACTATTTATAGGATCCAAGATAATTGACTTTTGTCAGGTACTTTTCCACTTTGACCCAGCTTGGATGGCGAAATACTCTGGTACTCTCCACCACTTGTGCAGACTCAGAACTTTTCTGGCATCTCCCCCTTTTGGGCCACAGCTTACATACAGGAGCACCAGGTTGTCATGAGGTGATTTATTATCATTATTGTTCCCAAGCAATAAGGGAGCAAGAATATCATGGTTCAAGCACAGATGTACCAGGCCATTCCCATTACCAAAGAAGCAAGAACCAGGCACGTCAAGGGGGCATCTTAACTCTCTGGCCTGCTGCTCAGGTATGTGGCCCAGAAAAGGGGGGAGAAATTGCACCAAGTACTGAGCGGCTCAAGAGAGGGGAGTTGCACCACCACACAGACACGTCTCTCCTTTTATTGTAGTTACTGGTCTGATGTGCAGCATGGTACCTTGTCTTTCCAGTATTTAATAGATGACATAGAAATGAAGAGTTGAAATCTAGATGAAAAATGTTACCTAAGGCATGTCTGGGTTTGTAACAGGGCTTTCCCAATATAGTAATGGCACTTTCTGGATCCAGGTAGACAGAAAATGCACCTGGAGGAAGTTTTTTCATATTGTGGGATTAATATGGAAAAGTCGTTTCAGTGATTCCTGCATTAGCCTGTAGCTTACGGATTTAAAAAAACAAAAGGCCTGAAGGATTTGTTTTTCAGTATTTTTTTTTCACCTGTAGTTCCTGATGTGCATAATTTTGAATTAGACGAGAAAAAAACTATAAAAAAAGAAAAGTATAAGTCTTAGGGCTGGAGTTGCACCTGGGCTTCTCCACTGAGACTTCTGTTCTTGAGCTAACTGTAACATAGAAGTGCATCTTTAATGCTCACTGTTAAAGCCAATATAAATTTCCAAACTCTTCCCACTGCATCCAGTGCTTTTTTCTCCATTGACTGTGTTTCTAGAAGGACTCTGGAATGTTTGTGATCATTATTGTTTCTACCCTGGTGTTTAGATGCCTTCAAGATGCTGAGGAAATGCTGAAAATAGCCATGTCTATAAGTGAAACACTGGAAAACAAAGTGAGTAAGGAATCATTATCATTATGAGTCATTTTTGATGCGCTCATTTACTTGCCTAAAGGTCATGCTTTAGTTGTTGGTCTTTGTTCTGGTCTTTGTATCCATCTTTAGATGGATCAGCTGGCCTTCTGAAGTCCACGCGAAGAGACAGAATGGTGTTTCAGCATGGGTTCAACCGAATGTTCATCTGACATGAAGGCTGAATCCTGTGACTATATGAATCCAGCTTTTAGATAAATGCATATCACAAGTACAGGGTATACAGTGGATCTGTTTTGGCTGGAAACCTTTTTGCTAGTCAGAGTGAAATAATTTGTCTTTTACTGAAGAACAATCATCTGTGAGACTGTCAAGCACTGACTTGCTCGATTGAAGGGATAAATCTGTTGTTATTATGTCTTATTTTTCAGCCTCAGGTGAATGGACATGTAGTGAAATGGCTGTCTAGGACTGCTCAGGGATTTCTAGCTCCTCTGGCTGCAGCAGTGGGTGGTGTTGCTAGCCAGGAAGTCTTGAAAGCAGTAACAGGAAAATTTTCTCCGTTGCAGCAGTGGGTAAGGCTGTCTTTGGTTTTGGATCTTTATTTTGACAGTGATGTTATGAATATATAAATGCTGTATGATCAAAATAGCCTGAACAGGGGAAGAAAAAAAATAAAAGACTTGAGAATGAATTTAGGAAAAAATAGAATGGTTTTATGTGTACAAGAAAAATGCAGCCAGTTTTAGTTAAAATTTTTGTATTTGGGGTTCAGACATCACATTCTTTTTTCCCACAAGCAAGGAGAGCATTGGCCTGTCAGTGCATGGCTGCAAAGGTGTGATATAGTCCAGATGCCAGTTTAAGCTACTGTACACAAGAGCAGTGTTTTCAGACTCTCAGGATATGTGTCAGAATAAAGTTAGATTAAAAAACTTCACAGTCTAATTTGGGGCTGGGGCAGTAACATGCCTGTCAGAAGTCAAAAGTGCTTTTTCCTGTCCACTAAAATTATAAAGTGCACTGTAGGGAGCTGAATGCTGTATAGTCTTCCATTGACAGTAAAAACTTTGTGCTTCTAAATTTCTAGACTCTGTACATAGAAAATATTTACTTTGGTTTTTAAATGAAAATAACATGAATATTTTTCACAGGTTTTTATTGTTTTGGTTTGGGTTTGTTTTTTTTTTATTTTTTACAGCTATATATAGATATGTTGGACATTGTAACACCTCTAGAAAAGATGGGCTCTGAAGAATTTCTGCCACGGTAAATATAACTATCTGCTGTTTTATGTGCTGTTCACATCTGAGTTGAAAGCAGGCACAGATGATGTCTTTTAAAATTAGTTCATTGCCATTTGCTGGAGGGACAGGTTTGAGGTTGAGAATGTGTGTCCTATTTGTGCATGGGAGGACTAGGAACTCCAGGGGACTTGGTCTGATTTTCTTAGTACATGTCAAAGTGCAGTTTGGCATCAGTGATACTACCGTGATAAATGGCAACTTACTCGTCTTTTGGTTTTTTTTCCCCTATGCCTACATAGGGGAGATAGGTATGATGCCTTGAGGGCTTGTATTGGAGAGACTCTGTGCCAGAAGCTGCATGATTTGAACGTTTTCTTGGTGAGTATGACTGACACTGTTACACTTTTTGCAAAGGCTTTGTCGGTACAGCAAATGTCCACTGTGTTCAAAATAATGAGAGCAGCCCTGATGATGTGTGCCACTGCAGAATAAATGATCCACAGTTGTAATGAGACTTGTGTACTATACTTGTCCTCGTGGTTTTCACTTATCTTTCTGACTCTAAAAATGTTATTTTCTTTAGGTTGGCTGTGGAGCGATAGGCTGTGAAATGCTAAAAAACTTCGCACTTCTTGGTGTCGGTACTGGGCAGGACAAAGGATTAGTAAGTCATCTGTAAACCTCACTTATTAAAAAGTAATGTAACGAGGAATAATTAAATAATTAGACTACTTTAAAAAGTTAAAAATCTAAGCCTTATTTCAGGTTGATCTCTGCGTAGAGGATAAAATGGCCTCAGCACAGAGTGGAAGTAGTGTGCAATTAGAAGCAGAACACACTTGGAGCAGTCTTGCTGTATTTTGATTTTTTAAAACAAATTTCAATCAGTCAGTATAGGCAGAACTGTTAACCACAGTGGTTGCCAACAGGAGTGCTTTGTTTTGACAAGTTTCTGTAGAGATTTCATCAAGATTATTGCTCAGTGCTACACTTAAGTTGTAACTTCAGCTGTTGCTTTTGCCCCTTCTGACTTAGGTTACAATTACAGATCCAGACTTGATAGAGAAATCCAACCTGAACAGGCAGTTTCTTTTTCGACCTCATCACATACAGGTAGGCTTTCTTGTTCAATAAACTTTCTGGATGATTGTTCTGTTTCCCTGTCCTGTGTCCCCACCGAGAGCTGAACTTGTGAGTGTACATACTTCTGTCCATTACAGCCTTTAAGTCTTTTCTGAAGTCCAATATCTTTTAAAACAGTACCTAGAACCATGTTGGCATCCCACTTAGCACTAGTATCAGTTGAGTAAAATTGGTTGGTCTGATAATAATTTGTACTGGTGTCTGACTAACGATATCTCTCAAACTTGAGAATTGGTTGAGGAATGCTGTGTTGCATAAGAAGCTGCCATGGGTTAATATGCCAGAAATGCTTTTTCTGTTTATGTGGAAATATACCATTGAAATTCAGGGAGAATAAAACAGAACAACAAAAAATAGACAGCACTGGCAGAAGTGTTCTCAATAGAAGAGCTACTGCTAATGGCACTTGACCAAACTTGCTATCTTATGACTTAATTCAGTCTTCATTAAGCTGGTAAATAGCATGGTAGAAACCCATGTACGTTCAGTAAATGTGTGATACAGAAACTGTTAATTCCATAGAAGCAGAGAGAATATCCCTGTACTTGCAAACAGCACAAAATAAAAGGTAGCTCAGATCTTGACAGCAGTGGGGAAAAGGCATTCCCTTGCCCAAAATCCAGCGGCTGGATTTTCTGCCTCCTGTTCACATCTAGTAAATCTGGGAGCAAATTACATTTTGGATGGACAGATAAATGGAAGGTGAACTCTGCAAGCTTTCAGAAGCCCCAGTCTTGAGTTCCACTGTTCTAAGAGCTGATCCCTAGATAATTGAAGCTAGTATAGTTAGAAGTGTCAGGTAGGTTAAGAACTGTATTTCACTTTAACTTCAGAAATCGGCATTGTGTGGAGTGCCTTGCAGTAATGTGATTATTCACAGGTGTTTGATGTCTATGCTGCATAGACATAGTCACAATAACTACAGGGTTTATCCTCTGACAGTCGTGGACTGCTCCTTTCTTCTGGGGTTTTGTGAGCATTGAGAAGCAGCACGTGGCATCAGTTTCAGTTACTCGATACACTTCTGCACCATTTAAGCACTTTCACCTTGTGGTCTCTGATAAACTACTTTAAACTCAAAATAAAACTAGATTAATAAAATATTTATTAGTGAGGGAGGTATATGATTAAAGAATTTACTTTGTTGTATGTTTTGCATACTACCATTTCTGTCAGTGAATTGTTATCTGATCAGCAAATGAAGTCAATACTTGTGTGTTCCAGATGTTCTTTATCTGAATATTGTTGATGTAGATATGTATTTATACTTTCAGAAACCTAAAAGCTATACTGCAGCAGAAGCAACTCTGAACATCAATCCTTACTTAAAGATAGACTCATATATTAATAAAGTTTGTCCAGCCACTGAGAACACTTACAGCGATGAATTCTATACCAAGCAGGATGTGATTGTGACCGCTTTGGACAATGTTGAGGCAAGGAGATACATTGATAGGTAGGTTGTGGAAAGGAAGCGAGGGCTACTTTTCACACTTATGTGAACTCTGCTTTTCTATTCTTAATCTTCCTGGTCTGCAACTGCTTATAAGATCTGATAGCAAATTGCACAGATTTATCTTTCTCCTTTATAGGGATGCTGGCTGCAGGGAGGAAGGGGTTTATACTCATGGTGGAAACCAATTCTGCTGTTGTGTGGCTGCTACTGTTCACATAGCAGAGAGCAGCAGAGAGAATACTGTGGCAGTCTTACAGTTGAGTTATTTATGTGTAAGAATATGTATTTAAATTTATAAGTAGGGATCTTTATATTTAAAAAGAATTACTAATGCTCCTAACCCAGGTAGGCTCAGGTTTATGGTATCCTGATCTAAGTTGAAATAGCTCTTCTTATTTAATCTTTTCTTTTCCCGAGTTTGGTGCAAGCTTTCCACTCTTCTGAAAGTGCCTAGAGTCAATTCTGGTTATGCTCTGGTAATTTCTGCAAGGCAAGAGTGTAGTGATTACACCGTATTCTAATAGTCTGTGTCTTTCCATGTCAGTCGTTGTGTAGCAAACCTGCGTCCTCTTATAGACTCTGGAACTATGGGAACAAAAGGACACACGGAAGTTATTGTGCCTCATCTGACAGAGTCCTACAATAGTCATGTAAGTGTTTTAAGACCATCACTTACCTTCTGTAGCTAGTCTCATAAAGCCCTCTGATTCTTTAATTGTTTATGTATCTGTCTAAAATAAGTGGCCTGTTTGAGTTGCTGTAGATCAGTACTATTAGGAAATAATTACTTCCTTGGTTTCTGAAAAAAAGCTCACAGGAAATAAAATTTGAGCAGACTGGAGATACCATGTCTGCTACCTAGCTGATGATTACAACTAGGCCAATAATTAAAAGCAACTACTATATAAATCATGAAACACAAGCTTTGGAAAAAGTCCTAATTCTGAAGTGCTTCCAAGGGACTAAATTATTTTTTTTTCCTCCTTGAAAACTCCCTTCTAAAGCATCCCTTGCAATGCTAAGGGCTTGCAGGGGAGTGGCTGGAAAGCTGCCTGATATAAAAGGACCTGGGGGTGTTGGTCAACAACCAGCTGAATATGAGCCAGCAGTGTGCCCAGGTGGCCAAGAAGGCCAACAGCATCCTGGCTTGTATCAGAAATGGTGTGGCCAGCAGGACTAGGGGAGAGATTGTCCCCCTGTACTCAGCACTGGTGAGCTTGCACCTCGAGTGCAGTGCTCAGTTTCGGGCCCTTCACTGTAAGAAGGACATGGAGGTGCTGGAGCGTGTCCAGAGAAGGGCAACGAAGCTGGTGAAGGGTCTGGAGCACAGGTCTGATGAGGAGCGGCTGAGGGAACTGGGGTTGTTTAGCCTGGAGAAAAGGAGGCTGAGGGGAGACCTTATGGCTCTCTACAGCTCCCTGAAAGGAGGTTGTAGCCAGGTGGGTGTTGGTCTCTTCTCCCAAGTAACAAGTGATAGGACAAGAGGAAATGGCCTCAAGTTGTGCCAGAGAAGGTTTAGATTGGATGTTAGGAAAAATTTCTTCATGGAGGGGGTTGTGAATCACTGGAACAGGCTGCCCAGGGAAGTGATTGAGTCACCATCCCTGGAGGTATTTAAAAGACGTGTATGTGTGGTGCTTAGGGACATGGTTTAGTGGTCAACTTGATGATCTTAAAGGTTTTTTCCAATGAAAACGTTTCTCTGATTCTATAAATAAGATTCTAGTCCCACAATGCATTGCAAACTGGTTTTGTACTTGTGGGTTTGTTTTAGAACTGCTTTCTGCCTGCTTATTGTGTTCTTGGTGAATATCACCTCCACAGGCTGGTACACAAGCCTCTGTAGTAGGAATTACTCTGCCAGTTTCTACAAGCATACATAACAGTTCTGTTTCAGTGGGGAAGGGGAAAATGAACCTTCAAACTCTTGCAGTATCCCTCTGCTTAAGTTCTTATGAAACTGCCTTTACAAGGTAGAAATTCACTGTTTGAGAACACTGTGAAATGGTGCTATGTGGACAGAGACAGGATTTTGAGCATTCTAACGGTCTTGCTAAGAAGTCTTTCTGGCCTTGAGTGAAAGGGTATATTTCCTTTGAGAGTGTATGTGAATGCGAACTGCACATCTTGGAAAAGCTGGCTGGCAATTTCTTCTGTTGTTTGTGTTTCAGTTTTACTTTCTAGTGTTGAGTTTAGACTATTCTTCATAAACAGGAAGTGATACCTTAGTGTTCATAGAACAAATTTTGTTCTAAGCATAAATAAGCCACCTTGTATTTTATAACAGTGGAGGTTTTAATCTTACATAGTTTAGAAATTCTTGGTGCTGTTATTAGTAATAAACTTTAATAAGACTACATTTACATGCAACTCTCCTTAATTAAAGCGGGATCCACCAGAAGAAGAAATACCTTTTTGCACCTTGAAGTCTTTCCCAGCTGCCATTGAGCATACGATACAGTGGGCAAGGGATAAGGTAAGGGAATAAGCTTACTGGCGCTCAGCATAACTTAATGTGTATTTGGAAAGGTGGAGGATATGATACCCTTCTTGCAAAATGCCATATTTGTTCTCTTTATTTTCTAGTTTGAAAGTTCATTTTCTCACAAGCCTTCGTTGTTTAACAAGTTCTGGCAAACCTATCTGTCTGCAGAAGAAGTTTTACAGGTAGGGGAGTGTTGCCAGGGTAAAATACAGGGTTTAAATTAATGCTTTATGGATTTTGTTTCTATTTAAGTTCAGTGAGATTTGGTTCTTTTCTGACTTTATTCAGAAAACCTGAATATGTATTTGGCCAAGTCATTAGCTCATCTTTCATAGGAACAGTATTTCTGGTGTGTCTCATAATTAAGCAGATAAGTCTCATGCATGGGCTGCTTCTCTAGCTCATGTGTGCTCTATCCATGATGTAGAAATACCAGAAATACTAAGGTACTGCTAGCAAGTGTATAGTAGATGTCACGCTCATGTGCATCCAGCTGAGAAAAATGAAGGGAAGACTTAGTTTTGAGTGAATTCAACTATGTAAATAAATTAGACTCAATTGATTAGTATTTTTTTCTTGTGAGTCTCTAATGGCCTATGGTCCATAGGACTGAGTGGAAGTAAATCAAGTAGACCACAGCACCTGGGGAGAAACCCAATGGAGAGGATCACGTAAAAGATAGTATTTCCCAAAGTGACCCTTTCTGTCCTTTTGCCCATAACTTACTAAAAACATTTACCAGTTGACTGGACTGGGAGGAATCTTGTCTGTTTTAACATTTTAATATTTCCTTTTCTATCTAGAGAATAAAATCAGGGGAGAGCTTAGAAGGCTGTTTTCATGTTATTAAAACACTCAGTAGAAGACCCCGAAGTTGGACGCAGTGTGTGGAACTGGCAAGAGTAAAATTTGAGAAGTACTTTAGCCATAAGGTGGGTAAGACCTGGAAATGAGGTGGTGCTAGACTGATGAGGATTTTGGAAAACTTGGTAGCCGTAATAACTAGGTGTCCAAGTCTTTGCACTCACTTCCATCTCTTCATAAAAATACAAACTGTCCTTGAAACTTAAAAATGCTGCATCTTTTCCTCTTTCTACTGTAGTTCTTTTAAGTCTGGTTTATTAATTCACTCCTGGTGGCTCCGTTCAGTAGTCTCCATGCAGTTTTCTTGGTGTTTTTCCAGCTGACTAGGTATTGTGTTTTTTCTAGAGCAGCAGGACTATCAGATGTCTTTTAGAAAAAGACAGTGGCTTTTTGTTTCCCTCACTAAACTTTTGTTACTGAACTCATTTTCATATCCCTGATTTTTCTTAAAGATGTCACAGAAAGCTTGGCTGAAATAAGAAGCAGTCATTCTGAGAATCTGGTCCACAGTGTTGCTTAAAGTGTGTGCATCTGTGTAATTTTGTCAGAAAGATGTGATCATGATGTTGTGTATTAATAAACATATCATATCTGTGTGTATGGAAGCCATGGTGGTGGTTGTCACATTGAGAAAACATTGCATTCCCAGTTATGGATTGGTATGCAAGGATCCTAAAGTGACAGCAGGGTGGGGGGAACGCTTTGCTTGTTGAATTAAGTGTCTTGCTTGGACTTTGGACAGATGAGGTGATTCTTCGTGCTGTGAATGAACAGACAATCACTGTCTAGTAGTACTTGCGTCTTTAAGCTCTCCATCTTGACAAAGATGTCTTAGATTTCATTACTAAAAAGAGGACTCAATTTAGTGAGGCCTTGTCAGTCTGTTTATGAGAAATTACTAAAGCTACTCTGGCTTTTCCTCTAGGCTCTTCAGCTCCTTCATTCATTTCCCCTTGATACACGATTAAAAGATGGAAGTAAGTACAAATGCCCCTTTGTGCCTGTTGTGAATTCATGGCATACGTTATGCGTGGCTGTTCCTGATTCCTTAGGATTTCATCTTAAGTCTGTCATCTTCCCAGGTTTGTTCTGGCAGTCACCAAAGAGGCCACCTTTCCCAGTGAAGTTTGAATTTAATGATCCTTTGTAAGTATGATACTGCTACTGGTGCATTTTATAGCATCCTATAAAACTCACCCTACAGCAGAAAGTGCAAGGCAATGGCTATATAGCACAAGAAGTTGGACTGATACTTGACAGGTACTAGTGCATAGTCTTAATGCTGTGGCATACTTTCACTGCAGGTAATTTAACTTTCACTGACATGGGATTGGAGGGTGCTGCGGGAAGTTCTGACAACATCTAATGTGAAATGGCTTAGAATGACTCATTTCATTTATTGTCTGACTACAGAATTACTGAGTTGTTGCTGTCATACTCCCTGCCCTCATCAGCCCAGATCATGAAATGCAGGATGAGTCAAATTAAATTGACTCCCTAAAATGACCTAGTGGAGTGACCCTTTTTCTTCTTCATCACAATTTGGGTCTGATCTAGATGGCTTGGGTATTACAGATAATTTTAAACTTTGATGTAGTTGAAGGACTGAAAAGCCTTTATCTGCTGCACATCTACACCTGCTTTGAGAAACTATCTGGATCACCATTTTTAGTTAGGGTGGAAACTGAGATCATAGCAAATATCAAAGTATTTCTGAGGTAAAGCTTTTCATTATCATACTGATGTCATGTGAGCATTTGTAGTTATCTTCTTGACTGCAGAGGTTAAGGAAACATGGTTTTCATTAAATAACTTCACTCATCAAAGTTTGCTTAGTTTTGGGGAGGACTTCTGAGTCCCTTAAAAATCTGTCATCTGTTTTGTACTGTGTGTGCTGAAGGGTGGAAATTCCGTTTCTGTGTGTGCATTTTCAAGACCTCTTTGACTATGATTGCAAGTCTTTGGGCAACTGAAGTAAAAAAACAACAAAAAATAATTATCTTCCTCTTTTCTTCAGGCACTATGGTTTCATTGTGAGTGCAGCAAAACTGTTTGCAACCGTGTACTGTGTTCCTTTCACAGAAAAGGTAATCCCTACCTTAACAGTGTTCCCATCCCATAACTTGGATGTACATGTTTGGTTTTGGCCTGATGTCCAGTTGTCAGTTCTTCCCAAGAACTGATTCAAGTGATTCTTGAAGTAATCTATCCTTCAGCACTGGCTGTTCAGCAACTGCTTACATTTAGTCTTTCTTTAAATCCCTAACCCAGAGAAGAAATGAGTAGTGTGTTGGGTATTTTCAGTAAGTGCTGAACTCAGGAGTTTTTATCTTGATGGACCGATTTCCTGTGCAATATAATAACTGATCTGAAAGAAGATATCTTTAAGGCATTTTTTTAATTAAGTGTCTTAGCTATAATCTGGGAGTTTTATTTTTTTGCTACTCACAGCCTCTGTGTTTGCTTATCCTTTGTTTTTCTTGTTACCCTTTTTTCTTTTCTAATTGGATCTTCTTTAAGTCACCTTTTACACTTCAGTTCTGTTCAGTTTTCAAGTGCTAGGCACTTCACTCTTGTTCACTGTGGCAACCAAAACATCACTTTCGGTGAAACATCATTGAATATTTGTAGGATTTTGTGGTATGTTTTGGTATTCTTTGCAATGCTACTGGATATACAGTCTTTTTGTGGGGGCCTTCCTGCATTGACGATTGTTTTTCTTCAAAACCATAACAGGATTTGTCAGAGGAAACTATTTTGAAGATTATTTCAGCTGTGAAGGTACCAGAATTCAGACCTTCAAATAAAGTAAGTGTGATATTTAGTTATTTAGTTTAAAGAAAAAAAAAAAGAAATCACAAGCAGTGCCCCACATCTCCAACTACTTCTTGCATTGATGGTGATGAGAAATAAACACAAATTAAAATGTGTTTTGGGGAAACAACAGTGTGGCATAGAGAACCGCTTTCACTTGATATAGCTAAGGTATATATGTACCAGATGCTAAATGCAAAACGTGGGGGTTTTTTGCCTTTTGCAAATGATTTGTTGTAGCATCATTTTCTGTGCATGAGTGTGATTGTAAGTCTGCAAGCTTTTTTAAGTTTATGAGTCTATACTATTTTTAATAAAAGTAGTAAAATTTTACTCATAAGCAACTTTAAAGCAATCCAAGACTAGTGTCAATTTGTTCTTTCTTTCTAAGTAATGTAAAGGAAGTGTCATTACTTTCATGTTTATTTTTGAAGTGTTAACTTCAAAACAGCTGAAATGTTAATATGCAGTGGCTAGCATTTGTCATCATTTAAAATGAGCAAATATTCCAAGGTATTTTCGTGTTTTCTTGCCCAGTGTTAACACTTGTCTCATGAATACTTGCCTTGTGAGACAGAACCGATATTTTGACTCAGAATCACAGAACGGTTGAGGTTGGAAGGGACCTCTGGAGACTGCCTAGTCCAACTCCATTGCTCACGTAGGGGCAGCTAGGGCAGGTCATCAAGGACTGTGTCCCATTGGGTTTTGAGTATCTCTGAGGATGGAGGCTCCACAGCTTCTCTCTGCTACCTGTGCCAGTGTTCAGCCATCCTCACGGTTTTCGTTGTTTTTTTGTTTGTTTGTTTTTTCTTTGAAGTATTTGTTTCTTACGGAATTTTACGTGCTTCAATTTTTGCCCATACCCCCTTGTCGTGTCACTGGGCACCAGTGAAAAGGGTCTGGCTCTGCCTCCTGTACTTTTCCCCCCATCAGATATTTGTACATATTGATAAGATCCCACTGAGCCTTCTCTTCTTCAGGCTGAACTGTCCCAGCTCTCAGCTTCTCCTCCTATGAAAGATGCTCCAGTCCTTTAATGATCTTTCTGGCCCTTGGCTGGCCTTGCTCCAGTAAGTCTATGTCTCTCTTGAACTGAGGAGGAAAGACTGCAAGGAAGACAGGAAATCTAGTACACTTCACACTTGTGCTGTACAAAGTTCATGTATTTTATTACCCAAGCACTGCACACACTTGCAGGTTGTACAGACTGATGAAACTGCAAGAAAACCAGATCATATTCCAGTCAGCAGTGAAGACGAAAGAAATGCTATTTTCCAGCTGGAGAAGTCTATACTATCCAACGAAGCTCTGGGAAGTGAGTAGTGCAAACTACCTTCATAGCTTAGTAACATCTTGCAATTACACTGCCAGTACTAAGACATTCAGGTCTTTGGATAAAGTAGTTCTGTAGTTCTGCAAGAAGCAGGTAGCAGATATCTAAAGCTTTCTGAAGTGCCATGCAGGTAACTGTTCTTATTGCTTGACATTACCCTATGCTTCTGTACTTCTGAGATTCCTGCAAGTTTTAGGGTTTTCTGTTATACTTGTACATGTAAGTACAACCCTGATGACAGTGAGCAGAGAGCAGGGAGCTGAACTGTAAGGAAGGAAAGGATGCTGGCTAGATCCCACATGGACTGAAAGTGATTCAGGTATGAGAAGGTTGAGAGTTACTACGTACAGGAATCAATCTGAAATTATCCTAAATTGTGAAGGCTGTTAGAGACTTCTTCAGCATCTTCTAGACAAGTTAAAATGAGGATACTCGAATCCCATTTTTGTGCCTGGCCGCATGAAGAGGTCGTTGGACAACAACTACATGCGTGCGTTTTTAGCCTGTGAACACAGAGGAGAAAGGTTAGCTCAGCTCTAACCCATCCCAAGGAGCGTCAACCTCTGTCTCCCATGCTACTGAGTCTATAGTGAAATGGTTACAGATAAACAAAGCAGGGAAAAAAGAGGGAATTCTCACAGGATGGAGCCATAGTGAAGTGGGGTGTAAAGAAACATCCACAGGACTATCCAAAATCTATTCCTGGTGTTCCAAGACAAGTAAAATTATATGGAGTTCTGATGATATTTCTTTCATTACTCACTCCTAACAACTGGTATTGATAGGAGTATTTCTACTTCTAGCATGGGAAAGCAAATTGTAAGTAAGGCACCAAGCTCCAGAATGTGAAATTTTTTAATTTGTTAAGGTTCTAGTTCCCTATAACTTATGTTTAGGACATCTTCAGTTTTCTAATAATAATTTTTGCTGCTTTTTTTTTTTATGAGCAGATGACTTGCAAATGAAGCCCATCTCCTTTGAAAAAGATGACGATAGTAACGGGCATATAGATTTCATAACAGCAGCATCAAATTTGCGAGCCAAGATGTACAACATTGAACCAGCAGATCGGTTCAAAACAAAGCGCATTGCTGGAAAGATTATTCCTGCAATTGCAACAGCTACTGCTGCAGTATCAGGGCTGGTGAGTATGCTTTTTAAAATGCTTAAAATGCATATTTCTTTCTCTTACTGATCCTTGCCTAAAACTACTGTTGTCTGGATATTGATTAACACTCCTGTGACAGAGCCTCGTTAAAGAAATGGGTTTACTTCAAAGTTAATAATCTTCTTTTCTCATATACCAATAGAAAAGGTCGCTCTTGGTTCTAGATGTGGTAAGCCCTCGGTGCTTTTATTTCTGTTTTGCTGACCAGAGAGAGGAGTTGGAGATCAGCATCTTGGTTTGTTTTCTGCAATTAATACTAACTTCCATCAGAGCGCTACTGCCAAGAGTGGAAAGGATCTGTTCTGTAGTAGTTCACACCCATGCACCTCAACAGAACTGCATACTTTGTGGAGGTGTCTTAATTAAACAATTTTGGAAGAGCCCTACATTAGGAACACTTTCAAATGTTTTAAATATTTCCATTAGCAGGAACAGAATTTGTGGCATACTGGGTTGTATTTCCAGATGTGATTTACTCTGCTGATTGGACAAAGGCTGATCTCATTAACAACTTACTCTGTAGTTGCTGACCTCTTAACTAGTGTTGATAACACAGTACCTAAAACCTGTGTTTTGTTTCATGGAAGTATGGGATTCTTATTTACTGCAGGTTGCACTGGAACTCGTTAAAGTTGTGGGTGGCTACCCAGCTGATGCATACAAGAACTGTTTTCTGAACCTTGCCATTCCCATAATGGTCTTTACAGAAACTGCTGAAGTAAGAAGAACAGAAATCAGGTAGGAAGGATAATGGTAGAAGGGTGGTATTTGGAAACCTGGTAATTTATGTTTAGAACTTGGTGAGCCATCACAACAAGTGTCAAGTTTGTACAGTTACTAAATCCAGATAAACAAAGGCCTTATGTGCTTGCATAGCAGAACTATGATTGAACCACAATTCATTGTCATACTCCAATTAAATGTTACAGATATTTAAGGTTATTTTTTTTGTTGTTCTTTAAACTTGGAAGATCATGAATCACTGAGTGCTTGCTGTCAAACTCTATTATCCATTTACTACATACTCCTAAAGGTGTAATTGATATTCTTAGTACTGGTAAGGGTGTCTCATAATGCATTGCTCAAGAGCTTCCTGTTTGGAAAATGCAGCACATACTCTTCTGTCCTAATTTTAGAAATAGTGGTTTTAAGGGCTTAGTTTTGTTTTCAGTGGAAGCTATTGCTAGTGAGGCTTTGAAAATCTACATGAGTTAGATATGCAGTGTGGTTATTAATAAACATCCTGTTTGCACAGACTGGACACACTTCTGCATCTTAGTGAATACAAGAACTATTTTTCAGTAGGTCTGAAAACTCAGTTAAGTTCATTCCAATATACCATGTTTACTCAAAGTTCTTACTGTGTCTTGTGCTTAACCAGGTCAGAGAGCTGGAGAAATGGCAGTGGAGAGGGAAGAGATTTTTGCTCAATATAAAATAGCAAGTTGCTAGAAGACACAGCAGTTCTCTGATACATGTTTAAGGGAAGTGCCTGAGTTCATGTTCTAGAGTAACAACCAACCTTTTTTTTTAAAAAACAGAAATGGGATATCATTTACAATCTGGGACAGGTGGACAATTTATGGGAAAGAGGATTTTACTTTGTTGGACTTCATAAATGCTGTCAGAGTAAGTTATCTACTGAGTTAATACAAGACAAGGAAAGGATTTTCTTGTTTTGGGTTGTTGGTTTGGGGTTTTTTTGTTGTGTTTTGTTGTTGTTGTTTTTTTCTTTAATCAAGTTATTGTTCAAACCAGAGTAATTCTAGAAAGAATTAATGTCAATGGGAATGTCTCTAAGTAAACATGTCCGAGCCTATTTTCCAATTCTTTGTTAATTTGATTGGCTCAAATGTATCTTAATAAAACTTATGTCCATGCATGAGCAAGTTTTCTGGTTGGGATCCTATGGTTTTGAATAATTGGTTGTAGTATTAGCAGTAGTAGTATCTGCTGGCTTGTGCAGCTGTCCTAGTCCTTTAATAAATTTTAATTTGTGAATTCCAGGAGAAATATGGAATTGAACCAACTATGGTTGTACAGGGAGTCAAAATGCTGTATGTTCCTGTAATGCCAGGTCATATTAAAAGATTAAAGCTGACGTAAGTATAACTGGAAAATGGATTGAGGTATGCAAGTGCATGTACAAATTATGTTCACTGGTTGTATCATAAGGATGTGTGTCTGACAGCAATGTTTTCTCTCAAAGTTGCTAGTCATTAGTATTTGGGAAAGAAAAAAGGTCATTTCTTCCTTTTTGAATAGAGAAAAAAAAAAAAGAGAAAGTGAATTAACTTCTGTGGTGAGGACAGGAGACTTGCAAAATGCTATTCTAACTGATGAATGCCAGAATGAGAAACCCAAAGAAGTCTGACAGTAAGTTGGTTTTTTTGGAGGGGGAAAGAATATACCTTGGTTCAAGCAGAGCAAGACTAATGGAACCTTTTTAAACTGGCTTAAAACTAATGGTGATATTTAGCAACTTAGCTCTGAAAGAATGAGAACACTTATTCAGGAAGGAGTTAATGTATTGGTTGCAGATTGAGATTTCTGGAAGTCTGTTTAGTTCATAGTAATTCCTTGAGATTCTAGTTTACTTGAGCCCTTTTGAAAATGAGACCTTCGTGAGGCTTTGCAGTGCCGCTCACTGACAGGAAATTGGGGTATAACAAACTGGAAGTTTGGGAGGCTGTGTGTGCAGGGCATTAGTTTTTGACTGATAAGCCTTTGCAAAGTAACAGCCAGGTCTCACCCAGGCTTAGTTCTACCTTATATGTCGATTGAACTTCTTTAGCTCCAAATTTGCTCCTCGCAGCTCTTGTGAAGTATGTGCTGGTCAGTGCTCACAGCCTTTACTAGAGCAAGGAGATGCATTGATCAGTGCTGTTTCAAAGATTTGCCAGTAAGTAACATCAGGCAAAGTAGTATGTGTTATGGCAAGCTACTTCAAACTTCCAGGGAGAGAAGAGCCTCTAAGTTGGTACTGCCTTTTGACTGCTTGGCATACTAAGATGTGAATTTACAGTCTATCTCAAAATAAGTTGTTTGTATTCCTTCTCCTACAGCTGTATAAATAATTTTGAATGAGTGGGGTGTGTAATGAAGTCAGAGGCATGGTGTGAAGCTGCCTTGTGAATATCAGGATTTCTTATTCCCCCAAGACTTAGTTCAAGCTTTCCATGTAGTTACAGCAACTTGGTGTTCTGGTACAAACAGTCCCCAAAGCTTTATATTTCAACAGCAATATATTTGCAAGCTATGTATTTGCACAGCAAACTCTGGTCTTGCTTGTATGTTTAAAATCTATCTTTGGCTGTAATATGACAAGTATTGCAAGACTCTGTCTTCATATCAGAATTACAGCATTGACTGGTAGCATACTCCTTAAAAGCAAGTTTTAGAGACATAGATATCTGCCTTGCTCTGTAGCTTGGAGCTTCCTTATGCAAACAGATATACCTCAGTTATCTCTGCTGAGAAGAGTTAATGCTTTGTGCTCTTGCAAGGGAACAGTACTTTGGAGAAAGCAGCTTTTTGACCTGCAAGCTAAAACATAGCCAGAAGGAAAATCCTTCACTAAGTAACCTGTAAGGAATAGAAATGAGTGACTCTTTCCCCAGCCTCCTAGCATTTGAACCTCATGAACCTAGTGCTCAGACTTGGCAAGAAAGTAATTTTGAGATGCCCAAAGATATGTAATGAAAGTGAGGTTGAATGACCTTCTACTTCAGTATTTTACTGTGCAACTTTCAAGCAATAGCTGTAGCTTTTGAGACTGCGGAGAGCAAAGGGGAGAAGTTGCACTAAGACATGATACACTTACTTAGTTTAAACTCAGGTTGTGGTCATGAAGGAAAAAGTCCCAGATCCTGGCTTTTTTTCCCACCTCATTGCTATTCGCCTTTGAAATTCAAGGACTTAACAAACCTTAACACCAGTAGAATTACTTTGCATCAGAACTCTGTATCTAGTGTCTGCGCGAGAATGGTTCTCCCTAACAATGTATAATAATCTTCCTCGTTAACTGAAATCCTGCACAGAAAGCTAACTTTGCCTTGTGCCTCGGTAGGACACCAAAGAGAAATTACATCGGTGAGGAATCCCATCTGAAACTGGCCATTTTCTCTTGTCTTTTGTACTGAGCACTTGTTAGTCAACAATGTAAGAGCTCACTAACAGGCGAAGTCTATCAAGAAAATGGAATACCATTTGCTGTACCTCAGGTGGAGGAACAGCTTTTGTGTTAAAATGAAAAGGCGGCTTATTCTCCATTTTAATCTGTTTTCTAGTATGTTGGGCTTCATTGCTGGCAGTGAAATTCATTATAGCCTGGCCCTGAATTCCCACTGCCAGTCTTCCTTCTGGTATGTTAAGAAACTGTTCTTCATTTCCTTGTAGGATGCAAAAGCTTGTGAAACCATCAGCTGATAAGAAGTATGTGGATTTGACAGTATCGTTTGCTCCAGAGACTGATGGAGAGGAAGACTTGCCAGGGCCGCCAGTGAGATACTACTTTGTTCAGGAAGACAATTGATGGTAGAGACACAAAAGTCACTCCTGGACTGTTTGTTATAAAAGGAGTGTGCTAATTTTCAGCTATTAAAGATGGTACTATATATTTCTTTTTGGTGAAGCCTTAATTAAAACAAATGGTGAAAATCAGTGGCTTTGCACTGAAGACAAACTGGATTTATGCTTCATCTTCTCCTGTTTTCTTCAAATCTGTTTGCTCAAAGGAGGATTGGTCATTCCATGAGATGGAATGTCTAGTACAGTCCTTACCTTAAAGACAAGATTTGTATTAATTTGTGGGGAGCTGAAGAAAGCAAGAAGAATGGTGAACCTAACAAATGGTCCCCATATGCAAATTAGGTGCTGCTTAGAGAAAGCGGGGGGGGAGGGAAATTGCCATTTTATTATACTCCTGGTGTTCTAAGAACATCTCAAATCCATTTCATATGTTAATTCTCAAACAAGAATTTCATTCTTGCCATCTACACGTGACATTTAATCCACCAAAAAGATTTAAACTCCCACTTAAAAGCAGATGACCTGCTTTATTGTGTTGTTGCTGCTCTCTTCTGAACAGTTAGCTGCTCTGACACACTGCATCGCTATCTTACGTCAGTCTCAACGTGGAAGCAGTAGGAGGCAGGTCTTGAGTAGGTGTAAATTGTCACAAAAAGTCAAGAGACCTGAAATTGTTGATTACCTGCACTGAAACTGTTCTTTGGGGAATACTGCAATATGGGGAAAGTGGAAACCTATTGGAGAGCTGAGTTAACGATTTCAACAATAAAACTTTGTCTTCAAGAAAGAGGACATGTTTGGTGTGGTTGAGCCTTTCTGCCCTCACCAAATTAAAAATGCTGTAGCAAATGATGACTTTGAAAGGAGGAAAAGGCAAATAGCTCTGGATGTTGACTCATAGCAAACACTGTTTCCTCAGCTGCTCCTTTTGGTACCATTTCCTTATAGCAAATGGTTATCCTGTACATCCCTCCACAGCACAAGTCTGAGTTGCCCTGAACACTCAAGGGTTTTATCATGATCAGCCAGTTACTAGGATATCTAAGTATAAAGAATCTGCTTGATCAGAAATAATACTATAGCTAGGACTAGCTTTCTACTGTGGTGAGGCAGAGGTGCATCACAGAAACATCTGTGACACCACTTTTATGTTCTCTTCTATTTAAACACTGGATAGTTGAGCTGGTAGTTCTTTTTTTTTTTTTTTTTTTTTCTCCCAATGATGACAGAGTGAAGTGAGGTTAGAATAAAAACCTATGAACTGGAAAACCTTTTAATGTGTTTAAGCTTTAGAGATTGTGATTGCACATTATCTCCTGCAGCTGTTGCAAAAGCTATTGACTACTTAGCTATTTATCCTCGATCATAATTTATTAAGCTTTAGGGATATCTTCACATTTAATGAACATTATTGGTCAGGAGTTTTGCCTCTCCTTTCTCCCCTTCTCGGTTAGTTGTAGTCAGGAATAACAGCTATTAGGCTGGGAACTTGAACACCAAGGTGTATGGAATTGAATAGCTGGAGTCAACACAATTATTCCAATATTTGGGATTTAGTCTTACGTGCAGGATATCTTCTGGAACGTGTACATACAGTTTTACAGTCAGTCTAGTTTATAGAGATAACTTTATAGATGAATAATACTGCTTTTTAAACTACCTAACTTATTTAAGTTTTTTTAAGAACTTATTTTAGAGAAACTTTTCGAAATAGGAGAAAAGATGACTACATTTAGAGTGCAGAGAAGACATTGGGAGACAGTAAGTTTCCACTTGTAAAATAACAACTAAAATGTATTTCACTGTGGCAGTATTACAATCTGAACTCTTAACTGAAATCACTAATTAGTGCTAAGGATCACTTCAAGCTTTAGGTCAAGTTGAAAGCACTGTCACCTCTCACAGTTGGAGACTGGGAAACAAATGAAACTCTGAGTAAGTACACTCTGGTACGTTAGTGCGGTGTTAACATCATGCTTATGCTTTCTAAGTAAGTAGCATATAGAAATAGTAGTCTCAGTACTTTGCTAGAATGCCATCTGATGGTCCTCAGGGTTTTAAGTAAATTTTCATATATAATTAACGGAATGGCTTTTATTAATGGCAACGCATACAGCTTTGTGAGACCTCTGCCAAAAAGTCCAGGTTGAGGTTGGCAGGGATCAGAATTTACAGACACGGCTGTATCTCTATACTGCTCTTATTGTGTGTATCTGTTGGATGGATGTCTGTTCTATGGGCGGGTTCTGCTCAGTTAAACAGTTGCTGATGGAAAAACTGAAAATGCACAATGGTTCTAGATAATTATTAGCAGGCCTTTAAAATTTTCTGGATATAAGTTAACCTAGGTAAAAATCTTATACATAATAATCTAAAGAGGAGTTTATATGGAAGAACTGTGCATGTCAAGTGGCTCATTAAAATTGTTTTTCATGTTTTAAAACTTTCTGAATTGCTGATATGGAGAGTGAATGTCTTTATACTGAAGGTTGTGCAGAGTGGAGTGAGCCGATTCAATGTGACTTTGTGTTTGAGACAGCCCGTTTCTCAGCCTGTTGCTGCTTTTTGTCAAAAGTCTCAGCAGGTGCTCAGCATGATCATGCTAAAAGGGCTCAAACTGGGCAAGTGAATTTCAGGGTGCTGGTCTTCTAGATGACCAGCATTGTCACTACCAGTGCTAGCAGTGCAGAGGCTCGTAGCACTGCCTGGAACCTAAGAACTGCTTTTTTTCCTTTTTTTTTTTTTTTTTTTCATTGTAATGAAAGCTTGTGTGTGTATAGGACTGTTTGATGCTCTTTTTCTGTGGAGCAGCTAGAGCTAGCGGTATCTCCCTGCAGCAGTGGAGAACCATCTTTCCACTAGAACACTTTAAATAGCTTTCCTTCATAAATGTTATTCTTTGAAAGAGCAGTTGACTTGCAGAGATGAAGTTTCCTATCAGTATTAAAGATCTTTCTCACTCAAATGCTTTCTTACAGAGTTTGCTTATATTTACACTGGCTTTCCCTTAATATCTCGCATTCTTAATAGCTGCAGGAATGTTTGTGCATGCAAAACACAAGGCATTTAGCACCCAGCTCAACTGTTCTCTGTGGTTAATCTCCATGTTTCTTTAATGCTAGGAGTAGTGAGGATTCTGTGTGAAGATCATGCTACTGTTAACAAGACTGTTTTGATGCATCTGATGGATTTAGGACTTTATTTACCTATACAAAGAGTAAAAAAGTACACGTTTTCAGCTTTTTTCCCCACCCTTTTCCTGTGTATGGTGAATATGTGAACATCTATCTAAAACTAACAAAAAAGTGCTATTCAAGAATGATGACTACGTAGAAAGAACAACTCTGGCACCAGCTGGGCCTCTGTGAATGCAGAAACCCTGTCACCTCATCACAGCATCTCGCATCCTGAAATACTGTGGGTTTGAGCTAGGTAGAGAGTTTGTGTATCTGTCTGATTTGTATCAAACATCAGTAAAGGCTTTAGATAAGTTAATGTTCTTAATTTTTCCTTGTGTCTTTGAAACAATGTGGCTGTACACCAGTTGTTTGAAGAAAGGAACTGAATTTCAGACAAATACAATGGGCTTATTAACTTGAAAGATTTATCCATCCTTTGTAATTATCTCCTGTTTTGCAATTACAGAAAGCATACGCTGCTGCACCGCAGTGCAGCAATCTAAACCTTTGTCCAAAGGTTGATAGCTTTTGAGAGTTTATTTTAGTAAATGTGTCTTTTGGTATCTTTTGTGTGGTCGATAAAGTAGCTAGTGTGGGTGTTTATCCAGGCTTCAGAAAGCCTATTGAGGCTCACGCTTAAAGACGTTGTGAGTTACGGCATTCATAACCCCAGCAGAACTGTCTTGCTAGCAAGTGAATCATTATGTGTGGCAAAAGTGAGATAAAGTAGTATTAAGTTCCCACACAAGTTTCAATTTCATATTGAGGGAAAGCTACTACTCTTAACCTGATACACACTGAGCAGCACCATCTTCACAAAGTGATCTTAAGTATTTTCATGAAAAGCGAGTGCTAATGTCTCATGTTATTTTGTACTTTTATAAATACAGTGGGTGAGCCTTCATATGGTCACACATAACCTATTATTCAGAAACACATGGGCATTCTTTTAAAATAACCTTCCCAAGTCTTCACTGGCTTCCATAATCCTTGAAACAAGTAGTAATTCATTTGTGATTCCCAGCTGATGTCAAAGGAACATGATGATCAATCTTGGTCTGGAAATAAGAGCAACACTACCTAGAGCACTCCCTGTGTGTGCAGTGGAGGTGCTAGCTGCTCCAGTACCTACCTCATAGCTGTCCTCAGCTGAGCTGTGTGAATGCTACCCCACCACTGTCAGAGAAGAGGCGTGGTTTATTTGGTTGGGGGTTTTCTGAAGGAAAAAAGACAGGCTTTGGAGCTAGTCATCTCCACTAACTATGAAGGAGTGTAGCTCAGCAGTGGGTACTCAACCTGTAAGCACTTCATTCAGTCCAGCGGCCTGGCAGAACTTAGAAGCTAAAAATACTAAATTTGGATCTTGCTGCTGATTGCTTAAGTTGTTTGTTTTGAAGGCTGGATCCCCAGTTTCCAAGAAGATGGATGCTGTGCCTGAGGCTTGGTATTTGGTATGATCAGCAGGGCTTTCACATGCCCTGCTGCCTTCCCTCATTACCAGCTGTTCAGTCTTGTCCTCTTTTTGCACTCAGTGGGGCTTGTCTCAGCCCATGGAGAAGGTAGTTCAGAGAGCTTAACCAATGGGGACAGCAACTAACTTTCATTCGTTTCCTGAAGTAGCCCACAGCAGGGTTTGATGAACGGCCCTGCTGGCATGTAGAAGTGGTGGGAATGTTCAGCTGGGCAGGAGATATCTCAGTTTGCTTGAATTTATACCCTCCCTTGGTTGAATAACATGGGAAATGCTCCAGCCACTTTATTTGGGATGTTCCAGGTCCTGTAAGGGTTGCATGACCTTGCAGAGAACCAGGAAGCCCCATCTTAAGCTACGTGGACTTGTGCACCTCTCTGGCAGTGCTCAAAGTCCCAGCAGAGGTGAGGCATCCCTGCTGTCTCTGTGGGATGTCATAAATGGCACTGATACTGTTACAAGTGAGTAGACAAGAAACGGAGTTCTTAACACAAAGAGTTTATTGCACTGTGAGCAATAAACTGTGACAGAATTGAGCCCACAAACACTTGTCTGCCTAATTTCAATACAATATTTTTCCATTGCCTTTTGCAGGGGCAATGTGTCTTCTCTTTCCCACTCTTGTCTTTTCTTCTTTTTTCACATTTAATCCTCTACAGGAATTGGGGTTACTTGCCCTCCCCAAATCTCAGAAGTTTCTCTGGGAGAAGCTGCATCACATTCTTGGTTTAGAGGCAACAGATATGTTCTAGAAACTGAGAAAGAGTACCTTGGGGAATGCCTTCTGTTTATCTTCAATAGTGCAGAGTTCTCATGCTGCTTCTCCTGCCTCCTTTTAACAGGATTGTTCCTGTGTGCGCCTTCAGCAACCAGCTTGCTTTTAGAACCCTGGGTCCTTTGCAGTGTGTGTCTGTATGACAAATGGCTTCAGGCTCCCTCGGGTTTCGGTCACAAAGTAATTGACAACATCCTGAAGGCTTGGGAGTATCACCTGTTTCACCAAAATGAAAATAAACAATCAAACCCCCCACCAAATAACACATGCCATGTGTGTCAAGAATACATTTTCAAAAACATGCTGGCAGGCTGGGATCCCTAGCAATGTTTCTCAAACAACTGATACCAGATTTACATCCAGCATTTGCATGCAGTGAGGTCTAGGACAGCCCTCTGTGGTCTATGGTAATGTTTCGAACCTTGAACATGTAAGTCCTTCCCTTCTATTAAATGAGTAAACAAACCAAAAGAGAGCGAGCCATCTGCACTGTTGCGCTTTCAATGCGTGCTGGTGCTCTTTCAGCAGATGTTTTGCCAAACCAATAGAATGTATCTCAGGCCATGAGAAAGAAAAGTGGAAGAAAACTTTAAAACCAAATAACAGGGTCTATACAGCCTCGCTCACACTTCAGCTAAGCTAGTTTTATTTCTCCAAGTTACATGGAGTGCGTTTTGAACTTCCTCTAGGTGCAATGACAGCTTTGTTTTCAGTCTTAGTACTGAAACCTGAGTTGGAAAAAAAAAAAATTAAGTCATCTTGGGTGTTTTGTGAGTGGTTTGATTTTATTTTTGTTAGAAGATGCTGATGTGGAGCTTTTTTCTACTTTTGTAGTTCTTAAAAGATAACTTGTTCTTTGAGATTAGGTTAGTTGGACTAACGAGAGGTGAACTCTCCGCATACTTAACTTTTTGACTCATAAAGTATAGTTAGGCATTTACTACAGCTTTTCTAATTTTCTGCAAAGTGATATTTCTTACACCTGCTTAAGAATCTTCAGCAAGGGAATTGCTCACTTACCCATCTTTCCAATTCGATAATGTAACTTGTTCCTTTGGACATCACTTTGTAGTGCTTTAAGCATGGGGGACTGAAAGAAAATGAAAATTGATATGCCACCCAAAGTTAAATACTTTTTGATATATTGTTGTCATTACAAACTCCTTTGCAAGAGCAATGGTTGTGCTTTGTAATATCCCCAGAACCTATTGAAGGTGCATGGCAGGGTTTGTTTTCTTCCATTTTAGTTTAGAAACACTGGGAATTGCAAATGTCATTCCTTGTGACTTGGATGCCTCTTGTTCTGCAACTCTGCAAAAGCTAAAAGATGGCAATTCAGTTGAAATGTAGTCTGATTTTAGAATAAGTTACTGTTTGAATATACTCATGTCTTTCATTTTTCATTCTTCATTTTACAAAGGGATATGGCTTGTTCCATTTTCATTCTGCATGATGATTTCTTAAACTAAGTACAGTTTCATGACAAACAGGGGAAGCTCATTTACCCAAGGAAATGGGCTTTTGCTGGCTGATCTTTATTCCTTGTTTATTTAATCTAACTGGCTTTAGAGGAGGAGAGAGCCAAGAAATCAGTCACAGGCCTGCCCCTACTGCCTCATTTGCCTTTCTCAAAACAGCCTGAAGGCAAGGCATATGTTTCACATGTCCACTCTGGGTATTAAAAATTCAGCTGTTAATACAGTGCATACTAGTTAAGAATAGAATAGTGTATTGTGGAATCAACCTACTCCAACTTGTGTCGGATAGTGACTGCGTAGTTCTTGCTGTCACTGCCGGGACGCAGGATCAAATTCCCACACGATGGGTTCTTTTCTAACATCTGTATCGCTTCTTGCCGAGATACTGCATAGAAGCACCTGCACAGAAGGGAGGAGAGAAACGGCATGAAAGCCAGTTACGCTGGCAAGGCCATGTCATTCTGAGCTGCGTGAAGAGACACGGTCTACCAGTCTAACGCCTCTTCACAAGGCTAGCCTTATCCAGGGTTAACTAGCCATGGCTGCCAAGAGGCATGACATCTCAAGGACTCTTGCTGCTGAATGCTACTATAGGACCATAATTTGGGTCAGCAGTGCTTTGGCCTTCTCGGAGAGAAAGTGAAACTTTCATATAGGTATGATGCTTTCTGCACCCTTGGAAAGAATGTGAGAAGAGTAACCTGGACTTACCTTGAATTTTTCAATGGTAATCAGCATTTTCACAGAAGGGCAGATACATCAGCCCAATGCGTGGCTTTCTAAAAAGTTTTTTAAGCATAGCAATATACTACACTCAGCCTTTTCAAAACAAAAGGCACTGTAGGAAAGCTGCAGGAGTAATCTTTCCCTTAGGAAATCTCTATAAAGGCCTTAAGGTAGATTTTGTTCATTGAATATTATACAAGCCTTGTACAACAGCTGAATTTTGAACTTCTGCATGGGAATAATACTTTGAAAGAAGAAGGGAAGGCTCTATAGTCAGGTTGGAGTTGGCATAGTTCAGTCAGAGCTTACGCTGGCATAGCAGTCAGTGTACTGCTGGGAGGGCTTTTTCTGTTCAAGGATGTGCTGGAACAGTTGTTAAGCATAATCCTTCTTTTCTTTTCCTTCTCTAGCACTTCATGCATTCTTGTAAGTTGCCCAGGTAGTAATGATTCATCTGGTGGAACTGACAGCTGAAAATGAACAACGTAAGTGAAAAGAAAATGAAAGAGTGGACAAACATTGTGAGCAATCGTTTCTGTGTGCACATCATAGCTAATCTTTGAGTGCAGCTGCTGTGCAGAATCCTTCTTAACTGCTTGGTTTAAGCAGCTGTGATAATCTGGAAGGTTTGGATATGCCTGTGCTTTGAATAAAATGATGCACATGTCTTTTTGTTAGAATAGTGAAATAAGGATATCTGGGTCCTGATTTAGAAGAAAAGTGCATTGACAGAAGTAGGAATGATGTAAGAATCCGCAACAATATTTTGCAGTTGCTGTACTGCAAAAGGCTGTGTAAATGTAATTTAACCTATTTCAGCCATCCTCAGCTTTTTAAGTGATTCAGCCAGGCCAATGTAAAGTCACTTGTGAACAAACAATTTATTTTTCCACTGGTCATGATCAAAGAGGGTCTTGCTATTTTCAAAGTGCATTTATCTAAGAAGAACAATAGAATAAAACACAAGGCTGAGGGGTTCTCTCAGCTGTGCCGTTTGGCGACTTCTTCCTTTTTCACAGCTGCAAGGGATGGACTTGGGCTAGAAGTCTTTCCTTCCTGGGCAGCAGTGGATTGGGAACTGTCTCTGACTAGATACCATGGCAGAGTGTGTATTGCAGATGAGCTGGGGTTAAATCAGCCTGAATTTTGCTCTCCTCAGAAACAAAACAAAACAAACTCCACAACAAAACCTGTCAACAGTTTAGCATGCAAACACCTTAGAAACGAGGCTTGGTGCCTGCGGAAGCCAACTTTTGGCATGCATGAAGTCAAAATCCCCTCACTTTTGACATGAAGTGAGATATAAAGCTCTTCCATACCTTTGTAACAGTGAGAATAAACCCCTTCCATTCTTTCCCACATTCACAGTCATTAGCCTGAGAGAACAGAAAAAGACAGTATAACAACAACTATAGCAACAAAAAAAGTGGTATTTCATGTGGAAGCCTCAAATAATTCTCACTCTTTTAGAAGTCCCATGCCTGGAAACAAGCTCCCTGCCAAACTACATCACACCCTGAAACCCTGCACTTCCCCAGTACTCCAATTAGAGGGACAGGACAGAGGTGGGAAGGTAAAAAAAATAAATAAATCATATGCTCATTTGGAGTAAAAGGAGATGGTTATGTGGATCCAAGGAGGAGGCCATGCTAAGGACATAGGTGAGTCTCAAGTATAAAACCTAGATAGTCCCTGAGCACTACAGTCTGTGGCTTCTGAGTGGTGGGGTTGTCAGATATTTTATCCCCTTCTTGGTTTTACAGGTGAGGTGGGCCTGTCAGTGTGGTATTTCCTGGCTTCTCTTGTGTATTTTCTTGTTCAATTCTTTGCTCGTTTCATATTCCCAGGTACTCCAGAGAAAAAACTGCTAATGCCTCGAGGGGGAGTTTCCCTGGTTCCTTTGCCCTCCCTCCCTCTCTGACTGCCTTTTGGTGCTGCCTGGCTGCAGGCCGTACGCTTCAATGTCAAGAAGGCAGCTGTACTCCCACACTAAAATAGAGCTTGGAATATCTGTGGGACATGGTGTAAAGTACCAAGTGGCTTACAAATCACAGCTTTCCTCTTTTTACCTTCAGTTCGAGTTCACCATTTGACAGCATCAGGATGAACTGTGCAGAGCCATTTTCATCTGGATAAATGTTGGTTGCTGAGATCAAAGCTGATATATCTGATTTCTGTGAGTACTAAGGAGAGGGGAAAAGATAAACAGCACAAGTTTCAGTTTTCACCAGAAATCTAGCTGGTCTCCAAAGGAATTTGTTTAGAAGAAAATACATTGAAACTTTTTTTTTTTTTTGCTGGAACTTGGGTTAAGTTTAACTGACAGACATGCTAAAACTTTGCTTCTGCTTACAGAAGTTCTTTTCACCAACAGCATACCTTCTGGATTTTTCCCATCCTAATCTTCATAATCACAAATAGATTAAATCCACGAAACCTCCCTGAGTATTTGCTTTGTGACTTGAACTAAACCCTTAGCCAGCGTACACCATAATGATACCAAGCGCTTTTTCCTCAGCTGCATAAAATCATGTTACACATGATAATTTTACTGTTGTGCAGAGCTGAGGAAAAAGCACTCAGTAAAATTATGGAGCAACATGGATATGTTTGTAGCTAGGGTGCCAAAAAAATATTCCTTTTTTTGTTTTAATGAGGCAAATTAATATGCTATAGTTTGTTTCACTCTGGCTTTTTTTGATCTCAGCCTTTCTGTTCCAACGTTCAGTACTATTTTTTTGGACTATGCAGATGAGAGAGGACAGGGTGGCAAGAGGTGTCTGGAGTACATAAGGATTACTTGATGAAAGTAAGAGATGCACTTAATCATATGGGTAGTTACAAAGATAGCACATTACTTACTGTTAGGGCTTTCTTATCATCATAAAAGAAGAGCATAGTTCCTCTGAGTTCTGTCCAATATACTCTAAATTCCTGTTGGGAAGGAGGAAGTGTCAGTTTGTGAAGACTATCTTTTTTAGTTCCCAGAAAATGCTAAAAGTGAAAGAACTGCTAAGAAAAAATTGTGCTGTCATATGTTAGTTTTCAGGTTTTTTTAAAGATTGTTAAAGAGCAAGTATGTACTTTGCAGGCAGTTTATGCAAAAAAAGTTCAGTAAATCTTTACAGGCAAAAAGATATATAGGCTCTAGGCTTTGTTTTCTAATATTCTAATCTGGAATGGAATTAGAAAACTTTAATTTTAACTAATTTAAATGTTAAACATTTGTCAACAATTTGTCAAACAATTTAAAGGATGTATGTAATAGAAGGAAAATATATTTTAAATGCCACTTTAAAATCTTGCTCTCCCTAAAAGGCATACAAGTGGAAAATAGTGTGAGATGAACATGTGTAAAGACTCTAATCTTCTGAAAACCATTCTCTTGAAGTGTCTATTTGCATTGAATTTTGATCCTGCCAGTTTACTTGGTACAGAGAGAAGATAATGGAGCTTGATGGTAGTCTGACCTACTAACTGGACTTCTTGCATCTGAAGTGGTATTTTACATCCTTTGTCCTTAAATTATGTGTAGTAGTGTTCGTAAATCAATACCCCGCCAAGGTAAATACAATTGTCTGACTCCTCTTCTAACTGTTCCCTAATGCAGTCATGCCAGAGTAATGGGAAAGGGTTTTCTGTTTTCATGTGCTTTTGATATCCTGAAAACTATCGCTGTTATGGGACACTGAACTGGGAAGGCAACTTCTGTAAAACAGAAACTCTGTTCTAATTTTCAGTTTACTTACCTGTTGTGTGTTTGTTGTTTGGGTTTTGTTTTGGTTCATGTGCTTTTTTGGTCTATGTGTGGGGGTTTTGGTTGCTTTTTTTTTTTTTTGAGGTGGGGGTGTAAAACAGAGTCACAAAAATTGAGAAAAGAAATAACTTGTAAAGTCTGATAGATTATACAAATCAGGGTGAGCAACGTTCCCTAGAGTATCCTGAGAGTGATCCTTGCTCCTTACCCTGCTATCTCCTAACTAGTCTTTCTGGTGGTTTATGTCAAATAGTATTCAGCCTCTGGACCCCAACCTCTGAGCACTGCAGCGTTGTGTTAAGGTAAATGTCCTTGTTAAACCATCTGTCCCTGGCAAGTTAAGGAAGGCTGTGAATGCTTGCTGCAGTATGGGGCTGGATGTCACGGGAAATTTTTGAACTGCACCTTATGAACTGGGCTTTCTGCTCTATGAAAATGTAGTTACAGTAGTTCCCAGGAGCACTTGTTGTTTCACAGCCATGAATATGTTTTTCTCTTAGGCGTCTGGTCTCTCAAAAGTGATAATCCTCCTCATCAGTCCAATGTAAGTCTCTTCAGATTGGCTGCATATTATTGCTCTGTCCTGTTAGTTTTTGTTATTCCAGTATGGTAGTTTCTGAGTTTCAGAAGGAAGGATTGTTCATGGGGGAAAAAAAGGTTTTACATAAAAGGATATAAATAAAGGAATGTAACAGGGAGCTTTATTAAACTTGCAGGTGTTCTTCTGCTAGATATAACAAAGCAATGCATTGAATAATTTCTAGTGTTGCAGAAGAATTTATAATAATATTATTAGTGTACTTTTTGTTTCTTGGAGTTCCTGTTTTCTGTGGTACCTGGTTGTTCCTGTGTTTGTGAACCACCATGCTATTTTGGTCTTTTGATTATATCTACCTTTAGTACTACATGCCTCTCATTTTCTCTGTGCTTCTGCATCTACAGCGATGTGAGCGTAGGTAGGGTAAAAACAACTTTGTAACCCTAAGTACAGGGATTGTCATTTATCAAGCACTAAAAAAGGGCAATCAGCTTACTTGGGGACATGCTCTGAACATAGCATGTAGGCATTTACAGATTTGCATCTTAAATAGTTATCTTGGGTCAAAAAACCCCTCTTATTTTCCCAGTTAGTCCACAGATGTTAAATCATTAGCCCTTACTAACAAGAAAAAGATGTAGAGAATCTCATGTATACTCCAGGTGGCATGTCACTGAAGGCTTCAGGATTGATACCGTTCTCCAGTAAACAGAGGATGTGTCAGAGCAATATAACCACGTCAAACTTTACTCTTGGTATTAAAAAATACTGTATTAACTTTTCACCACAGTGGTAGCTATGAAATCAGTCAAACTCAATCCATGTTTTAGTAGGTAATAGTAAATTATAATAGGATCCTGGAGATATTGTTGTCTACCTTACATAATTTATTTTACTTTCCCCCCGCAAGTAATATGAACAGAAATAACTAGATAGCATTATTTCAGTGCAACTGTTTGTGTCAGCCAGTGCTAAGAAACATTCCCCCCCCCCCCCCGCCCCCAACCTGCAGCTCCTGGCAATATGTTTTTTAAGAAATATTTCAACACATCCACCTCCCAGGACTGCGTGCCTTACCTGGCATCTTGAGTGCCGGACAGACAGGTAACTTTGGAAGTACAAAGGCAGACCAGTGATCCTCTGCCTCTCCTGGAAGATTCGCCGAGGGGCTGGCTGAGGAGTTTCCTCAGGCTGTTCACTAATGCCTCTCAGCATCCTTTGGATATCTCAGTGGGATATCTGGATATCCTCTGTTGCTGTGCTCTTTCCCCTCCACCCCACTCCTGTTTTTCTCAGTCGTCTGCTCTGATCAGCCTCAGCCAGAGAACTTGCCTTGGTAAAAGGGGGGGAAAAGCTGCACCTCGAAGAGGAAGTCTCCGTACTTGCTTTTAGGTCAGCGCACGCCACTGACTCTTTGCTTGGTGTATGATCATGGGAGGAACTAGACTGAAATGGATTAAAAGGATCTTTTCCTTTAGAGTGTGCTCCTCAGGTTTGCTCGAGGGGAGACATTCAAATGATGAGCATGCTGGTATAAAGTGCATCATTACTGTGGTGGGTGTCACCTGAAGGTCATGGTGGAAAAGCTTGCTTTTTATGGCTTACAGCGCTGGGCTTTTTGTGGGCTGCTGCTGGGGGGAGACTGCTCTCAGCTGCCTCTGAAATAATATTTAAATTTTTCATTGGAATGGGAGCGTGGATTAATTTTGAGACTATCAGAGTTGAATTTTCTTTAGCAAATGGCTAGGGAGGTTACAGGTCACTAAAAGTAATATTGGAAATAAATATACCTATGGTTGTTTATAACCGGCAAGGATAAATCAACTTCACGATGTGCATGTCGCAAGAAGACTTTCATTGTGAAAGAGCTAACGTATCAAAGCCTTTAAAGAAATTGTGAAGGGAGTTGGTAGTTCAGGAACAAAATGTTGGTCCTTATGAAACAAGGGGTGAAATTTCCATCAATTTCAAAGAACCATGATGCTTAACTTGGTTTCTGACCTTGCCGTTAGCAGTCAGAAAGAACAGGGATGACAAGAATTGGTGTTTTGATGCTGGTTGCTACTAAAGGCATAGCAAACTTTATTAAAAAAAAAAAAAAAAGCAAGCTTGTTTTTTTTACTGAACATCTCCATGGCCTCTTCCGTTCCTCAGCTGTATGTAGGTGTGAGATGAGTACATAATTAGCCAGTAAGGTGATCTATTGACACATCAGATAGCTGACAACCAACTCTGCCAGAAGAGGGGTTTATGTGTGAAAGTAAACTCTCCATGTCATCTCTAAACATGAATACATGTTCTCAGATTTTTGTACATGTTGTCTATTGATTGTGTTTAAATGGCAGAATTCAACTTTACTGTTGAATGTTGCAGAAAAGCTAATGAACATGGGTGCCTGCACTTTTGCTTGGCAAGGCTGCTGCTGCTGAGCCAGCACTTAGTCCACTGCTTGTGTGCGATAAAAAGCGTAATTTAAAATTATATTTTTGGCTGTCTTTTGCAGATACCGTAAGATATTGTTGCACAATGTTCTCAAGCAGTTGTTTTCGCTTATCGTCGAGTTCTTCGCTGATGTTTTAAAGAAAAACTTACACTCTCCTGTGGTGACTGGAGATGTTTTGTAGCGTTTAGAAACCCGAGGATTTTAAGTGGCTTTTCCCAGGAGGGGAAAAAAGCACGGGTGCTGCCGCCCAGCACCTCTCCTCGGGGAACGCAAGGTTCTCTGAGGCGGTGAGGAAGCCGGGGGCGTAGAGGACGAGCTGCTGCCTCCTGCGCAGGCGCAACAACGGCCCGCGGCGGGGCCGCGCGGCGAAGCAATCGCCCTCGTTGGCGCGCGGCGGCCGCCGACCAATGGGGCAAGGGGGCGTGGCCGCTGGGCTGTCTGTCGCCGCTACGCGCGCGCAGCGGGAAGGCGCCCGAGGTTTGAAAGCGGTGGGGGGAGGGGGGGGGCGTGGGGGCGACGGCTTGGCCGGGTCCCGCGGCCGGGGTGTCTTCGTCCTCGTCGCGGCGGCCCGGGATGGCGGAGGCCTTGGTGAGAGACCGCGGGCGCGGGGGAAGAGGCGGGAGGAGGGGGGGAAGGGGTGTGTTGGGGGCAGCTGCCGTTCCCTTCCGAAACAGCCGGGGCGCGGCCCTCTCCTCACGGCGCGCCTGAGGAGCGAGCGGGCCCACGGGCCATCCTTGCACCCCTGACGGCGCGGTGAGGCGCTGGGGGGGGCCCCCGCGTCCCCCTGAGAGGGACTCTGCCCTCCCTCTTGGCCTCGGTTGCTGGCAGAAGCACTTTTGCTCTGAGAGCTTGTCTGTTGGGAGCCCCGTTTCCCTTAGGCTGCCTGCAGCTGCGCCTGTCGCTCGTCTCTGGAGATCTTCCTTTCTCGGGTTAGCGCGTAAAGAAACAGCGACTCTTGCCGTACTCATCTCCCTTCTACCGTCCTCTGTCAGAGGTACACGGGGAGCTTAAGTTTTAAAAGCTCTTTATGTATAGCGGGGTATGAACGTAGCAATAAATAAACTGTTAAGAGCTCTTTTAGATCCGTTACAGGAATTTTTCATTTTCTTATATGAAAGGTTGCTTGCCAATTGGTTATACTGCACTCTGCTACAAGGGGAAGAAGTTTAAGCCTGAGTGACTGCTTTGCTGTGGAGCATGGTTCTGCAGTGTTTCTGAAGTGATGACTTTTGGTCAGTCATTTTCCTGTGTGACCTAGAGTTTCTTTCTGCCATTTTAAGCTGATGTTGAAAATTTGCAGTGGAATAAATCCTTATGTGATTTTGGTTATTTTTATTACCGGAAGTAACATCTAAAGAGGAATCACAAAGAAGTGCAAAGTAATGTCAGTATGGTAAACTTAGGAAAAATGTGCTGAATTCTGTTGTATTTGGACTAGATAATCTCCACACTGCACATATACTCTATTCCAGTTTACACAAATGAAGAGGTCATAATTGTTTTTCAGCTAAACATTTAGATTTTTTTGAAACATTCTCTTATCACATTGGTGAAAAACTGCACTCTGCTTAGCTCTAATTTTTCTTGCCTTGCCCTTCCTTCCTGTTTTTATGCTCTACAGTCTTTGCCTGTTCCCAGCTCAGTAGACTTTGGCTTAGAAAGCAATGCTGTTAATATAGATATTTGAAATATTACTATAGTTGTGGTAATAGATGACTGGAGTCATGTCTGCTATTCGAAGGAGTGCTGGGAGTTGATTGAGACTTTAGTTTTACCATGGAACAGCTGCCTGTCAATGTGGTCTTGCCTGTGATAAACACAGGTGAAAATCTGCATGTGAGCAGCTCTCACAGAGCAGCAGATGTGTTGTAAGGTTATATCCTAGCTTGCTTTGTGGGGTAGTTAATTCCTTTTCCTTACTTAAAAGATTATTTCTGTGGTCATCACAGAAATATTAACTAAATCCTTAGATTCTCTGTGATTTCTGTCATGTAAGTCTCCTGTAAGTTTCTCTGATTTTTAAATGCAACAGATGCTTGATTGTTTTTGAGGAAAGCTGAATTTCTGGCAGTTGTTACAGGATTTGTAGCTACTGTGGCATTCTCAGAAGAACAAGGCTGCAGTAACTCCTATTAGTTTCAGACGGATCAAGAATCCTTGAGACTCGCTTACATGAGAAACAGGAGTTTGGTCACTTATTTGTTTTTCTGTCGAGTGTCACCATGCCTAGTAAAAACTGATTCTTATTTCTTTACAGAATCACTTTAAAAAAGAGTACAGAGCTAGATTCTGCCATGGAGGAAGGTAATTTACATTTAAAATTTTATTCTTAGATACAATTGTTTGGAAAACTTCTGTTGATTTTTGTCCGAGAGCTTAATGTCAAAACTGTTGGGTGTATCTTATTAAACTGATCATATGATGTTTCCCACATGATGCGAGCTTTTTGTTACTGGAATCCATTTTTAGACATGCATTTCATGAACTTACCAAATCTACTAAATTACTTGTTTTTAAAGGCTTATAATAATCATTATGGGAGAAATATTCTATGGCTTTTCTCTTGTTACTTTGGTTTTGATCAATGTGGATTGCCATTTTCATTTGTGCTGGGGAGGTTTGAAATAGTAATCCAAGCAGCCCAGCTGTTCGCTTGCTTACGGATTTGATACCTCAGGCCAATTGTTGCCACTGAAACTTTTGTAGAAGCACAGAATAACTGTGGGTAAGTGGTAGAAGGAGAAGCAGAGGGGGACTCCTTGTAGGAAGGGACAGATTTGCAACCTACACGTTTTATTTCTGGGTCTGTTGAGACTGGATCACTGGGCAGGCAGCATTACTTGAGGACTGATTTTTTAGAATTATTTATTTCAAGCTAGACTCTCTATTCATCCCAAAGCCCTTTTACCTGAGGGCTGTTGCAGTAGTTGTATAGTTTCTTTTATGTAGAGAGATTTCTTCATTCTCATCATATTCTGAGACAGTGGGACTTTTTCTCCTGGAATCCTTATTTAGACAAAGTTTCTTTGCAGATATCTGTGTGTGGAAATGGTAGGTAAAATATATTAAAGTTGGGACTAGTGAAATAATAATCTAAAATATTAAGTAGTAAGAATTTTCCTGCTTTTTATATTGCTGGGGTAGGAACATTTAATATTTTTGTCTGAAAATATTTTTTTCCCCTACTTCTTTCTAGAAAGAAGATTGATGTACAGCCAGGTCAAAACGTACTGAAACTCATACAGGATTGTTTTGAAAGTAAGCTTTTATTTGGTGTTTTGCTTAATTTGCTGGTTAAAGAAAAAATAATTTATTTCCTGGTATTATATTTAGTGGTAAATAAATAGCAATTAAAAAAATAGCAATAAAATGGATAAAAATAATGTCTTTCTCACAGTCTTTAAAAGCACCCTCTTCCTAGCAGCTTAAAGCTGTGTCTTAGCTGTTTTATAAACGTAATCTTTTTCCCAAGAAGCTGGTTTCTTTCTTGTTTGAATTTGTGTGACCTAAATGAGCCTTAGCAAATTGTTAAAATAAGTGAAACCTGGACAATTCCAAGAATCCCTTATTTATAGTTTTTTCTTTGTAGGTTGTGATAGTGATCTTACAATAAGCTCTCCAAGTGCAACCCATGGCTCAGCCCTGATTGTCAGAAATGAGAAAGGAACTTCAATACAGAGCCAAAGGGTAAGTTAGTTATGGCAGTGTCACGACGCAGCAGTGGTTATGGTTTCACTTGGGTACAAGTTTAGTTCTGTAGGATTTAATTCTGTATAAGTGTTGAATGAATAAGTGCCATATGTATTAGTATATAGGTTATAATTTAACCTTTTGTAATAGTTGTTGGTAATGTTTTTTCTTAGTTTGTTGTGATCTAATAGTAAATATTCTATAACAAGATTTATTTAATAGCTTATTTTCCTGTTTTTTTGCTGACGAAAGCTTTTTCAGCTTTTTGTTTGGGATAGTTAAATTTCTCAGGGTCTCGAGTTGAAGCACGCTGCATTGTAACTGGGGGTGGGTATGACTATCTTGGACTCCATTGGGTTTGGTTTCAGTCACTTTGCCAGGTATATGGACATGGTTCTTAGCTATCTGATGGGTAGTACAATTGAAAGATGATTCTTGTATAAAAGCTGCTTGCCAACTCCTGATAAACAGTTATCTGTACAATAACTTTGTATATCTGTAAATTTGTTGAAGATTAGAAGCAAGGTGAAGGACTTGTTAACGTGCTGTCAGAATGATACCAATAATCTAGTTTGTATATCTAGTTTTAATATTTTGATTCCAGTAGTTTTTTGTAAAAATAGGGTATTCTATTAATGGCAGCGTTGAGAACAGGCATCCTTTATAATGGTGTTTGTTTACTTTGGTCTGATGTTAGAATACTCTATTTTTTTGCAAATTTTTGCAAAACCTCAGCCTGACTTCAGGTGAATTAAATTGTTTAAATTCATTCTGATGAAAAGAGTAAATTGCTTGCCTGTGGACTAGCAGGATGTCTGTTCAAAGCTGCAAATTCATTTTCACTGTACACACTGTTTTACCTGTTGTTTGAAATTTACAGTTAAGTTTTAGAAAGTCTTACATGATAGAAAATTGAAGTGTTTAGTTAAAGTAGAACTGTGCTTCAAATGAGTAAAAATTAAGGGAAGGAAATTATATTGTGTTCTGTAGAAATTTATATTCCTGTCAAAATACTGTTACTTTATCAAATATTTTACTTTGTCTCATTATTTGTTATTGACTATGACAGTCAAAGGCAGGGTTAACTAACTCTGTGAAAAGAGCCTGTAATTCTGCAGAGTCCTTACCTGCATCACCACTAAAAACAGTCAGCAGCAGAGGTTGGTAGCACTATTATTATTATTGAATTAAGTTTTTTTTGGGGGTGGTAACTTTTTCTGGGGATTTTGTAAGGTTTTGAGTAGAAGAATTTAACCTATTCTATATATATATATATGGCAGGATGGTCACATGAATCACCCCTGAAGCCTGCAATATGTGATTACATAGCTGATTCTAAAAATCCAAAGTCTTCTGTGTCTAAAAGAGAAACAAATAATATATTAAAAGATGTTGAAGCACTATGCAAAAGTCCTGCTATGTCTTCGGACCCTGAGGATGATTATGGGTCTGTTGGATCACCTCTTCTTGTGGAGGAAGCAAAAAGTTCTCCTGTACATACGTAAGTAGAGCTAAATGTGGCGGTGGTGTTATACCCCCCGGCCCCACCCCTTAGGGTAAAATAAAACGGTGGTCTCAGTCATTTATGAGTTTGAATTTTGAACTCATAAAATATAATTCCGAGCTTTTTAGAAAATTTCCATATTTGGGTTTAGAAAGGAGAGAATTGTTTTTTTATTAAATACTCTGGTGATAAGGGTTAATTTCCAAAAGTGCCATACCCAAGTGCAGGAAGCCTGTCAGGATAGATTTGAACTCCTTTTTCACAGGCAAGTGCCCCAAATTATCAGCTTCTCAGATAGAATTCACTGAAAAAGTCTAGACTATTGACAGTGTTGACCTTAAAAGTTAACCAAAATTTTGTTAAAGCAGAGATGAGCAGTCATCGTTCCTCTCGCTCTGAATATACAAATATTTTATACAAAGTAGAACAACTTCAGTTGAGATCATTATCTCCTCTTTGGAAAATTTGAAGCACAGCTGCAATAGTGGCCAGTGGTCCCAGCCACAGTTCTGCTTTCCTGGAGGACTGAATCTCCAGGGTAGATCATGGAGAGGAACTGACGCTGATCCCGTTGACTCCCGGTGATGGAGTGAGATTGGGAAGAGAATGCACCTAGGGTCTAGGGAACATGACAATTGCCGAAGCATGTGCTCCTAAAATTAGGAATTTCTCTTGCTGAGCAGCCCTCACCTTGATCAAGAGTCACAAGCTGACCCCATGTTGTCTTATTGATTTGGACACTTGCTGCTATGCTGGGAAGTAGTGCTGCTAGCCTGGGTTCCAGCAAATTATCAGATGGAAGCTCATTCATAAGAAGTGAGACGCTGTCAACAGGAGAAAATGAGACCATCTGTCCATCCACATGATACTTCAATGTGTGCTCAGGATTTCTAGCATCATATTGGAATGCTGTTTCTCATACATAGATTACATTTTGATGACCAAAATGCAGTGAAGAGCCATGTGGAAGTTGAAAATTTGGAAGGACTTCAGACTGGGAGAGATGAGCAGGTTGTTCTCGTGCAAGGAACAGAACGTATTGCTACGTCTTCTGTACAGAAAGAGAAGTCTTTCTCTTCAGTTGTCTTAGCAGCTGTAGCAACAGGAACATCTGGAAAAAGGTTTGTTTTGAGGCTTAATATGAAACATAATTTGCTAGTAAAATAACCCAGTCCTGAGTACTGGAGCAACATCCTTTTATCTATAAACATGGTCTTGGACAGTGTTTTGGGATAGTCCAACATTACTGAAAAATCCCACCTGAGAAAGAGTTTTAATAGTTGTTTCAAAGTTATGTGCTGTTAGGATTTAACAGTGCTGTTGCCAGTAAAATAGTATGTAGCTGTTGAATAGCGTTTCAGATTGAGCCTGAGATGTTTTGGAAGGAAGGCTGGATGATTCAGGAAAACCTTATGTGATTCTGAAGTTAGCAAACATCAAGCAGGTTTTTTCAGAACTAATATGGATAATGAGGTGTGAATATGAGGCCAAAGCAAGGAGAAGCAGGCCTTGTGCTCTTTTTGGAAGCTAAAGGGCAACGAATGATGAACTTTATAATAATTCTTCCGAGGAATGTCTTGTAGTGTGTTTAGGTGTTCTGGAGTCACCACTAGATTTGCAAAATTGAAAGTAATTTTTTTTCCCCCAAAATGACGTGGATATTTTGTCCTTCCTTTCTTTAGGTACTCGACCTCAATATCACCACCATCACCACCTCCTGTGAAAGATCAAGATACAGAAATAGAAAATGAATGTGAATTTTTAATTGATGAATCAGATGGTGTATCTTTTAATTCTTGGTTTTCAATACCCCGTAAGAGCAAAAAATCAAAAAAAGATGGCTCTGCAACTCCTGTTTCTAAATCTCAGCCCTCTGAAAAGGAGAAGACAGAGAATAAGAAAGGCAAAGACAGAAAAGTACAGGTTGAAGCACTTACTAAACAGAAAATGGGTGATTTGGACATTAGAGTACATGACTTCAAACGAACATCAAATTCAGATCCAGTCTCTAACACTGAAGGAAAGGTCTTTAAATCTCAAAGCCAAAACTGTACTCGTATGGGTAAGTTATTTAACAGGTCTTCATATGTCTCCTTTCAGGTCATATTACTGGGGTTTTTTGTGGTGGTTTATTGGGAAATAAGGATAATGTAGATGAGAGATATTAATGGATTCCTAATTGATGTTTCAGTTGCACAGTTAGGTTTGATTGTATATAAAGCAGTGAGACAGAGTATCTTCACTCTTTCTGTTTTTCCCCTAGCCCTTCCTGTTAGGACATTACAAATTAAGTTAGCAGCATTGCCTTTTCTTAAGAACAAAGAAGGTAGCTTTTGCCACAAGCTTTTGCTCCTCTCTCCGTAGAAAGGAGGTTAAGATATTTGCTTTGAACTGGAGGGGATTGATTTTTAGGAATTATTTGAGAAGGGTTTTGTAGCTGGAAGCACTGCAAACTGGAAAGAAGGTTGAATGTAACATTTCTGTCCTTTTTTTCTGCTAGGAAATACTGGAAGTACACAAAAAATTCTCGTTTGAATTTTTAATACACTAGTTCAGAGAAAGCCTTCTTTTAACCATCGGGGAAAATCTGATTTTGTGATACTTTTTTTTTTATTATTATTATTCTTTGGTTTATTTTTATACATTCAGATGTCAACATATATCTTCAGGTTTAATGGGAAAAGATATTAATGTCCAAGTGTTTTGTGTATTTATAGGAAAGACTAAAAAGGATGCACTTAGGCAAGGCTCTCCAAACCAGAAAAAGGACACGTCCTGGAAACCAGAAGCCCAAAACCTGATATTGTCACAGTCTGGATTGGAAACAAAAGCATCTGATGCAGAACAAAGTAAAACAAAGGTGATGCTAAGTGAGGATTCACCTATGCCCTCACCTGGGCATCAGCAAGAGCGGACTGTGTCTCCAAAAAAGAATCTTAAGTCTTCCAAGCATCTGCAGTCAGCTTCAAAAGCTTCTCAGCATTTAGTTCAGAAGAAACAAACTGCTAAGCAGAAACTTCCAAAAGATACAGTAGCTAAGAAACTGGCAGAAAGTCCAAGGAAGAAGCCTAAAAAATCTGGCAAGAAAAGTAGTAAGAAAAAGCCTCAGTTACCAAGACAGCTGAGTTCTGACAGTGAACCTGGTGAGGAAGAGCTTGAAAGAGAGCCTGTAAAATTGAATGAAGTGCTTACCTCACCCCTGCATCAGAAACGACAGACTTCTGTGGTTCAGAAGTTGGCTGAGTCTGAAAAGCCTAAAAATTTATTGCACACATTGGAGTCACTTGGTGGTGCAAATAACAAAACGCCTGTAAAAGCACTACAGCACCTCTTAGACAGTGTGAAGAATTCTGAAAAGAAACGATTGCCAGCTAAGTCTTCAGGGAAGATACCCAAAAAGATCAATCGCAGAACGAGTAAAGGTGTTTGCTCAAACCCTGAGGACACAGAGGTTCAAACGGATGACAACTCTTCTGTACAGGATATGGCAATTGAAAAACAGAAGTTATCAGATGTGAAAACAAAAAGTAACAAAAGAAAACGTAACACGCAACATGGACTACAGTAAGCTTTTTATGCAATTTCTTACAAGTATGGTATAATGTGGTAGTTAATTAAACAGGTCTTGTTAACTTTTAAGCATTAGTGGCCCAATTGAACTATGTGACAGTTTCAGATTGGTTGAATAGCTAATAGAGAAACCAAGCGGTGTAATCAACATCCTATTCTCAAAGGTGGATGCCAAATCTAGTGTCTGCTTCTAGGTAAAGAAACTGGTGCTGGAATTTTTAAAGTGTTCTTTTGAGACTTGTGTAGCAGATCCAGTTTAAAACAAACGAGACAAAGGCACACATGGCACACACAGCTCCACCACCCATAGAATAACATCACTGTCAGATTTGATACTTTATTTATAAATTGAGAAAATACAGTGTTTAATTCTTCAGCTGTGTTTGTTTTTGTGGAAATAACTTTACTAATAATAATCAAAATCAAAAGAGGAAGTTTCTTTAACCAGTCTAATTGAGTTTTTAATCACTATTCTTTGCATTGCTTTTAAAATTTTTTTTAAAATGTCTCTTTCATGGTTCTATTCAGTATGTAAAATTATTGGCTTACAGGTTTCTTTCAGTAAGGAAAATCGACTTAACAGTAAACTTAATAATTTTTTCTTTTCTAGAGATTCCTTTGCAGCTGAGAAGGCTGCAAGTCTTGAAAGGTAATTTCCTGAGTTGTCTGTAAAACTTGCATTTAATCCCACTTCTGCCCCACTGAGACAGAACAGCTGTACTACTACTGTGTTCTGCTAGTGAAGAACCTAGTAGAAAAGGGATCGTGATTCATGCCTGAGGTGTTTAAATACCATGCTAATACAGTTAATTAATACAATTCTTCCTATCATGAATATGGGGTCATAGTAAGTTTCTTGTGTTTGGGGATTTTTTTTCCTTTGAGGCTGGCTTCCACATTAGTGTGTGATTTTTGAACAGAAATCCCAGTGCTCCTAGAACTAATAACAGTTGTACTAATAAAGTTGCTGTTAAATAGGGTATAGAACTGTATCTACAATCCAAACTCTTGTTTGTGCATGTAGATATGCACATATCTTCTCCTTCATGGGATAGGAACTTAACAACAAAGCAAATAGGAGTGACAGTCTGTGAATTTATTAAATTCTTATGGTGTACTTCTACTGAAAATGTTGGGGTTTTTTTTTATTCTAAGTGATCCTACTGCAGACTTAATTGGACAAATTTGTAGTGTAGGTTTGCTAATCTAGCATTGAAATACATCTTTTGGAGTTTAGGTGGATCACAGCTGAACTTCACCGGCACAGTAAAAGCATAGCCACAGATGGGAGAAAGAGGAAAGGTTAGGGGTACTAATGCTAAGGTTGCAAGAGAAGTCCTGTTATAAGTAATTTGATTGCTAGAGAATCTCTGGTGGAGTTACATGCATGTTAATTATTGTCATTTTATGTGGGAGATTTTATGACAGAATACATATTACAAATTACAGTTACAACTATTTTACTGTACTTATAGTATGCAAAACATTTATTTAAAGCACTTCTATAATCATGATCTATGGAAAATTGTTTGAAAGGTAATGCTACAGAGGAAAGGAGAAGGTGTGTTTCTTCCGGAAGGGAGAAAAAAGAAAAAGAAGTTATAAGATTTCTAGGAAACCTGTTTATAGAGAAGGTGTGAACACTGGTTTGTCTGCCTGATGACTGAATAGAGGAGCAATTGATCAGTTTTGGACCTGTGATTCCTAACTAGCAGTCATTTGCTTTAGAGTCTAATAGGTACAGACAGATGTTTAGAAGGAAAAAAAAAACCAAACAAAAAAACCAAAACCCACATGATCTGAAGACTTAAATTTGCTATTCTTGGTAGTGCTGTAATGTTCCTTTGACACTTAACATATTCAAGCAGGTGTTTTTTGTTCCCCTTTGAAGTGGGCCTGTTCTAGAACATTGTGATAAATTTACTTCCAGAAGCGAGTCTTGTGAACAGGATAATACATCTTCAGGTAATGTTTAAAGTTGGTGTTTTCTTGCATTTTATATATATATATAAACTTCTTATAAGCTGTAATTGATGGTACAGTAATTTGTGTTGTATTCCGCTTGTCCAGAATAAGAAATGGAGATTGTATTGGCTGTGGTCAGATTTCTGCCCAAGCACATGATATAGTATGCCAGCTTTACGTTGTGTTAGCTTTGGAAGGACAAGCACTACGCGGTTTGGCATCAAACCTACCAGGATAAAGTTATCCTTCCAAAATACTTCGAACAAATTTTTTAGACTCGGTTTGTACCAGTTTGGTGTGTTGCCTTGGGATGGTACTATATACAATCGCTTTAGGCCACCCTAGACCACATTGTACAGCCTTATGGAATTGTGACCTGTTTGCCTAAAAATATTTTGGTTTTCTTTTAAGTTTCCCTACACAAGTTGCACATATTGTCATAAAGAATATGAGCCCTGGGGATAGAAAGTTTTTCATCAGTGTTTTAGAGCCATTTGTGAATGTTATTAGTTCATGCAGTGCTTTCTTCAGAGACCTAGTTTTGTGTGCGTTCTGGTAAGAAGTTTGTTCTAAAGATAGGCTTGAATGGTATAAAGCTGAATGACCTTGCACTTTGATTAATCAAATTATATGTGTAGTTTTAATTTGCCAATGTTTGTTTTATCAGAGGGATGGGAATATTTACTTGAATGTATAGTTTTCATGTAATTTTCAAGCTTACACTGTTTAAAATCTAATTACTGTTTATCTACATTGGGTTTCATATGTGTTTAAAGAAAAAAATGTTAGTGGGAATGCTAACATTGGGACTTCTGCTTGTATTATCTTTGGTTGCTTCTAGTGGGTATATTGAATAAATGTCAGGAATAGTAAATGCCCATAGTGGTGTGTTTTTCTGAATGTATTTTCAGATAGTTCTGAAGACTTGAATTGTCAAATAAGAAATCTGTTGTCAGACAACATAGCAAGGCATAAAATAGGTAAGATCATTTTAAAATATCTTAATGTAAGTGTATAACTACAAATGCATTTCCAATTTGATGTAAACTTTGCTGAAGGAGACATAGGAAAACACCAGGAAATGAGTTCATATGTTAATAAATATTTACCTTGTTAGTTCTTCAGGGTACTAGAATGCTGCTCTAATTTTTAAGTTACTTTCAAGAACTTCTAGTGTTTCTTTTTTATTTATTTTTTTATTTATTATCTTTTTAACTGTCACATTTCCATTTTTTATCTAATATTGATTACAGTTCAGTGAGAACAGTAAGAGTTTGAATTAGTTTTACACAGTGTAACTGAGGGTACAAAGAACTTGCCTTCTGTGGCAGTCTGAGTCTGGATAGGATGGAACAATGGGCATGCAGTCAGTTGTAGTCCCATACTAGTCTGCTTTTATTGGGTTTTTTATTCTCTTCGTTATTTTATGCACGACACTATAGTTGTCTACCTTCAAAAATTTTCAGCATTTTTTTTTTAACCATTTTTATTTTTAACATTTAAATATTCTTGACTAATTTGCTCTCAACTCTTAAAGGGCTTTTATTCTTTCTTACAAACACTAAAATATTGAATCTTACTATATTCATATATGGCAGCTTAGAAAAATTGAAAGTTGAGGCTATGTAATAAATAAGTCTTAAGATAAATACCTGAGAAGTCTTGGAAATGTGTAGAGTTTCTGTTGGCAAAAGTGCTGCTTTTCTGGGCCTTGGAGACGGGACTTAAGAATCTGGAAGAGGAGGGGCTACTTATGCAGTCTCTGTTACTCTTCTTTTGCCTTAACCAAGGCAATGCCTTTTTGCTGTTGCTAATGAAATCCCTCAGATTTAGGCAGGTTTCTTAGTCTTCTTCGAGAGCTTTGTCTTCAGTTGTAGCATGTTTGCTGCTCCTTGTGCTTGAGCCCCTAATGTCTGTTTCTCAATGATACAATTCTACAAAATATAGAATGAAATTTAATGTAAAGTTAGCATGGTACGTGTATAAGAAAAAGGAGAGTGAAATACTGATGTATGCAAAAGAAGGCTTTTGGCAATACTTGATTCTCTTTTCCTGTCATGATAGCAATGTGTTAGAAATATCAGCTGGGAAGTGCTGACCCCCTGATACAGAACAACAGGAAAGGATATTTAATGTTTTCCATTTCTGAATTTTCCTTTCATCTACTTAATGTGAATTATTTCATCCTTTAAATTAGTAATGCCTTCCAACACACCTAATGTTCGTCGGACAAAAAGGATACGACTGAGACCTCTGGAATATTGGCGAGGCGAGCGCGTAAACTATGCCATGAGGCCTTCAGGTATTAGTTCCAAACTACCTATTTGCTTGCTGTTAATAGAGCAGTAAAGAGAAACCTGTGGGTTGATCTTGTGCCATGAAAGCTTGAGATGCTTACTACTTGGTAAATTTTTTTAAAAAGTAGTCTGTTTATGATCTGTAGCTATTGTCATCTTTCCGTGTAGTCTTCTTCCCTCCTGATACTCCTGTGTCAGCTAGAGAGTATCAGCAGAGCCTTAACTGTTTAAGGAAGAACAAAATGGTTTCTCTGTAGTAATAGGTTTATTGCATCAAAGATTTTTGTATGATACCTGAAAAAGAAAGAATCTACTGGATCATTAATTGGAGCATTTCTCTTAGTGTGATGATTGTTCTCCAGAGCAGATGCTATAATATTTTATCCAGTCTCAGTGTTAAATTCCCTAAGTGATAGAATATATCTTGTTCTCAGGAATTTTTTCTGGCAATTCAGCCTAATTTGGTCCTTTCCCAATCAATTAGTCTGTTGGGAAAATAGTATTTCTTTGTGTCCCTAAAATTTACATTTTGTCTTAAAAATTGACTCTCATGTCACAGCTTTCTGAAATGTTCTTTGACTGAAACATGATCAAATTCTTTTCAAAAAGTCTCAAGTTGCATTGCACTCCAAAATAGCTGATGTTCAAAAGCTTTTTGGTTTGTTCTGGCTTTCTAAAGCTATCTGAAAAGTTCAACATCAAGGGAATATATTCTCAACTGAAATCGAAAAACACCTGAAGGACAACGCAGTCATTGGTCACAGCCAACACGGGTTCGTGAGAGGAAGGGCCTGTTTAACAAACTTAGTTTCCTTTTACAAAAAGGTCACCCATCTAGTTGACCAAGGGAAGCCGGTTGATGTCATTTTTTTTAGATTGCAGTAAAGCTTTCGATACTGTCTCTCACAGTATCCTTCTGGAGAATCAATACCCCCAAGTCCTTCTCCTTGGGGCTGCTTTCAATCCATTCCTCGCCCAACCTATAGTTGTGCTTGGGATTGCGCCGACCCACGTGCAGGACCTTGCAATTGGCCTTGTTGAACTTCATGCGTTTCACACGGGCCCACCTCTCCAGCCTGTCAAGGTCCCTCTGGATGGCATCCCTTCCCTCCAGCGTGTCGACCACACCACACAGCTTGGTGTCGTCAGCAAACTTGCTGAGGGTGCACTCGATCCCACTGTCCGCATTGCCGACAAAGATGTTAAACAGTGCCGGTCCCAGTACCGACCCCTGAGGGACGCCACTTGTCACCGTTCTCCACTTGGACATTGAGCCGTTGCCCACAACTCTTTGAGTGCGACCATCCAGCCAGTTCCTTATCCACTGAGTGGTCCATCCATCGAATCCATGTCTCTCCAATTTAGAGACAAGGATGTCATGCAGGACAGTGTCAAATGCCTTGCGCAAGTCCAGGCAGATGATGTCAGTTGCCCTTCCCTTATCCACTGACGCTGTAACCCCATCGTAGAAGGCCACTGAGTTTGTCAGGCACGATTTGCCCTTAGTGAAGCCGTGTTGGCTGTCACCGATCACCTCCTTATCTTCCATGTGCCTGAGCATAGTCTCCAGGAGGGTCTGCTCCATAATCTTGCCAGGCACGGAGGTGAGACTGACCAGCCTGTAGTTCCCTGGGTGTTCCTTTTTACCCTTCTTAAAAATGGGGGTTATGTTCCCCCTCTTCCAGTCAGTGGGAACTTTGCCGGACTGCCAGGACTTCTTAAATATGATGGAGAGTGGCCTGGCCACTTCATCCGCCAGTTGCCTCAAGACCTGCGGATGCAACTCATCAGGTCCCGTGGACTTGTGCACCTTCAGGTTCCTTAGATGGTCTCGAACCTGATCTTCTCCTACAGTGGGCAGTTCTGCATTCTCCCAGTCCCTGCCTTCTGTGACCTGAGCAGTGTGGCTCAAGCATTTGCCAGTGAAGACTGAGGCAAAGAAGTTGTTGAGTAACAACGTTGGGTGCCACAGAACAAAAAGGACATAAAACTATTGGAGAGTGTCCAAAGGAGGGCAACAAAGATATTGAAGGGTCTAGAAGGGAAGACGTATGAGGAGAGGCTGAAGTCCCTTGGTTTGTTCAGCCTAGAGGAGACTGAGGGGAGACCTCATCGCAGCCTACAACTTCCTCACAAGGGGGAGCGAAGGGACAGGCGCTGATCTCCTCCCTCTGGTGACCAGTGATAGAACCTGACGGAACAGCATGAAGCTGCGACAGGGGAGGTTTGGGTTGGATATCAGGAAAAGGTTCTTCACTGAGAGGGCGGTCGGGCACTGAACAGGCTCCCCAGGGAAGTGGTGACAGCACCGAGCTTGACTGAGTTCAGGAAGCATCTGGATAACGCTCTCAGTCATATGCTCTGATTTGGCTGGTCCTGTTTGGAGCCAGGAGTTGGACTTGATGATCCTCTGGGTCCCTTCCAACTCAGGATATTCTGTGATTCTATGAAATGCTTGTTGGTTCTGCAAGTCTGTCTTCTTGTAAAATTATTACGAGTTAGTGAACTTTGTTTAACTTCCTTTTGTTTCAGGAGGGCTTGTGATTAGTGGAATAGTGTGTCCAGAAACAGAACCTCACAGGAACGTTAAACGGAGGAAGCATGGCCACAGGCAGAAAAGAGATGAAATAAGTATGAACACAAACTTTTTTTCTTTTGATACTTAAAAAAAATATAAAATCTGTAATCAAATACTCTATTGCTGTAAAATTTTTCTCCTGTAAAAAACTTGATTCTTTCTCTGGGTGAAAATAATTTTATAATGAAATGTGTTTATGTGATCTGAGGCAGAAAAAGCTGTTCTTATTGTACCTATAGCAATGCTGTATAATCTCATTCTAAAAAACTTTAACTTCTCAGCAATAGAAAGGAAGAGATAGAGGACACATTCAGAAGTGGTGCCTTTAAAGCAGGAGTTGAAGAAAATAGGCTGTCCTTGTTTGGCTTGTTGATTAATGATGCTAATGTGTTTAGTTTCTTGGTGTACAGTTAAGGTATAAAAACCTGTAATACCATGTCTGAAAAGGCAGCATATGGTGTCAATAGAATTTTAAGCTATTGTAGGTTAAATACAAAAACATAACAAGGTAGGCGAAGAGAGAGCTTTAAGAACAGTGGATAAAATGGTTAAAAGTGGGCAATAAATCTATGTTTAAACAAACAGCATCAGGAAGCTTTGCTAGAGCCTCTATGGCCAGTAGATAATAAATATGTAGGTAGTGTTCAGAAAAGGGAGATAGAATAAAAGTCCAAAAGCCAAATTATTTTTGCTGTCCTCTCTGTGGAAGATGTTTTGATGCTAAAAAACCTTTCTGTATAGGGACTGTCTAGAGCTTTTGTTTGAAAGTTTTCTATGTGAAGTCATAGAACAAATAAAACAAATGCCATATGGTTCTGACACAGTTCTAGAACATATCAGGACTGAAATAATAATTAGAGAAATAAGGAAGAAAATAGTCAATGTTGGTACAAATTTCTGCTTTTCTAGAGTGTTGCATGTAAATTTTATTCCTTGCCTCAAAAGGAAAGTAGTAGGACTAGAGAAGGTTCAGAGAAAGTTTGTCAAAAACATGGAAGGACTTCTGTACAATAAGCAACTACACGGTGAAGGCTCCTCAGCCCTGAAGAGAGTACTGTGGAGGTGTGAGAAAGACCTATAAAATCATGAGCGGCATGAAGAAGAGGAATAGAAATAAATTGCGGTTTATTTTCTTTGGTTTTTTGTGTTTAAACACAAGAACTAGAAGGTGTAGAAGGAAGATAGTGAGAGCTGAGCATTTCAAACAAAATAAGGTGACTTTTCTCTCTGTGCGCTTCCTGCCCCAGAATACTGTGGATAAAAATATTTATGTAGATTCAAGGCAAGAAGTAGATAAATTCACAGAAGACTTAACAACTGTTAATAGCTTTTAATAAAGTGTGTGAACTCCATGTTAGCAGTGGGAAGTATTCCATGAAAGTGCCATTACTCTTTTATAGTGTTTTTGGGGATGGAAGAGGTACCTGCTTTTGGCCATTGATGGGAGAGAGGATCCTGGTCTAGATCAACCTTTGATCTAAGTACAGTTTATGTATTAATATCAATCATTTGCTCTTCACGTAAACCTGAGCTCGTAGTGCCTATTCATATTGTATCTTACGAGAATTATTGTTTGCTTTAGGTGCGTTTGAACTGTCTTCCAGAAGTGATGGATTTCCTCTTTAACAGACATTCATCCTGAGAGATGATCTTTCTCTAGCATCCTTGAATTTTAAGTGATGCATCAGCTGAGTAGAATTTCTAGGACAAATTCCTAAATTCTATTGATACAATAAAATTCTGTGATTATAGCTATAGAGTTGCACCTGTTGCTGCTTCTTTTCATAGAGAGATGGTTATGTTGGAACAAAGCTATTTCAAACACAGTAACTTTCTTTCTACCCTGACTGTCTTGGCATAAGAGTATTTAAGCAGCCATGAGTGCCTATAAAGTGCTATAGCCTGCCTTTAACATCCTTGTTCTGACTGCATTTAAAGAAATTTCCTGTGCACTGTCGAGCTAAAATTGTCTGCTTAAGAGAGTTCTGCAAGAGAGCTTTGGGATATTTATTCTGTTGTGAACATTCTCCAGTGTCTCATTCTATTTGAAAAGCGTAAGGTTGTCATCAACTCTTAGGCTATTTTCTTCTCTGGAAAAATCCTTTTTATTATAGAAATAGTTCTCTGATTTACAACTTACAGTGAGATTTCTATAATGGTATTTCTTGACAAAAGGAGAACTGAACATGTGCTTATTCTTTTGAACACTTTATCTCTTAAGTCTCCTGATGCCCATCAGCAGTAGATAAAAGGAAAAAAATGGTTCTTCATACTTCATCATGTGTTTTATATCCTCTTAATATCCTCTCAGCATCTGTTGCTAGAAAAGCACTTCTCTTAAAATGCAGATACTTTTGAGTAAATACTGTCATAAACAGCGTAGGATAAGTAGTTGGCATTCCCTTGGAAAGTTCTTTAGGATTTAGAGACCCTTTATCTATTACACACAGAAATAATTCCAATGAAAATTACATTTTCAAAGAATTGTTAACGATAGTTTCGTTTTATTTGAAGAAAGTATATTCAGTCTGTTTAGTCAGTCTTTTTAGTTTTGTTGATAAAACAAATTCAAGTACTTATCTGTGAAATCTGAAGTTGTGGAAAAGTTGTGGTTAAATAATTAAGTTTTTAAAATGTAGAGTGATTATTTTTCTTTTTTTTTTCAGGAAGTGAGATACCTGCAAATTTGGATCACACCCTAGCTGATACTTCTAAGCCAACTGTTGTACTGAACCCGGAAACAAATGAGGAAGTACTTCTAGGTGAGTTGAAGGGATGTGGCCAAGAGCCTTTCTGAATTATGTAGTAAGTGTTTAGACTGATCAGAAAAAAAAATTGTTCATGCCACATTGGGCATAAAAAGGTGAGCTGTTGAAATATTTATTGCTCTTCTGGAGAAAATTCTGAGGGAGATGCAAAAAATGTCCTGATTTTTCAGCTAAATATTGAGTTTAGCTGTTGGGGGTGTTGCACTGAATATGTAATGCATATGATTTAATAAGTAGCTACTGAGCAAGTAACAATACTAATAATGTGTTAGCATTAATGTTAATCTACTGGATTTTTTTTTGTAGAATGCATTAACACTGAAAGCAGTCACTCATGCTTCTTCAAAGATGAATCGGTAGAAATATATAAAAATTTGAATACACCTGCTTTTGCTACTGGTAGATTGATTTTGAAACCATTTAAAGAAAAGGGACACCAGTTTGTCCACATGGATACAATAGTAAGTATGCTTTTTTCTTATTTTTATAAAATGGACTATGTAAACAGAAAATCTTAGAATGGTTAGAAGTAGCATATGAAGTTGTCAGGTTTTTCAGTTTTTTTCCCCTATAATGCAAATAAATACAGGAAACATTAATGAATCATTTCAGTTGTGAAATCAGTTGCAATGAAAGAACCTTGCTAGAGGTACTTTGCATGCACCTTGCCCTGCTTTGCTTCACATTAAATCTGTATGTCCATGTATGCTTACCATCTGGATCTTGCAGGCAAGAGAGAAGTATCAAATAAATACAATTGGCCCCCAGTCCCCTTTTAAGTTGTGCACCTTATTTTTCAGCAGGGTGGGAAAAAGGGATTGCAGCTCTTCTAGCTTGTTTGGGTTTTTTGATCTTTGTTATAACATGTATGCAAAACAAAGAGTATGTTTTCTTGGATAACTTTCTTAAATGTTTGCAAAGGAAACATTGCTAATCTGAGAACCTTTTGACTTCATTAAGGCTTTCCACGTTATCCATGGCAAAATTATTGTTACCTTACATAAGACATCATATTATCTGACTACAGGGGACTACTTCTATGTTCCAGCAGGTAAGTACATTTGTTTAAAACCAATTTGTTGGAGATGGATGAGACTGAGTTAGCATGCTAGGAAGCAAACCAGAGCTGAATGATGGGAAGAGGTAAGTTTGAGTAGAGTGGAAAAGTATAGGGTTATGAAGAAAGGAATATGACTCAATACTGGATGTGGGTTGATGACCTAACCTTAGAATGCAGTAATACAAACACTGCTTCTTTATGTGAGTTGGCCTCAAAATTTTGATGACACCAAGTTCTAAGAGTCAATTTCTTGTGATATTCTGGTTCTGTCTCTAGCTATACTGTTGGGGAAACTTCACAGACAGCTTAATATAGTGGTAGTTAATATAATTGTTTTGGTCACCATATGTAAAATCATGAAAATCCATTTAGATCAGTTCACCATATTTTACACTTTGTGCTTGATACGTAGAAAGTGCAGAATGTCTTGTTGAACGGGTTGTAATGTCATGTGGGTTGTTGAGAATTTAGACACCTCTGATTTTGCCCTTCTGAGATAGAATTCCATATGGAAAGCTGTCCTTCAGTGGGTAAGACACTAGTCAGGAGAGTTTGTAGTAGTTGTAAAGCAGACTGTTCATGAAGCTGTAGAGAGCTTTTGTACAGCTTTCCTGTGAAGAGGCTATGTTAGAAAATTACAAGCTACCACTTGTTTTTCCATTAACTTTTCACCATGACGTCCTGATTGAACAATCATTGTTCAATTACTGCTTGATGCTTTGAAGCTTTTCATTGTATTTGTTTTAATCTTAAAAGTTTAGGGGTCTACAGAGACAATTTTGGTTTTTGGGAAAGCAGATCATATAAACTGCTGAAAGTTCCGTACAGCCATAAGGATCTATACTTCATTTCCATTCTTCCCTGCCTGATGGCCTGTCTCAGTATGCCTGGATGGGCAATGCAGTGGTTGTGGTGGGTGATCTCTTTGTAATTCATCAAGTGTGGCTGTATATGAGTATTAGGATGTTGCTCATTCCCAACATTCAGTGCCTTTTAGATGTTTCTATATTTGTGGTCATGTTAGTATGCAAATCCCAAGTGAAGATCTGCAGATAAATTTCCATATGCAGTTTTTATTGAGATTTTCCACAGGAATAAATTAAAGTAAATTCAGTCACCTTAAAGTTTTCTTTAAGGGTTTTGAGAGCTGAGACCTCAAGCCCGTTACATTCTTTTCAGTAAAAATCTTCTTAGTAAAGATGCACTTTATTCTTACCACAGGTTAAAATAAATGACACTAGCTGTATTCCTTGTTATCTCACCGAAATGCAATGATGTGCCTGTAAAAGTGGCATCCTAGATTAGGGGCTAATACTCCTTCTGTTAAGATATATGAAATAAAAATACACTTGTCTGATGACAGGACTTCAAAAATTGCTAGTGGCTTCTAATGAAAACTTTCTCTGTTTTTATTTGTAGGAAATGGATATAACATACGTAATCTTCTGAATGAAGAAAGTGTTCTTCTCTTCACACAACTCAAAAAAGACAGGTGAAGAACTTTCTGCAGAAAAGTTTGCTGAAACACTTTTCAAGCTTTTAGATGTTTTGAACTTCTTTTTACATACAAAAAGTGTTTGAGCATGCCCAGCTTAACATTACAAATTAATACAGAGCAACTGAAATCAACATAAGAAGAGTTAAGAACAAAACCAAAAGAACCTCAGTAGTTCGCTTTCTAACTGAAATGACAAACTGAAGGGCCTCGTTCTGCCTCAGTTACTGTTCTTGTCATCCAATGACAAAGATATACATACAAAATTTGTGGGTAAAGCACATTGTTGTTCAAAATTGTATTTATACACCTAATCTCCTTAAAGATGCTTAGCACTTGAAAAAATTTTTACATCTTCAGCTAACATCTGGTAGTCTTAACGCCTGCCTGGTATGAACTGCTTAGAATAATCTCTATTTAAATGTCGGACCATGCTATTCACATTCCAGTAATTGTTGTCTAGGAGATGGGCTGCTGGAATGCTTGTGTGCTGGGGTCCAGTCTGCTAATATGTTAATGACAGGTGTTTCTTCCTTGTCCAGCAGATATATGATTAGTGCCTCAAAATTGAATTGTACAATGGGAACTCCTAAGTAGGAGCCTATCAGTTGTATCTTTTGTGTGGAAGCTATGGCTTGATTAGCTCTGAACATTGCAGATAGCTTTATTTTGTGTAACAGCAACAGGTCATTGCCAAATGTATTACTTTAATATTTCCTTTTGTTTTGCTTGCTGTGTTCCTGGATCATAATGAGCACCTTTGGGAAAACTGTAATTATACTGTATACTCCAGAAGCCAAGTCTAGACAGCAGATGGTATACATAGCATTTGTCTCCCAAGCTCTTCAAAGTTCCTCCTGGCTGAAGATAAGGATAAACTACAGCTATTCTGGTAGGGTGCTTTCTCAGTGGTCACTGCTATTCTAGACGAAGAGGAGATAGGGAAAACTGAATTGGAATCATAAACTTTAAAGACTTGAGGATTGACTATTGACCTTGTAAGCAGTCTTGGCCATGATCTTTATGCTAAACCTAGAGTATACATTAAAGTAGGAAAGGTGAATTGGCTTTAGTGCTTCCCTTAAGCTTTCAGCTGCCAACTAACTTGGTGTGTCCGTCCAAGGGCTTGGACACCAAGATTACCATGTCTATGAAAGACCCTTTAGATTAGGAATTTGAGATAATATATGTTTTTTTATCATTGTGTTTCCAGCAGTAGTTCCTGTGATTAGTGCATATATAAATTGACAGCGGAAATACTTGGTAGAAGTTCTGTGGCATCTTTGCATTCATGGCTAGGTCACGCTTAACTCTGAGAAGATGAAACAGAGGAACGTGCCTATTGCCATTTAGTTCTTCCTCTGTCATGATAGGAACTATTTACTGTCAAAGTTCAGACTGCAAAGAAGGACTTTTTTTTTTTCTTTTTTCCCAGCCTCAACTTTTGTAAGCAGTTTAAGAGTTAAGAAAAAAAAAAAGTCAGTTACAGCTGATAATAATTTGATGTTGGCAGCTTTTTGAAATTTTGGGCTTGGGTTGGTCTCTTCAAGGTCAGCAAGATTCAAATATTGTTCTTTCTGTGTTGGAGCTGTACCAGCTACCAGATGGACACACATGCTGTCTCCACTGCTTGAGGGGATCCCACCCACTAAAACGTTTAGTTTGTAAGTCTTTCAACTCCTCAGGCCTGCAGAGGTCTGGAAATTTGCCACTTGGAAAACAGTACAGGGCTAGCATTAGACCAAAAGATCCTCTGCTCCTCACACAAGCATGTCTCCCAGTGGCCAGGGTATGGATGTGTTGGTCTCTGAGCCCAACAGCTTGTTGGTTCCAGCTGAAAGTCAGAACAAGAACACTTTTCAGTTGTGTTAAAGGCCAGAGAGCTCAGAAGGAAGGTATGCTGCAAATTTTCATCTGCATTACCTGTCTGCAGATTGGGTAGCAGAAGGATACTTTGTTAAGGGGTTAGTGAACGTGTATGGACTGTGGAGCCTGTGACCCTAAAGGAAAGCGTAGATGTATGTTCTGATGGAGCTCTAGGCAGCCTGCTGCTTTCCAGCAATGTGTTCTAGATTGGTGGGTTCAGATGAGAAGTTATACACGGCCCTTGTTGTATCAGGCACCCATCTGGCTTTCCCCACTGCACAATCCTGCAACCTGGCAGCAAGGTTTTGAGTAGATTTTCTTTTCGGTCATGAGTAAATGATGAGAAATACGTCTTTCAGGATGTTTTCTTAAGCAGAAGTAACATGTGTAGACCTTTTCCTGACACAGGCTGGAAAGTGGCAGATGTTCAAGTAGAGGTTTGAGTTGAGGATGCTGTGAGTGCCTGTTTGTGTCTTCCTAATTCTGTGGCTGGGAGTGTCAACAGAATAGGGTGGATTTGGTATATGTAACTTTTTAGGTTCCATGGTTTTGTTGCTTCCTGGCTAGTCGGTTTCTTGGGAGAAATGTCCTGTATAGTTTTCAGAGAACATTTTGTAGTTGGACTACATCTCAAAATGTTTGGGTTTTATTTTTTTTAAGTAGCAAAATCAATTGTGCCAAGTGTGGTGATGTATCTAGGATGTTGCTGTAGTTTAGCAACAGTTCCAATGTTTATCACTAGATGGGGCTTCAGACACAGCTGTTTGTTGGCTGGCATCTATGTTTGTAGGGTTTGGTTTTTGAAAGGCAGGAAGAAGAGTGTGTTACAGATGGAGATAAATTCGGTTGAATCCTGTTGCAAGGAAGTGTAAACCAGTTTCCAATAACATTAGAACTTGCCACTGAACCTTGCTAAGCTCGTTCTTTTACCATGTGTGTTGTACTAGTTGCAGCCACTTGCGCAAAGCTGTTTTTTTAAAATATTAGTGTGCAGCAGGAGTTAAATTGAGCTAGGTTGTTCATCGTTTGTCTGGATCACATTTTAAATTTTTTTCTTCAACTTGACACTTGTAAAAAAAACTTGCTTTCATGTCATTAGCCTGGATATAATGTGAGGAGGTGCAAGAGAATCTTCTGAGTTCCAAGACCCCTATGGGCGCTGAGTCGTGCACTGTGGCAAACAAAGAGTTGGTCTTTAGTCAGAAGAAGGAGCTGATGTTTTACCTCTACCTAGTCTTGCTTTGGCTCCCACTTCCTACATTTTTGTGTACATCACTACTAGTAGTCCTGGGTAACCTTTGGTGGTCTAATTTTTTCCTTTACCAAATGGGATATTGCAAAGAAAGAAAAAAGCCTTCTCTGAAACGTGAGAAGTTGGCATTCTTCCTGCATATGTGTGATTCTTTTTATCAGCATATTTTCTACTCTGGGTAATCCTAATTTCCACTGACTACTGTGGTGGTTTCAAATAGATATGTGGCAAATTTATTTAGACTTGATAAAATCCTAAAGTAATAGCCTGTGTAGGGCATGCTGTGGTCTGTAGCTTATAGAAACCCTACGAATATATATTTAATGTTATTTGCCTGTTGTAGCTTTTAAAACTGCTTTTAAACTGTTTCATAGACTATAATGGCTTATATATTCAGCTCAGATGGTACAACTTTTTACTTACACTGGAGTACGGAACATCACCTCTACTAGTAGTAGAGATCTGAGCCTGGTTTGTGGTGAGCTAGGCCAAAGTCGGTTAGCCAGTGTTACTTGCTGTGGAGTGAAGTTGGGATCATTGTTGTGAAAGAGACATGGCTTTTTCTGTTCCCTGTGTGGTACACATACTGTTCCTGGAGGGTATCACTGGTTTAGTATGTTAATTCATTGCTTTCTGTCAACAGTTACTGAGAGAGCTGGAAACAAAAGCCGAGTCACATATTTCATCAGCTTCGTGTTAGTAGGTACATGTGGTTTATGGTAGGTATTGTGGTAACAACTAGAGGCTTGTTTTAAGGAGCTTAACTGACAATGTTACACCACAATAAAAAGTCAGATTTTTGAAGGCTTTGGCTTCCTTTGAAAAAAAATTACTGGTTAGTAGGTTCTTTTGAAAATCTTATCTTTTTGTAGTTTCATTTGGTTAGAAAGCTGTTCCTGTTTTATTAAACAAAGCTTTTCTGCAGTTTAAAGTGGCAGAAGAATGGTTGCAAAACTGTCAGATATGTGTGCACGTCCATATTTATGCAACTTTGTAAACGTAAAATAGGAGAATGAGCTGAGTAATTACAGAAAAATAAACAGTGCCAATAAAACAAACTGTTGAGGCACATATACAATTTCTTCTATTTTTCAAGTACACAGCTGAATTGGTTATCTGCAGATGATTTTAAATTAACATTTGGGGAATACAATAACCGTAAAGAGCTATTTCCTCATTTCATAACAGCTGAAAAGGCATTTCAGCATGAAGGAATATTTCTTACATTTTTCCTGATGTATAGACTCTGTTGCCTGATGTCTTTTGTAATACAGGCTTTACTTTAAGTGGTGATTGATTGCAGATAATACATCTAACTGAAGAGTATGGAACTTACCTCTTTAATGGTATTGACAGCTGCTGTAACTGAATATCTTTGTCTTTCCAAGCTAGTACATTTCCTCTTCAGAATATCCTATCGCTTCATGGATGTTCACGAATGCAGTCAGAAGAGATCTTGAAGCCAAACGTTTCTCAGGTTGCACAGAAAACCTTCATTTAAGATTTGACAACCAAAGTGATTCCTGTGGTCCAGTTCTAAGATGAAAACAGTAGTTGATCATCAGTCAAAACAGATGGCTGCAGATTATTAGTGAATGAAAACGTTAAAAGGACCGTCTGCAGAGCTGCTCTGTGTTCTTAAGCCCACCCACAAAGCTCTTGTTCTGGTTTGCTTCGTTTAAACTCCTGTGCGCAAGTAAAGGCACACACAAAAGGTTGTAAAACCACATTTACTTTGCACTTCTTCTGCAGTCTTTCCTTGTTTGGAGCACAAGAGGGGCAATAATTGAAACAAGGAGCTGAAAGAAGCAAAGTGTTTACTTTCTCAGTCTGACTGTTCAGATGCAAATGTAAAACTGTTCACAGAAAAACATATTTATTAATGTCCCAAGTAAGATTATTAACTTCTCTTTGCAGCTCAATAGGTAAGAACTTTTAAATTTGAAAACTGAAGAATTGCAGTCATCTTGACAACCATTTAGAAAGTTTATTAAATGGGTACAATAGCTGTTAACACACATTATATTATTTAGCTTATTACATTTCTTCATAGTCATGGTGTTTGAAGTTGCCTTTTCCTGTGTTTTCAGTAACAGTAGCTGAAATGAGAATTGATCAAGATGGCAGATGCATGGTAATGGTGTGACATCTGGAATAAACGTGACGTAGAAAGGGAGAGGAAAGGAGTGATATGAGAGGTGTAAACATAATGAAGAGCTGTAGTAGTGTCCAAAGGTGTTGCAGACTGGCTTGTCTAGGTTGTGCAAATGGTTTTCAATGAAATTCATTAACTTTTGGAAGAGCAGAACGTGACTCTTCTGATTGGTAAGGGAAACCTTTCTGGTGTCAGTGCCATGAGAACACAGCTGTCAGCGCTGGTAACCTCCACTCTTGGTTTGGGATTGTAGTAGTGCTAGTATCACTTGTGTTTGAGAGCATTAAGTCATCTAAACCTGCAGGATTCAGCTAATGAACATGATATATAATCCACTGAACAAGAGGCCTGAACTTACTGAATTTTATCCTTTCTTTATGTTGTCATCACTTTTGTGTGGTAGTACAGAGGGGGCGATTACAAGAAATGAAACTTAATTATGAAGTTTTGTTCAAACACAATCTGAACTTGAAATTTTATTGCTGACAAAGAGGGGGCTCCCCTAGGATGCAGTAGCTTTATATGCTGAAGAAACTAAGCACTTCTCCCATATTTCAGTGAGTGCTAAGTCAGCTCTGAGGCTAATTAATCAAAACAAATTTACAGTTAAGCCCAGGAAGGAAGACTAATTAAGTAGCCAGTTAAGGAAAAGTGCTGAAGGAGGGATCAACCTTAATGGGAAAGTATGAGACTCCCAGTATTGGCCCATGAAGGACAATTAAGTGATAATTGCAGAGGCCTTTTTGCATCCAGCAAATGCTCTCTGACTTTTATTATGGCTGATTTTCTTCATACTAGTAAAGCAGACATTTGCCTGTTGAGCAACTAAGCTTTACTGTGCGCTGTTAAGGTAATTCATAGGTAAAGCACAGAGGTCGCTGCAGGAATAAATTAGAACATAGCTGTCAGACTTGAACAGTATTTTAGCTGGTGAAAAAGCCCTGCTGTGTTTTAAAGACAAAGTAACTCTAAATGTTTGCTTTATTTGCCTCTTCATTTTGTGACATACCGAGTCCATCTTCACATCCTGTTTAACCTTTTAAACAAGTTACATTGAGTGAATTATCTTATCAGAATTTAGAATAGCTTCATTTTGTTCAATTGCTAACCCCACGTAAGTTCACAGAAATCATTACCTTGTCATGAAATGGCTTCTGTTGCTTACATCCTGCACCCACGCTGCATGATGTACTTGTGTTTCTTGATGGAAAAAAAGAGGGAGGAGCTATAATAGTAGTATTGTTTTTACTGAAAATAATTTAGGTCCTCTTCTGAAGGACTTTTTAAACTTGCAAATCTCATCTCTGGTGAGATGCTGAGGGTTGCAAATGAGGTGCATGACCCAGTCCTCCTGCGCCTCTCCTTGCCCGTTTCCACGGAACTGCGATGCTGGTGAAGTACAAAACATGTCTTAATTAACTTGACACACCCATGAAATAAGAATTTGATTAAATGTGCCTTTTTTTTTTTTTTTTTTGTGCACTTACCTGGAACTTGAATTATTTCAGAAATTACGAAGAAGAGTCTCATGTATTAAAAAAAAGTGTTGATAGTAATTTCCTTCATGAAATTACATGTGCACATGCTGCCAGTGTGATGCGCTGTATCCTGCTATGCAAGTTGGCAGTTGTCTCCCTGAAGTATCTGTCAAAGGTGTGCTTTTGTCTCTCCTTTGGGTTTTTTCCTCTTCCCCTTGGAGCAGGCTGCGGGATGAGGCATTCACCTGCCACTATTTCAGCTCAACTGCTGTATCGAGTTTCAATCTGCTCCTTCATTTTTTGTCTTGCTGCCTAAATTTCTGCCTTTTTGGGATGCATTTCCCTTACCAAAGGTTTATTTTTGTCTTTGTTCCACTTGCAAGGATCGTATCATTTTTCTAGCTCAGTTCCAGGTATTTGAATGATTTCAGAAGTGTTCTTGTGCCTGAAGTTTCCTTTGCTACCTCTCCTTCAAGCTTTGTACAGGGCCTGGCAATGCTCCCTATTTTCTCGCTCAGAGAAGTGATGCAAAGCTTCCTTTGGCCTCCATTCTTTGACAGACTTTTGTGTAGTTTTAATCCCAAGAAGGCTGGCATAGGATGTAACTGGCAAGGCATTTGTTAGTGTCGTCATCTGCCATTTTCCAGACTGCAGACACAGAACTGAGACCGCTTCAGGCCTGCATGGTTGCCCTTGAGCCTCATCCATCTGTTGAGGCTGGTTCTGCGGTGCCAAAAGAATCTGTCCCAGCACCATTCCCCCGGCCAGACTTATCCCAGAGCATCATAGCATTGTGCTTTTTGCTCCTCTTGTAGCACTATTTCAACATGCTGGTGTCTTCCTTTGCCTTGGCACAATCTTGCCATGGCTCTGCCATCACTTAGGCACCGTGCCATACCCTGATTTTGTATTGGCAGGGTAGTCCAGGCATTCACCTGCTCTTACATCTTCATTCCTCTTGCCAGTGGGAATGCCATTTGGCACCAGCTGGTTTTGGCACAGAGGTCTAGCATGGCAGTGCATGCCCACTGCTGCAGATATGGATGTGGATGCATATGCCCTCTCACACCTCATTGCTGCCTGACTGCTGGTGAGTGCCAGGAGAAACTCATCTTCCTGGTTTTTCATGTTTCTGTGGTGTCTAAGGAGGAGCCTGGAGTGAATCTGAGACCTGACCAAGCTCATTTTGACGTATCCCTCCTTGTGGAGCAGCTCTGTCCACACAGGTCAGAACCTGCCATCTCCATTCTACCCTACTTACTGCCTGTGGGTAGGAGTGTGTATTTGCAGAGTACATTAGGGTGTTTGTGTACACACTTGGCATCCTCATTCTTGTCACTGGTTGCTGTGGAGAGGTTCAGAAGGGATCAGGAGACAAAAGGTCATATGTGAGGAAAGAGAGCTTATCTGAGTCCAGGTGGTCCTGCTTGAGCAGGAGGGTTGGACCAGATGACTTCCAGAGGTCCCTTCCAACCTCAACCATTCTGTGAAATTGGAGACCCCCCATGCTACGGAAGCTGCTTCTGCAAGTTTAGTTCACACTCGTGTTGGGAGGACCCTTAGGCTGTACACCTCAAGTGGAGGGACTTTTACCTGTCACACAGCCGGCCATGACTATACCAACCGCAGAGCGTAGGTTGTGCCAGAGCGCTTGGCCATTGTGGACAGCCACTGTTTTCCCTTGGGAGCAAAAGACGAAATGCGCCTACCAAGTTGCGTTACAGCTGTCAGCTTTCACCTTCCCCTTCTGGCCTTTGCTCTGAGGTGACCCTCTAAGGAAGACACATACCTGGGCTTGATGAGGAGTCCACTGATGAGTTTTGAGGAATTAGCTAACAATTTTCTGCATATATACCCCAAAACAATTTAGTATGAGGTATTTTGATAGTGATAGGTATTTTCACTTGCAAATCTTAACAGCAGTCTTCATTCTGTATGCAAGCTTTAAACCAGCTTGAAAATTTGGCATCTTATGCAGTCCAGGCTATCAAGCAGCTGCTTTTTCCACCTAACTCTACATCTGGAGTCATAGTCAGCTGTCACTTGATGTGGTGAGTTGCATCAGACATTATTCTCTGTTGGCAACAGTCTTCATTCCTGGCATTTTCCTACTATCAGCAGCTTGGTGTGGCCTTAGGGACTGTAAATCACAGATAGTGGACCATTCGTCTAAACCTGAACTTAAGTGAATTAAAATACACACAAGATTTTTATAAAAATAGCATGAAACTCACATGCATGTTAACTACTGAGGCCTCTTGGTCCTGCACAAAATACATCATCTCGTATTAGAGATAGCATAAGAGAATACACGCAGAGCAAGTGTCAGTTGTCACAACCAGGTGTGGCTTTGACAACTCCAAACTTTGCACAGAGGAATGCATTTGTTAGAGACCACTGTTAGCTAAATTAAATTGGGCTAATGTGCTCTTTTGGGCGTAATTGGAATGATACGAATATTTTTATTGATTTGCCGTTGGAGTAGGTGAATGCTCTAATGCCCTTGCTGCTGTGAGTAGTTTGCAGTTGTTCCACTTTACTGTCTAGTAACTCCCTAATATTATGGCACAGTCAGGCATTCTTCTTAACTGCGTTAATTTGAACTAATTTCCTATTATTTTTATAATTTAGACCAAAAGCAAGAAGCATGTTGTTGGAAACCTCTTCCCCATAACTTTGCCTGCAAATTGAAGATCGTCTAATGCAAAGGAACTCTTAAAGAACACTGTGACTACCATCCGCCTGGAAATACACCCCAGTTTTAGGGGCATGCTTTCTTATTGGTCTTAAAGATCTTTCTCCAGTGTAAATTGTAAATACATGGTTTGCTACAATTTTTTTTTTTGTATCAATAAATATTAAATAACACAAATCAGTTTTGATTTCTTTGATTTCTAAATCATTTAAGAATTAATTTTCTAGTCTGTGTGGTTTTGAAAATGCAGCTAATTGTATGAGTTTGACTTGTAAATATTTATAAATAATGTGAGTTACCTTGAGTGGCTTCAAGGATGTCCCCAACAGTGAAATCTTTCAACTGTTCTCTTTGAGTTGTTGAAACTCTTAAAAGGAGTTTGAAAGTAAAATATTTTTCATAGAATAGAATCATAGAATGGTTTTGGTTGGAAAAGACCTTTAACGTCATTAAGTCCAGCTGTTAACACTGCCAAGTCCACCACTAAACCACGTCCCTAAGCACCGCGCACGCATGTCTTTTAAATACCTCCAGGGATGGTGACTCAACCACTTCCCTGGGCAGCCTGTTCTAGTGATTCACAACCCCTTCCATGAAGAAATTTTTCCTAACATCCAATCTAAACCTCCCCTGGCGCAGCCTGAGGCCGTTTCCTCTTGTCCTATCACTTGTTACTTGGGAGAAGAGACCAAGACCCACCTGGCTACAACCTCCTTTCAGGTAGTTGTAGAGAGCCATAAGGTCTCCCCTCAGCCTCCTTTTCTCCAGGCTAAACAACCCCAGTTCCCTCAGCCGCTCCTCATCAGACCTGTGCTCCAGACCCTTCACCAGCTTCGTTGCCCTTCTCTGGACATGCTCCAGCACCGCAATGTCCTTCTTGTAGTGAGGGGCCCAAAACTGAGCACTGCACTCGAGGTGCGGCCTCACCAGAGCCAAGTACAGGGGGATGATCACATCCCTAGTCCTGCTGGCCACACCATTTCTGATACAAGCCAGGACGCTCTTGGCCACCTTGGCCACCTGGGCACACTGCTGGCTCATATTCAGCTGCCTATTGACCAACACCCCCAGGTCCTTTTCCACCAGGCAGCTTTCCAGCCACTCTTCCCCAAGCCTGCAGCGTTGCCTGGGGTTGGTGTGACCCACATGCAGGACCCGGCGCTTGGCCCAGCTGAACCTCAGATGCCAATACAGATTAGCTTTGAAAAAAACCCATGTTCCTAGTTGACAGTGGCTTTGGTTCCAATTCGAATCCCTCTGCTCCTGCCACAGTTACACAGAAACTCTAGGTGGAAATGTTGCAGAATTCTTTTGGTTTTCAGGTAAATCATAAACAGCTATGTTCTGCTACAGTGTTGTGATCACTTGGCGCTCTCCAGATTTGCTATGTGATGACTTACACTCTCCTGCATTCACTGTGAAATTTTCAAGGTGTTTCTGTTTAGCTGGAGATGGTGCTCCCTGAGAGTTACCTATTAGGGCAGGTTTTGCATAGTCTTCGGAGTGAAAAAACATGAAAGCACCTCCCATCCCTTCAGGAAAATATGATCCATTAGTTTTTCGTTTGCCAGGAGCATCAGTTTTTAATATTTTTCCCTTTTTCTTTATCTCCTGGGAGTATCAATCTGCATAGATCTATTATTAATTCCACAGCAATGCGCTCATTTTCTCAAAAGTCTTTACTGTGGGTAGTAAAAGTAGGTCTCCCTAGGAATGATTTAAAAGCCAAATTGGACTCAAATATTCTATGCATAGTGCTCGGTGGCTGTTGTTGTGTTTCTTTGTGGTGGTACCGGTTGGTTGGTTGGGGTTTTTTAATTATCTTTGCCTCTTTTGAACTCAGTATTTTTGGTATAAGCTAAGTGTCGTAGAGATGTTCAGCATTTAAAACTTGGGAGTCTGGATCAGTATTAAAACAATTCTGGAGCCAAAACAGTTTTTGGAGGTGGGAAGGTGAGGAGTAAAATCTCCTGAACAACAGCGTACTATGCTAGGAAGGATGGTGTATTAAGTTATTTCAGTGTTGCAGAGAAGGGAGCAAGGGGGGGTTTCCCACTCCTGGAAGGTTCTGTGAGCTCCTTTACAGCCTCCGTGCCCACCCGCCCTGCCCCAGCAGCACTTGTTAGCACTTTCCTGGCTGAGCCCTGCTGAAGTGCAGCCTTTCGACCTGCGGTTCCCAGGGCTCTTGAAGCCCTGTCTCAATTCCAGTGAGCATTTAGAGAATCCGGCTCTAACACTCAGCCATCTGCCGCCTCTCCTGCGTGCCTGGGTGCGTGTGTGCACGCCCACCGTGCTTGTGCCCCTGGGCTGTGCAAAACAGGAGGGGGAGGGCGGCTTGCCCAAAACTGATGCAATTGAGCGCTGTTGTGTTCTGGTCAGCTGCTGTGCGGGTTGCTTTGTAGGATCCCTTGAGCAGGACGTGGACCTGGGGACTCTCTTTCCTCAGCCCGACTGTTCCGACAGGGTCATGCTCTCCTGTGCTCGTGGTCTGACACCAGGAATCGTTGCTGCTTTTCTTCACTGCAGTGTTTGGGAGATGTTTTCATCGAGAACAGCCCGTCACAGTTTTTTGTTAATTGGATCAAATCAATGCATTGGACAGAAACGGATAACCGCATATATCATGTTCTGTGTTTTGATAAGCAGGAAGATTGTTAATACATCTTTTTCTTTTACCTGCCTTAACCTGGAAGAACCAGAACATGTGCCCTTCCTACACCAATTAGACTTTGTCATAACTTCATAGGAGGCCAGTTCCAGTAAAATCCGTATGGTGGCCCAATATTAGCTTTTAGGAAACAAGAGGCTGCTTTGCCTTGTATCTTTGTATTGGTTCTTTGGTGTGGGTGTGGTGTTTTTTCAGTTCCTCCAGTGGTTGTGGATGTACTGTTTCAAGTTTATCACATCACTGGAAGGTCTAAAAAAGTTTCAGGAGTTGTAAGAAGCAATAAACAGGTAAGGTGCACAATTCACAGAGGGCACAACAGAAGTTGAGGCCAAATTTCTCTTGCATGTAAAATAATGTAACTTATTTTTTTATCTTCGTGGATAAAACCCAAAATGCTGGTCTTAAAGTTATCCCAACCGGCTGGCTTTCTCCACTGCACAGCAGGAGGAGGCAGGTTATCCAGTGTTCAGGACCGAGCGAAGGTGCCGGTGGTTATACTGTAGCCTGGTTGCAGGCACAGCATGTGAGTTACTTGCTCCGCACGTGCCACCAGCCACTGAGTCGCTGTTTGGGGATTATTAAACCAGTTTTAAGCCAGTGTGCTCATTTGTGCTTTGAGATGTGGAGTATGTAAAGACAAACCCTTGTACCCGGGACTTGAGAACAGCCTCAGAAGCCCCACGTTGTCCAGAGGTGATAGAAGAGATTATTAAAGTCACATTTATTACACATCTTGGGCAGCTCAGGGCTGGTTTCACCATGAGTCTCTTGTGTATTTTCAGAATCTTGAGTTGAAAGGATCCTCCTCTCCCGTAGGAAGCAACTTGGTGACACTGCTCTGTGGTCTGCTGGTGCGCAACTGGCTGCTGTCTTGTATGATTCAGCTGTTACTAAAATAAGACTCTCATTCCTCTGCAGATAAGCAGGTTTAACTTGTCTGTTAAGGATCATGTGATTTTTATTTTAAATTTTTTTTCCTTTTCTGTTTTGAACCGGGTATTATCCATACACATGCATAACTGAAAGAAGGAGTGCCAAATGTTTTGCAGCCTAAGGAATTAAGACTGTAAAGTGGAGTTCATTATGTTGTACAAAGAAAGACAAAGGATGAGGTGTGGAAAGCTCTCCCCGCTGCCTCTCTTGACGCTAAGGAAAGCTTTCCTGTGCCACAACAACCTGGCTTTGCTTCTGGTGCTGCCCCAGCCTGATGAAGCGCTGCCACACACCAGTCCTACTGCCATCATATCTACTTTCTACTGCTCTTTCTGAGATGCCAGTCTGTGCAAGAGGTGGAAAGAAACCGATTTCCAGCTCAGACTGATTGTATTTAATCTTTTTTTTCTTTTTTTCCTCATGAAGGAAATAAATATAACTAATATGTAGGATTTACAGATGGGAGTTCAGCCAGCCCCGAGGACTCAGGGGCTTAAAGTCCTGTGCTTGATTATTTTACATTTATGGCATAAAACCAGGCTGCTTTTGGTTACTCTGCTAAATGCTGCAGAAAAAAAGGCGTTTGGACCAGCACTGAGCCAAGGCAACTTGAGCAAGAGGTAGCCTGGTGTTTACTGCCCAGAGCTTCCCTGCTGCTGGTTACATTTCTTTCTCACACTCACACAGGCACAGATTGGGTGTGAACACTTCTGAACTGGCAAAAAATATAACGTGGTGGCTTTTGGCCATCTGTGTCTCTTCCCTTCTCTGCTTGAAGGTAAACAGGGAATGTGAGCAATTTGACCAGAGCAAACAAGTCAGAGGACTGCACTTGGCTTTCAGAACTTTTTCTTTTCGGATTTGTTATGTAGCTCACATCTTCTCACTCTCAGTGAATGAATGCATGATGTGTTGTTTTGGCATGGGTTTTTTAATTTCTTTGCTTTTTTTTTTTTTGGCAGTTTAGTCTCCAAAGAAGCTTGTACCCTAGGTCAGCATAGAGGCTGGTAAAATGAATGCAGGAGCAACGGACACAAAACCCAGTGAAAATACACCAAAAATATGTTTTGAATCATTTTTTTCCCATGTTTGAGAGTGTCTGTTGCTCTTTTCCCTTTTCCTGTGTACCAAGGCTCCTGGGTGCCAAAGCTCTGCAGCAGACTGAAGGCACATCCTTGGACCTGGATGCGGGGCCGTGCCTCTGCTGAACACCAGCCAAGCCGTCCGCTCGGTGCCGAGTGCGGTGCTGCCATCTGCCTTCCCCCCATCTCAAGGCTGCCGTGACGGATGCCGTTTCCCAAGGAGCAAACGTTGCCACGCTGCCCTCGGCTCCAGAAGGCAGGCGTTGGGGGAGGGAGGAAGGAAACCAAGCCAAGCCTCCAGAGCTGTTGGAGGGATGCACAGAGATTTATACTCAGCCGAAGGAGGCCAGCATCCGCCAGCGATCTGCGTCCCTTCTGTGCTGAGGAGGTATCTGTTCATTGTTGGTGCGCACAGTTCTCCCGGGGACAGCGTTTGCTCTTTAGCTGGCTCTGGTTTTGAGAGCTCTGCTCTGCCCAGCAGATGACTTGCTCTTTTATGGTATCCAGTATCTCTGAGCCTACTGCCCTCCACTGACTTACCTTTTCAGAGGTTTGTTCCTGTGATCCTGCTTAGTGCTTTCTTTTGATTATGGTTTGTATTTTTAATTAATTGAGGAGAGTTGTTATCTTGTGTATATCCATGGAAACTGGAGCCTTGGGTATTGAATCAGTAAATTTATACCTGGGCAGAACTGCTATCACAATCACTGCCTGCTCCATACAGACATATGTTTTCATTTCAAGAGCCTGTGTTTACAGAAGACGGCAACTGAACTCCTTATTTTAGAGTTGACTTTATAGCCAAACTGCTGTGGTCTGAGTGGTACAAGGGTTAACGTTCAGTGGAGCACATACAATGGCTCGGAGCTTCTAGACCAAGTATTGACAAACTTAGTGCCCCTGCAGGTGAAATTTTATTTCTTTTATGGCAGGCACCATAAGAGGCGCACCTGAATGGGAACATATGTAGAAAAAAACCCCTAGTATGTAGCTCAATGTCTTCCCTGAATGATAGCAATACCAAGACTGCATATGTAGCTAAAGCAGAATAGTCATCCTTTTCAGTTGCATGCCTTGCGTTCCTTCGACAGGTATGTGTTCAAACTCTGTATAGGGAGTGGTATATTTCCCCCTGTGCTCTGTAAATGAAGTTTTGTGATCACAAGACATAGCTTCTGTTTTCCACTAGAGGCCAATAAAGTGTAGGACAAGGCTGCTGCAAGGCTTTCAGTAGAAAGCCCCATCTTTCATTTCCCTTCCGGACCTGTTGCTCAACTGTTGTATTTCCATCGTGATGATTATTTCTTCTTTTAGAAATGGTTCTCCCTCTAATGAAGTGGAATTCAATTGCTAAGTATTCCTTCCAGTGTTTTGTTCCCAAAACCTTCAAGAAGTTAAAGAATTGTCCTCTTGATTTGCTCATACATACTCCTTCCATGTTTTCAATTCCCAGCTGCTAACTCTGTAGCAGCCTCCGTGGAATAAAGGGGACATCAAAAAGGTGATGGAAACAGAGCAGATAATAGCAGTGCTTTGGTCTTTTAAGAGTTTTAGGCAATGGTAAGCCTTTAGCTACTACAATTTACTGGAGATCTTCCTAAATGTCGTGCCTACCAGCAACCAAGCCAATGACATCCAATTCCAGCTGAGGGGCAGGGTCCTGTCCGCAACTCTCTCATCAGTCTGCCCGAGTGCCTTTGCCTCTGGGCTCCTCAGGTCATATCTCAGTCCTGGGTAATAGCACTGCTCTATTGCACAGATATTAAGAGGGTTGGGACAGCAAAAGTCCTCAAATATGAGGATGATGGTGCCAGCTCTGTGTCACAGGCAGGAGAAGCCACCTGGGACAACGCTTGTTGGCCAGGAACCACCCCGTATTTCATGGCTCAGGTCAGCAAGGAATACCTCTGCCTAAAATGTTAGGTTAAAGCCAGAAATGTTTACAGCAAGACAAAGGCACTGCTCGGTGCCTTATCTCGGAAGATTGTTTAGGATTTTGCTGCTGCCTAGCAGGGCTCTCGTGAAGGGTGCAGATGCGTGAGCTCCCCCCATCGCTGCGCTGCTGGGCCTGGTTATAGCACTGCGCTTTGGCTGCTTCTCCTAAACCTGCGAGATTTCTCTGGGGATTGCAGGAACTTGGCTTTAGAGGGAGTTGGGGTTCTCCTTTTAGAGGATATGCTGTTACAGTAGGAAGCAAAACTGAGGTGAGACTGCAGCTCAGCGGGACGTTGCCTGAGCCAGCTCTAATCGTGTGGCGACATGGCTTAATGCCACCCACGCGGCGAGCCAGAAGGGCCTGCCGCAGCATTTCTTTGGTTAGGTAGGTGACATCGAGCCCAGGCGCACGCTGCATGAGACAGGCTGTAACCCATGAGGGCGAGTGTCCCTTCCAGCTTCAGTTATCTGCCACCTGCAAAGCACCTCCTAATCCAGCAGTATGGGGTACTTGAAGTTTATACCATGGAGTTGCTCTTCCAGAAGATACGGTGTTTGCAGTATCGTAACGTCTACTAGGCAGGGGCCTCTGGAAACCGACCCTGAGCTGCCAGCGGCTTCAGCGAATATTGAACGCCTTACTGTCAACTGAAGAAAGCTGATTCATTATTATTATTACTTACTGCTCATTAACACTGGTGCAACATAGCAGGGAATCGAGAGCAGCAGCAGCTTCCTGGCTGTTACCTGATGCTGCTGGTGGCCACGTGTGTGCAGCACTGTGGTGTTATGCTCATGCAGGACCTATCATCGGGGGGAGGTACCAGCTGGTAAAAACGGGGGAAAAGGAAGCAGAGGGAATCTGGCTTGGCTTTATTTATCCCCTGGTGTGAGTAGTGTCACAAACAGTCATACAGTAAATAACATAAAATGAAAAAGAAGTAGGAAGTGAGACTGACACATCAGCTTTCGGTCTAAAAGAGTCTACAGCTGTTTTTGCGAAATGAGCAATTTTGTGTATTACCGGTCACACACGCTGTTTAATTTCCCTTGCTTTCCTGCTGTGCATCTTCTCTTTCTCTCATACGTGGATATCAAATAAAGTGTCGGTGGGAATCAGTGTTAACATTAAATGCTTGGTACCTGTTTTGATCCTCTTCGTATGCGTTCAGATATGCCTGAAAGCTTAGCACCTTATGGTACAAGGTGCTGTGCAAATGAAAAGAATCTCTGCTCTACAATGTTTATGTTCTAATTGACAAGGGGGGGGGGAACCCCCAAAGTGTATTTTTTTCTGGTGTTTCGATGCTGCTTGAAACAGTGGGGCCAGGGCCTCTAGGCACTCTTATAAACCAAGTCAATATTAATAATTCTTCATTTTCTGGAAGAACAGTGTTACAGAGTGACTTTCGTGCCGTAACTCGAGCAGAGCGAAACAGGCATGTAGTCTGAAATGTGAGCCCCACGATCCTTGGCGGAGTTTCAAGACAAGCACATCTCTCTCTGCTGAGCTTTGCCACATCAGAAATGCTCAAATGAGAAAAGGGACTTTTCCTAGCTTTAATCCCAAGGCGGTATTTCCCTCGGCAGGTAGCAGTCCCTCTCTGCTGTTTCGCCCTCATGTAAAATGGGCAAGTTGGAACCTCACACTTTAGCACCGGCGGCGGAAGGGCCGAGCCCCGGCTGAGGGCAGGCGCCACAAGCCCAAGAGATGCTGAGCAGAGGCAGCGACTCTGCCGTCATTTCTGCATGCATCAATGGGGGATATTTTTAATGCTTTGTAATATATTAAATTAGAGGAACGTTCAGCCCTGTTTTCTCAGGGCAGGTATTAATTCTGGAGGCTGATTATGCCCCGGGGAATAAGTTCCTGCTCCTTGTAGCACGGGCTGGTTTCGGGTGGATCTGGCAGCCCCCCGGCCGTGCTCAGGTCATGGCACATGGAGACGGCAGCCCTGTGTTGGGCCAAGGCAGAGGCTGACCCTGGCACCGAACCTCAGCGCCCATCCCCCTCGTGCCAACAACTGCGTCGGGGCTCATTTCAAGCGGCTCTGATGGGGGAAGATACTATTAGATCAGTGCATGTAGTATTTTATACTAAGCCTTTTATGCCATCCCTAATATCACAAGTCAGCGGGACGCTTGCAAACGAGTAAAAATGTTTGATCTGGTCCTGTAATTTTGTTAACTGTTTCTCCTTATATTAATTTACATTTGGGTGATTCTGTAAGAAACTGTAGCAGAATTTAATAACACTAATATTAAAAAACCAATATCAGGTCTGCATATTTCCATCTGATTAATAGTTTTTCTCTTGATTAAATTATGCATTTTTAATACAAGCCCTTCATTTGTCTGCAATAACATGGCACTGTAGCCTTCTGTGTAAAGCAAGCACATTTCAGTGCCCTCTTTGCTGCTGGTGCTGCTGGATGCAAATTTCCTTGTTTCTCAGTAATTTTTTCCTGTATCCATCACACCGCTTGCCTTTGCTTGCCTAGAATAAAAGGTCATTGTAAATCCTGATTATTCTTGAAAGTTGTTCACACACTTATTTCCTAGACTTGATATGTTTCATCCTCGAGCACATCAGAAATAGATTTAATCAAAAATGAAAATTTGTCTGGGAGAAACTGTTGGTGATTCTTTCTGTCTGTGGGTTTTTTTCCTCCCATCTAAAGTGTTTTTGACAAATATGCTACAAAAAACCCTGAATTTAAACTGGTTTTCATTTTGATTTGGAGAGATGAAGTGGAATAAAGTTATTCTTCTTCTATGACTTTCCATTTTATTTTTTTTTATGGAGGAGACAGATGAGAATTCACTCTTCACCTAACTGTAATCTTTAAGTGATTCTCCAAAGCCAGCCCCAGCAAAGTATGGTAAAAATGATAACGAGAAGGCTCAGGATCTCATTGAAGTCAATAGCAAAAGATGTGTTGAGTTCAGTGAAGCCAGGACATCATGCTGCTGGGATTACTGAGTAGGTACATCTCATTCCTGATGCCCTCAGGGTTTATTTGGTGTATATTTTTTCGTGTGAGGTTGATTACAAGTTCTGTCTTTTCATGTAAAGAGGCAAGATGGGCACCTTCACCCAGTTCACCTCTCATTAAAACATTATGTTGGGCCAGAGAGCTGTGAAAAATAGTGAGATCTCAGCAGGGGTTCACTCTCTGCTCTTCCACCTGGCCTTTGTCGTGCCTGACACTGCCTTGGCACCAGCCCCAGTTCTGTTTGCCGCAGGAGGATCATGCGGAGGTGTGAACTCTTGCCCAGCGTCCCTGCCAGCATGTGCACACAGCTGTGCTTTATTTTAGGGTTCAAGGTGCGGTTGGGTCCAGTTCAGTGGGGCCTGTCCATGTTTCGGGGGAGACTGGTGAAGGAGACGCTCTGAAATCCAGCTCTTCCTTCCCATCCATCAAAGACTGTTGTAGTAGCTGCAACCCAAATAGCTCCTGCATTCTGTGTGAGAAGAAAATTAAAGCAGATGGATATGCCAAACTCCAGTTTGGGCAGTTATAGTCTGAATAGATTCAGGAGAGAGGAAAAAAAAGTCAAAACTTTTTGAGGGGAAAAAGGGCAAAATCAAAGTTTTGAAGCCCTAAATCCTTCATGGGTGTCCAATATTGTGTTTGTGTGATTTCAGAGAAAAAGATAATGTAGAGAAGTTTATTGTGAACATTTTTCATGAGGGAATAAGATGCAAGAAATAATTTTCTGGCCCTGATTCTGAGCACATGCAAATATTTATATTGCTTTTTCTTTAAGCGGGACTGATTTTTCTGGTATACTTCAGGTAACTCCTCTAAGGAGGTTGTTTACAACACCGACACTACCCTAAGGCAAATTGAAACGATGGTGAAGCTGGGCTGACTTTGCTGCCTCAGTGTCTCTCCCCTTTTGAGGAGAAGCAATATGTGCATACTGGGCTTTGCTTTCCCATGGGCTCTCCTTGCCTGTGGTTTAGAAGATCCGTGCATGCAGGTTGATTAATTAGCCAACGCTAATTGCTTTTTGGTCAGAGTTATGCTTCATCCCCAACTAAGAGTGATCGCTGCTTTTTGACTGTGATAGAGCAGCTACCAGGGGGCTGCAGTTTGGTTTCAAGGCAGGAAACGGAGAAGGAGTTAACTTTTGGAAGACAACTCTTGCTGGGTGCTGTATGAATCTGCCCCTTAAGTAATGCCACGTATTGAGCATGCCATCCTCTGCGTGTCCCTTTCAGTGCTGTGCCTGTGACAACACATATTGTACGATTGCTTGCTGAAATTTTGCAAAAACATGGACAGGACATGGTGTTCCAAACCTGGAAAAGAGTCCTAGTATAGAGAAATTTCCAAAGAGACAGCTCTGGTTTGGGATATTTGTCCCAAAAGGAGCCATTTGGGCTCAGCAGTGCATGCTGATCCTTCCCCATGATCAGAGTCAGAGCTGTGACAACACGCCAGTTGAATGTGGACATAGGTGATGTACTCTTAGCATGAATTTGGGGGCTCAGAGGGGCACGGTAGGATGGACAGAGCTCCAAACTGCTCCTGGAAACAGGAATTTGCTTCTCACTGCATCCACCTCCATCCTCAAGTAGGCCTTGCATGGGAAATACTGGTATTTATCTCCAACCTTTTTCATCTCACAACCTTGTACCTCTTAAGTGTGGCACTTGGTATGTTTCTTTGGTTCTTAAATGTGGCAAAATTCATCATAATCTGCAAGAACTGTAGAAAAAAGATAGAGAACCACTTTGTCCTGAAGAGTATAGTTAATAGTTTGGCTCAAAATAATGTGTCGCTCCTCTCAGCACATGCTGTGTGTAGGTAGTAAAAGCTAAAAAAAAAAAAAAAAAAAGAAATCCTGATAAGATTAAAAAGCAGGTAAGAAAGCAATGCATTGGGGAGGAAAAAAACCACAGCTGTGAAACAAACCTTAGGTGCTTTAGAAGGAGGGCTTGATCTTAGGTGATACAAGTGAGATGGTGCCAGAGGATTTATCTGGGGCTCGTACAAAAATCCCCAGTCACCAGTATCCTCAGTGCCAGCAAGCACGAGTTGGAGCCATGCTTTAATCGAGAGCTTAGATAAAGAGCATGTTTCTCCACTGGGGAATTTGGGTGGCATAAATCTGTACTCTTAACGGGTTCGAGTCTCAGGGGCAGGCATGCTCCCATTGTAAGCGCTTTTCCTAGGGGTAGATAAAAGCCTCCCATAAATAAAGCTTTGAAATCTTCCAGGAGAGGCTAGCAATACAAATATGGGCACATGAAGCTCTGCGTAAGCAATAATTCCACAGACTTTTATTACAAAGTAGATAGATGGGAGCAGCAATGCATGATAAATCAACGTATCTGCCTCCTTACTGGCTTTTATGATAGGCATTAGCAGTAGTGACTGTCACAGAGATCATAACTGCTTTATTTCAACTGTCTCTATAAGGCGTATTCAAATACAAGCAGTTGTTATCATTTTTTAAGTATAAACTCTTTTTCCCTGCATTGAATTGATGACAAAAGCGTTCCTGGTAAACATCAAATTTTGGGAGGAGGGAGGGAGGGAGGGAGGGAAGGAAGGAAGGGAGGAAGGGAGGAAGGGAGGAAGGAAGGAAGGAAGGAAGGAAGGAAGGAAGGAAGGAAGGAAGGAAGGAAGGAAGGAAGGAAGGAAGGAAGGAAGGAAGGAAACAGTGCTCTCACAACAGTTTGTTGTGGTAGGATTGTTTGTTTTGGTAGGGTTTTCTTGGGAGTCTTGGAGACAGCTGACGTGCATTGCCCAGCACACCAGTGCACAGCTAATGCAGTGTCTCCCTGCTGACGGGGTGGTTTGGGGCTGCTGATGGGAGCAGGAGGACCCACTGACCTCTCCTTTAGGGTTCTGGAGTGAGTTTTGCTGTTGCAATGCTGATGCCACCAGCAAAACACAGTGTTTAATCTTTGTCAGTTGTCTCCTTGAGTAAATCAGCTTATATGTAATCTGATTATGTATATAATATAGACATATAAATTAAGTAGATAATTGGTAAATAATGGCATTGCCAACAAAATGATATTAATACAGGGTTAGAGAGGCTGTTCTGTCTTAACAAATGTTTTTCTCTTTCTAGGGTAGGCTTTCAAAGACAATTGAAGGAGTTTTGTACCTAAACCTAGACCTCTAAAGGTTCATAACTGCTATTGACCTAAGTATCTGTGGGAAACTAGGCACTCAGCTCTGACTGGGAACTCCCTGGAGCCCTTTATGAGCTTTGGGAAGAGGAAGCTGTTATGTTGGTATCAAAGTAATGTGTCCTTGCACCCTTCTTAACTACTTGTTCAGCACGTACCATGCAGTGGACAACTTGGTGAGTTGAATGCCAAGTAGATGTTGTATTTTGGAGCTGCCCTTTTTGGATTCACGTTGTAGGCAAAACTGGACGCAGTGTCACATAAGATGGTAGCAGTACAGAAGATGGGAGGTAGTTTTATCCGCTGTTTCATCTTCCGCTGGTCATCATCCTCCTCTTAGCCCCATCCGTAGCAATCCCACCCCTTTCAGACTCTCTTGCCTTCCATAAAGCAACCCGTGGCTGCCCTGGAGAATAATCAGACACATAATTGCAATCTTCCTCCTCTGTGGTTAGTCCTGCAAAATAGTGCTTGGTCCATATGGTGCTGCTGACACTATAGAAATGATGCTATGGATTAATTACAGCTGGGGACACTAGGAGGGGGGAGCTTTGCGTGCGTTCCTCTCCCACGAGGTGCGCAGTTGCGAAGCAACCTGACACATCTGCCAGGGCTGTCTAAGAAACTATTAGCCAGTTGCTACCTCCTGTGCTCAAGAGCTGCAGGCAATTTCACAGTAATAGTTTCTCGGTTTCTTTCACGCAGGCAACTGTGGTGCTGAGATACTGACTTAAATATGTATCATGGAATGGCATCCTTAATAGAGGCTTTACAGGAACAAAATGTATATGGGTAATCCACAAAGGCTGGTTGCAACTGACAGTTTCGTTATTGCTCTGGAGATGCGTGGCAGGCACCGCGGGCCGGGAGCAGGGAGCAGCCACAGGAATGGACAGCTTTGATTCGGATCCCGGGAATGATTCCTCAGCTCACCTGCATGCGCTCAGGGGGAAAATCCGAAACAACTGTGCAGAGAGTCCCAAAAAGTGCAATATTATTGCGCTGTAGAGAAGTGGAGGTGAGTGACTGGGAGGCTGGAGCACTCTGGCTTGCAGAAGGGACCACAAGCTGGTTTCCTCTGCAAGCACAAGGAGAAGGGAGACTTTTATGCAGCCAAGCTGGGCTGAGTATGGAAGTTGCCTAGTGTGGTCTGATACCGAAATGAATAATTTGCCTTTCTGTTTTTTTTAGTAAGAGAGAAGCTGAACTTGAAAGCAAAGGCAGTTTGGGTATGTGCATGTGCAGTCGTAGGTTTAAGGCTCGTTGCAGGTGACTGAGTTAGGAGATCATTCTGGTACATCTTGGGAACTTGATTTAAAGCATCTGAAAGCTGAAATGACATTTAGCACCTTTGGAAAACTACCTGAATCCTCAGAGCAAGGGCAAGCTCTAAATTTTTTTGTTTCATGTGGGCACCAGTGGTACAGCCAGGAGCAGTCTGAGGAGTATCAAGAAGGATTACAGAGCCCTGGGAGCAGTGGTAAGGGACTGTGGAGGGCAGGTAGCTTTTTCATCAATCCTCCTGGTCAACGGGAAGGGGTTTGAAAGGGCCAGTCGAATTGGGTGAGCCAACAAATGGTTACAGGACTGGTGCCACAGCCAGGGGTTCAGCTTCTTAGACCATGGGACTCACTTTGAGAAACCTGGTCTACTGGGGGCTGATGGTGTCCATCTGTCAGAGAAGGAGAAGAGCATCTTTGGTCATAGGCTTGCCAAGCTGTTGAAGAAGGCTGGGGGAAGGGAACCTCAATCCATCCCACTCCTATCAGTTGGATGCCAGTGCCAGCAATAGATGCCCAGAGCCAGCAGAAGGATCACAGGTCAGCAGGAGAGCACCTGAAGCGCAGCACAAAGGAATTGCAGCCACTCCAGCCCGTAAGTCAGCTTCATCAGGGACCCAACTTAAAAGCCTCTCTGCCAACGTATGTAGCACAGGGAATAAACAGGGGGAGTTGGAGACGTGCACACATCTGCAGGGCTGTGATCTTACTGGCATCATGGAGACATGGTGGCTGGCCCCTATGACTGCAGTGTTGGAATGGAAGGATACAGGCTCTTTAGGAAGGACAGGCAGGAGAGATGAGGAGGGGGTGTCACCCTCTGTGTCAATGACCAGTTGCAGTGCTTGGAGCTCAGCCTGGGGATGACCAAGAGTTTATGGGTCAGGATTAAAGGGAGGGCATGGACAGGGGACACTATAGTGGGGATCTGCCACAGGCCACCCAACCAGGAAGACCAAGTAGATGAGGCCCTCTGTAGACAGATAGGAGCAGCCTCATGTTCACAAGCCCTGGTCCTCATGGGGGACTTCAACCACCCTGATATCTATGGAGGGACAGCACAGCAGGGCATAAGCAATCCAGGAGGTTCCTGGAATGTGTTGATGATAACTTCTTTCTCGAAGTGACAGAGGAGCCAGTGAGGAGAGGTGCCATGCTGAACCTTGTTCTCACCAACAAGGAGAGGCTGGTGGGGAATGTGAAGCTCAAGGGCAGCCTTGGCTGCCGTGACCATGATGAAATGGTGGAGTTCAAGATCCTTAAGGCAGCAAGGAGGGCACACAGCAAGCTCACCCCCCTGGGCTTCAGGAGAGCAGACTTTAGCCTCTTCAGGGGTCTGCTTGGTAGAGTGCCATGGGACAAAGCCCTGGAGGCAAGAGGGACCCAGGAAAGCTGGTTGGTATTCAAGGATCACGTCCTCCAATCAAGCTCAGGAGCGATGCATCCCAACAAAGAGGGAGTCAGGCAAAAACACCAGGAGGCCCCCATGGATGAACAAGGAGCTCCTGGACAAACTCAAACACAAAAAGGAAGCCTACAGAGGGTGGAAGCAAGAGCAGATAGCCTGGGAGGAATACAGAGAAACTGTCCGAGAGCAGCCAGGGATCAGGTTAGGAAAGCTAAAGCTCTGATGGAATTAAGTGTGGCCAGGGTCATCAAGGGCAACAAGAAAAGCTTCTATAGATATGTCAGTGATAAAAGGAAGACTAGGAAAAATGTGGGCCTTCTCCAGAATGATATGGGAGACGTGGTTACCCGGGATATGGAGAAGGCTGAGGTACTCAGTGACTTTTTTGCCTCAAACTTCACCGGCAAGTGCTCTAGCCACACCGCCTAAGTCGCAGAAGGCAAAGGCAGGGACTGCAAGAATGAAGAACTGCCCACTGTAGGAGAAGATCAGGTTTGAGACCATCTAAGGAACCTGAAGGTGCACAAGTCCGTGGGACCTGATGGGATGCATCCGTGGGTCTTGAGGGAACTGGTGGATGAAGTTGTGTGGTGGGTTGACCCTGGCTGGGGGCCAGGTGCCCACCAGAGCCGCTCTATCACTCCCCTCCTTCTCTAGACAGGGGAGAAAAGGTATAACTAAAAAAAAACTTACGGGTCGAGATAAGGACAGGGAGAGATCATTCTCTAATTATCATCACGAGCAAAACAGACTGAACTTAGAGAGGGAATTAATCTTATTTATTACTAAGCAAAACAGACTAGAGGAATGAGAAATAAAACCAAATCTTAAAACACCTCCCCCCACCCCTCCCATCTTCCCAGGCTCAACTTCACTCCTGGCTTCAACCTCCGCCCCCCCAGCGGCACAGGGGGATGGGGAGTGGGGGTTATGGTCAGTTCATCACGCGATGTTTCTGCCGCTTTTTCATCCTCAGGGGGAGGACTCCTCTCATCGTTCCCCTGCTCCAGCGTGGGGTCCCTCTCACGGGAGACAGTCCTTCACGACCTTCTCCAACGTGAGTCTCCTCCACAGGGTGCAGACCTTCAGGAGCAAACTGCTCCAGCATGGGTCCCCCACGGGGTCACAAGTCCTGCCAGCAAACCTGCTCTGGCGTGGGCTCCTCTCTCCACGGATCCACAGGTCCTGCCAGGAGCTTGCTCCAGCGCGGGCTTCCCACGGGTGTCACAGCCTCCTTCAGGTGTCTCCACCTGCTCCGGTGTGGGGTCCTCCACGGGCTGCAGGTGGAATCTCTACACCCCCTCATCCTTCCTCCATGGGCTGCAGGGGGACAGCCTGCTTCACCATGGTCTTCACCATGGGCTGCAGGGGAATCTCTGCTCTGGCGCCTGGAGCACCTCCTCCCCCTCCTTCTGCACTGACCTTGGTGTCTGCAGATGTTCTTACATCTTCTCACTCCTCTCTCTGGCTGCAAAAGCTCTCTCTAACTGTTTTTTTCTCTTTTTTAAATATGTTATCACAGAGGCGCTGATTGGCTTGGCCTTGGCCAGCGGCGGGTTCATCTTGGAGCCGGCTGGCATTGGCTCTGTCAGACACAGGGGAAGCTTCTAGCAGCTTCTCACAGAAGCCACCCCTGTAGCCCCCCCCGCTACCAAAACCTTGCCACGCAAAACCAACACAAGTTGCTAAGCCACTGTCCGTCGTATCTGAGAAGTCCTGGCAGTCCGGTGAAGCTCCCACTGACTGGAAAAGGGGAAACATAACCCCTATTTTTAAAAAGAGAAAAAGGAAGACCTGGAAAACTACAGGCTGGTCAGTCTCACCTCCATGCCTGGCAAGATCATGGAGCAGATCCTCCTGGAAACTATGCTCAGGCACATGGAAAATAAGGAGGTGATTGGTGACAGCCAACATGGCTTCACTAAGAGCAAATTGTGCCTGAACAAATTTGGTGGCCTTCTATGATGGGGTTACAGCATTAGTGGATAAAGGAAGACCAACTGTTGTCATCTACCTGGAACTGTGCAAAGCATTTGGCACTGTCCTGCATGATATCCTTGTCTCTAAATTGGAGAGACATGGATTCGATGGATGGACCACGCGGTGGATAAGGAATTGGCTGGATGGTCGTACTCAAAGAGTTGTGGTCAACGGCTCAAAGTCCAAGTACAGAACAGTGATGGGTGGCATTCCTCAGGGGTCAGTATTGGGACCAGCGTTGTTTAAGATCTTTGTTGCTGACATGGACAGTGGGATTGAGTGCACCTTCAGCAAGTTTGCTGATGACACTGAGCTGTGTGGTGCAGTCGACATGCTGGAGGGAAGGGATGCCATCCAGAGGGACCTTGACGGGCTGGAGAGGTGGGCCTGTGCAAACCTCGTGGAGTTCAACAAGGCCAAGTGCAAGGTCCTGCATGTGGGTCAGGGCAATCTCAAGCACAACTACAGGCTGGGTGGAGAATGGATTGAGAACAGCCCTGAGGAGAAGGACTTGGGGGTGTTGACTGATTGATGAATAGCTCAACATGAGCCGGCAGTGTGCGCCTGCAGCCAAGAAAGCCAACTGTATGCAGCAGGTTGAGGGAGGTGATTCTCCCCATCTACTCTGCTTTCGTGAGACCCCACCTGGAGTACTGCATCCAGCTCTGGGGTCCCCAGTACAAAAAAGACATGTTGGAACAAGTCCAGAGGAGGGCCACAAAGATGATCAGAGGGCTGGAGCACCTCTCCCTTGAAGGCAGGCTGAGAGAGTTGGGGTTGTTCAGCCTGGAGAAGAGAAGGCTCCGAGGAGACCTTACAGCAGCCTTCCAGTACCTGAAGGGGGCCTACAGGAAAGCTGGAGAGGGACTGGTTACAAGGGCAAGTAGTAATAGGAGAAGGGGTAGTGGCTTTAAACTAATAGAGGGTCGATTTAGATTAGATGTAAGGAAGAAATTCTTTACTGTGAGGGCAGTGAGGCACTGGAACAGGTTGCCCAGAGAGGTTGTGGGTCCCCCATCCCTGGAAGTGTTCAAGGCCAGGTTGGATGGGGCTTTGGGCAACGTGGTCTAGTGGAGGGTGTCCTTGCCCATGGAAGGGGGGGGTTGGAACTAGATTATCTTTGAGGTCCCTTCCAACCAAAACCCTTCTATGATTCTATGAATTTTGACAACACCATCAAGATGTGTACCCAGTGCCTGCCTCCTCCTGCTGCACCACTTCACCTTAGCAGTATTCCCTGCCTAAATGGATTTAAAAATAAATAATCCACTAAAGGACTTGGCCCTGGAGGGATGCGTTAGCTGGCATTATTTTCTGTCGTCAAGTTTCAGTGATTCAGAACAAGTAGTGATCCCTCTCTGTATGGCTTTAATGACGTTTGCTGTCAGAGACGTGAGCCATAGGATAGGACAGGGCTGTAACTTTATTTTAAGCTGGATAGGCTGTAGCTAAATCTCTTGAATTCATTTCAGCTTTGGAAATGGCTTTCTCCTATCTCTGCCTTCTACCTGGCACCTTCACATTGTTTGCACAGAAAGGGGAATGATACTTTTAATCTCGAAAATTACTTCAGAGCTTTGGAGTGGATCATTTTAAAGTCAACAGTGTTTAAAGCACATTAATGAGGGTATTCACCATAACCCAGTTTTATTTCTGTGCGTAACTGATAAACATGAATGTGAGAGAACATAAGGGAAAAGAGGTGGGAAAACAGGCGTGCTTGGAAAAGTAAACAAATTGTGGATCCACAGTGAAAAGGGTGTCGTAGTATTATAACACTAAAGCCAGTTGTGAATTTTCCAGTGAAAATATTTCCCCCCCGCCCCGGGAAAATGCTTGTTTGTCTCAACTGGAACCAAATATACTCAAAGGTTTTAATGACATTTTGCTGGAAAACAGGTAAGCTTGTGGCCAGAGCACCCACCTGTATCCTCAGTGATCCTCCGGGGTGGAGGGCTGGGTGACAGCACTGTCCTCTCCCTGGGGTGCGGGCTGCTCTGATTCCCCCTGCCACCCCCATACCCCTGTTTCTCATTTCTAAGCAATGCCAGAGGAAGAGATGCACAGAGATAAGTTTGTAATAAAAAGACGCTAGGGTTCTTTCCTGGACATACTTTAAAATTTTTAATTAAATGGGGAAAACAAGTTTCTACCTGGAGCTTTATGGTGACCATTCTGTGGCACATGGCATATGGAGAATGGATTGAGAGCAGCCCTGAGGAGAAGGACTTGGGGGTGTTGACTGATTGATGAATAGCTCAACATGAGCCGGCAGTGTGCGCCTGCAGCCAAGAAAGCCAACCGTATCCTGGCCTGCATCAAAAGAAGCATGACCAGCAGGTCGAGGGAGGTGATTCTCCCCATCTACTCTGCTCTCGTGAGACCCCACCTGGAGTACTGCATCCAGCTCTGGGGTCCCCAGTACAAAAAAGACATGTTGGAACAAGTCCAGAGGAGGGCCACAAAGATGATCAGAGGGCTGGAGCACCTCTCCCTTGAAGGCAGGCTGAGAGAGTTGGGGTTGTTCAGCCTGGAGAAGAGAAGGCTCCGAGGAGACCTTACAGCAGCCTTCCAGTACCTGACGGGGGCCTACAGGAAAGCTGGAGAGGGACTGGTTACAAGGGCAAGTAGTAATAAGAGAAGGGGTAGTGGCTTTAAACTAATAGAGGGTCGATTTAGATTAGATGTAAGGAAGAAATTCTTTACTGTGAGGGCAGTGAGGCACTGGAACAGGTTGCCCAGAGAGGTTGTGGGTCCCCCATCCCTGGAAGTGTTCAAGGCCAGATTGGATGGGGTTTTGGGCAACGTGGTCTAGTGGAGGGTGTCCTTGCCCATGGCAGGCGGGGGTTGGAACTAGATGATCTTTGAGGTCCCTTCCAACCCAAACCATTCTATGATTCAATGATACGTTTTTTAAAAACTGTATTTTCCTACCTAAGAATTTTGGGTGTCAGTTCATGCCCCAACACTTTGGTGTTTGGAAAATGATGACTAGTTGGACTACACTGGGAGAATAGCATTAGCTTATTGGATAAGCTTTCAAAACAAAAATTGTGGCTGATGCTCATCATCCTGGCTTATTCCTGTGCAAAGACAGGGTAATGCAAAATGGGGGAGGGCAGAAGCAAACAGGACTGTTGCATTCCAGCGGGCAGAAAAATTGAAGGAAAAAAAGATAAAAACAGATTTAAAATTTAGAAAAAAGCAAGTCAGTTGTGTTCTCAGGCACCATCCCCTTTTGCCTTGACATTTGCCTCTATCGAGGTAGAAGACCTGAAAACCCAAATGTAAATCGCATGTCTGTTGATGGTGATAAGTAAGTGCTATCACCCTTTGCTAAAATGAACTGGAGGGAAAAAAAATAATCAAGCCAATCATTTAAATCAGGCACTTGTTCGGCTCTTAAGGATGTACAATATGATTATAAAACAAATCAATAAGCTTTCAGACTTTCTGAATGTCATCGCAAATGATTAGGTTACATGGATGGGTCTGAGCTCACCTCTCTCTGGCCCCAGGGAAGTCCAAAGTGCCACATTTGGACTGAACAGGGTGCACCTGGCTGAAAAAATGTGAATTTTTGTCCCTCAAAGGACACTTATTAAGAGAAAAAGCAGCTACAGCTGTAACACAGTATGAAACCATAGTGATACTCTTAACATCGGTAGAAATCAGCTTATAAGAGCCATTAGGATGGGCATGAAAATGTGTTAGCTCTGGTGGATATTCCTGTGGATTTGGGACTTGTGTAAACAGCATCCCATAACAGGAGCACTGCAAAAGGGAGCCATGCTCACCCTTGCCGCTGACATTTCGGAGGTGCTTATCATCCCCATGTAGATACTTAAGCCTTAAAGGTAGCATAGAGAGATTCATCCTCAGTGTCAGGACCTGATGAAAGTTGATGTCTTCTTGCAGATCTGGCCTTGCTCATCTGAGTCTTCACCACCTGCAGCCTCTGTTGCAATTCCGGCCTGTGTAAGGCCAAATTGGACAGGCTTTAGGGAGGAGAAATCCTACTGCCCCCCCATCCAACTGCACTGTGGTGCTGAGGGGCTTAAACACATTGAAATGTAAAGCAAAAAAGAAATTAAAGAAAAAAAATCATGTAATAATGCATTTACATTACCATCGTGCTCTGGGCTCCACAACAATTTTAACTTAGTCCCCGTGAGGCTATAGAGTAGTTTTGACTGTGGACGTGTTTACTTTAATATTGTAATAACTGTGTGTAAAGTAATTGATTTGTAGTCACTATGGCAACTATAACCTTGTGTTTTCCAATGCCGGGGTTCAAAATGTTAACCTGAATGTTTTTTCTGCCATAGAGTTTGCATTCCATTTGTTTCATTTCTGGGGTGTGTTTTTTTTTTCCTCCTTTAGCAAGAAACATTGTTCCAACTGATGGATTTGAGAATGCATTTTCAAGACAAAAGATTTTAATATAACCAGCTTTTCTTGCTACGATGCTGCGCTCCCCAGCACTGGTGGCAGGTTAAATACATCTCTAATCATGGTAAACTGTAAGAAATGTTAACTTCTAAATGGAGTAATTTTCATTATTGTCTGATTCTTTACTCTGAACTGGTTCGGATACAACATTGGGAAATACCGAAATAGAAATAAGTACCCTTGATCAAGCTGAGTAGCAGGCTTGAAAACTCCACCCATTTAGCATCATCTGTATTTTATTAGGACTCATTTCAGAGAGGACTGGAGGCAGCCTCTAAATCCAGTAGCTTTACATTCACAAGGAGGGCCCCACTACTGGTGTTAATGGGAGGGGCTGGGAGCTGAATTTCTTTGAAAAACTGGCTTTTTCTGTCAGTTAACTCACTCTGTGGGCAGTCCTGCCAGGTAAGCCCCTGAGACTTGTGTAATTGTACCCTTTGGCTGCAAAAAGAAATCCTCGTTCTCTGTCCTTTTCGTTACACTAATCCTCTCCTCCTGCCCTTGTTGGACAAGAAGATTAATATTCGTTCTTTGCCTCTCTTCTAAGGGCTTTCTGAAATGGCCTGGTTATTTCTTTCCCCTGCATCCTCTTTAGCCTTTCCCTTTTTTTGTGGACCTGTTACTGAAGTGGGAGGTAGCCCACTTCACAGCTGCAGGAAACCATAGGAAAAAAATGTTTGGTAGGGAACTTTAAAAAAAAAAATCAAAACAAAAGAGGAACTTCCCCATTACCCATCCTGCTTTAGAATGAAGATTTCAAAGCAATTTTGCTCTCAGCATTGAAGCCTTGCGCTTCTTTGTCCCCATGAAATACTTCTTCATTTCCAAGTTTATTCCAACTCTCTTTCTACAGATACGGAGATGATCTTTACTAATAAGAAGTTAGCAGAATAATCAATTAAAAGAGAAGGCTTGACTCTCCAGGCAAATCGAGTCTGAACCAGTTAAATATTTATATGGGAGAAAGCAAAGCCCACCCTCCTTACTTCTGTGTCACTTCTGTAGCAGAATTGCTGCGGTGAGGGTAACGTTTGCTATAAAAGTGGGGTTTGGGCTAATGTTCTGTTAGCAAGTATGTGCTGAGCTTTGGAAGCAGCTTTGGTGAAAGAAAGAAGGACAGACATTTTCAAGAAGTGTATGGAAACAAGGAGAAAATTGGGAAATGAAGAAGAAATGCCCCAGTTTTTAATTTTGAGAGCAAATTCTTTCAGCAAGGTGAAAAGCCTGTCCTCAAATATGGAATGAAAAGTTTCATTTTGAGTCAAACATTGTTTTGGTTAACCTGAAGTGTGTCGTATGGTCCTGCTCATATCCTATTTTATACATCATAGGTCCTTAATAACATGGAATAATTTGGAGGATTATTCTACAAGTAGAATATGTTTTGGAAGATACTTGCTGTCATATATGGCTTCCATTGTATGGAAGGCATACAAATAAGGAAATATGTCCTGAGGAGCTTTATACAATTTTCACCCATCATTGTTTTCCTTGAACAAAATGATCTTTCACTATATAACCATAGGAATCAAAATATTAAAGCAAGTGAGTAGTTCTGATTAAGTTTGAACATTTAGCTCGTGGTCTCTCATCCCTATCCTCAACCAGAAGTGTCCACCGAGGCATTTGTTGAAGCCTGCATAAGTACAGTAAGCCAAGGCCATGAGTTTGTGATTTGTACCATTTCTTCTCTCTGCCATGGAGTGTCTGGCCTACAGCAGGATTCACAGCGTGAATACTTTCATATTGATACTTGATAAGCTGATGCCCCGTGGATCTGATTATAAGACCATTCTGCTTTTATATTTTGAACTATCACTGACTTTGCTGGTATGTTGGCTCAGGTAGCCTAAAGTGCTTTTTGCTGATTTTCTGCATTGCCTTCCCTGTGCAGCCAACAGCTAAGCTGCTGTAGCCATGTCAGCATTAAACCCAGCAGATTTACGGTGCAAATACAGCATATGATGATGTTTTTGTAGCCATCCCTTGAGGCTGCGGGTGCCTTGGAGATGCCTGGAAGAAAAGACCCAGGTAAAGGGGAGTTGGAGGAAAAACATCATTAAGAAACATCACTAGAAGTACTCCATGGGAAGCAGTGTGTGTGTCCTGAGCTGCTGGTGAGAGATTGATGGGGAAAGGTCATTTTATTTGCCAATCCTTGTCCTTTGCAAGGTAGAGCTGCAACTGAATTGCAGCTGGGTAGTGCTTCCCATGTTGGAGATGAAGAAGGCTGCTTCCGTGGGTCTAATGGGGCCGCAGAAAAACATTCTGATGCCAAGGCTGACATGGTGTTTAATTTAAAGGAAAAAGTCTTTCTGGTCAGAATGGATGCATCCCTCCCCTTGGGCCAGGGTTCGGTGATGGTATCAGATGCCGCTTAAGAGGCACGGATGGAAAAGCCATCTGTAGTCACAGATATATGACCCAGTGGTTAAGTAATGGAGTAACATGCCAACACAGCCAGCTGCTCCCTAAGTGTGTAGCCAGAAAGTGTTTGATTCCATTTTTGAATTGCTTTGTGGGTGCTAAGTGGAGCTATTGCATTACCAGGAATTAAGGCACTTCTTCCAAGGCTGCTCGGGCGCTACTCGGCCCCCAACACGTAAAGCGATGTGGGCTCACGTAGCGGGTGGGCTGACCTGTCGCAGAGAATGAGGTTAATGGAAAGGTTTTCTTATCCCGCTGAAAAACAAGCCTTTTCAGAACACATTGCAGAACACACAGAGGGTCTCTGCACCCTCTGCAGGAAGCTTCATACAGAGGGTGGGAAAAATCATAGAATCATAGAATGGTTTGAGTTGGAAGGGATCTTTAAAGGTCATTTAGTTCAACCCCCTGCAATGAGCAGGGACATCTTCAACTAGGTCAGGTTGCTCAGAACCCCATCCAACCTGACCTTGAATGTTTCCAGTCATGGGGCATCTACCACCTCTTTGGGTAACCTGTTCCAGTGTTTCACCACCCTCATTGTAAAAAATTTCTTCATTACGTGTCTGGTCTGAATCTACCCTCTTTTAGTGTAAGACCACTACCCTTTGTCCTATTGCAACAGGCCCTACTAAAGGCTTGCCACCCCAGGCTGGTTCCTCCCTTGGCTTCAGTTAGAGATGGACTTTCTTTGGCCAGTTCATAGCACCTGTAACACTAATTGTAACCATTGTTATTATGCTCTTTTTAAGGCACTTCCTTTTCTCTAGCACAAGACAGGAGAAATAACTTGGGTCCCCCAGACTTACATGTCACAAATGTGGTATTTCATATATGCCTCGGAGGGGTGAAAAAAAACGGGCTGGGTTGAGAAACCTGTGTGTAAGCAGCTTTTAATAAGGCATATTCATGTGCCAAAGTGAATCATTCTGGTCCATTGGGTAAATATGTATTAAAGTAATTTTCAGAATACTTTTCTGCAGCCAATGAGCTGGAAAGGGTCAGTCCAACCATGCATTATTTTTCAATGCATACACTTATTTATGGAATAGAAGGAGGAACACAAGATCTTTCTGGTTACCTGCCTGGCCAAAGGCATCTTTAATTTCTTCCAGCACGGCTGTACCATTTGGAAGGAGGGTCAGCACTTCTCTTCCCAACTGGCATTGGGATTCCTCAGTGAAGGGGTCCAGACCCACCACAACAGGACAAGGACTGTGTTTTGCTCTCTGAGTAACAGCTCCCACTGCATCTGGCATGAAATACCAGGAGACCAGAGGCCTTGGAGCAAGCCCAAGGGAAATGGGTGAGGCACCCCCTTGTTTTGAGGCCGTTATTAGGACTGCATGTGAGCAGAAACCCAGTGGCTTGGCCTTGATTTTTCCAGCATGCAAAGCAGGACTGGAGCACCTGGAAACTTTCTAGCAATCTAGCATGGTGCCTGGTGAATTTAAGTGAGCTCTGTGTAGGCAGCAGCTGCGCGATGGTTTTTCAGGATCATGGTCAGACTTTGATGACTTAAATTCCAACTAGGTAACTCCTTTAGGCACTTATATTTGGTTTTGGATGAGGACATGGGCAGACCCCCTGTGTTTGAAGGTGTGCAGCGGGGAAGTTGGAGTAAGTAGCAGAAGTGTGATTAACCTTGGATTCATTCGCATTTTTAGATCGATTTTCATTTTGCAACAGTAAATCATAAAACATCTGGGACAGTTTGACATACACTTGCAGGCAGCAATTAGTCCAGATATTATCTAGCCTGGGGGCAAGGAGGGAGAGGCATTTTGTGCCAAAGTCTCGACCGTACGTGGATTGCTTTATCTTTATTGTACATGTGTGGGCTTTGCACCTAGGAATGGAGGCAGAACAGCAGAAATGCCTGTTTTCCACTTCAAGCACCTAAACAACAGAAACAATTAGTCATTTGCCTCCTCTGTAGAAAAAGAGCATTTTAAAAATATATCCCAAGCACAAATTTGCTTGTGTGCCATGTTCCATCATTAACGTATCTCCAGCCAGAGTACTTTGTAAGTATGCACAGATGGTTCTTGTTCCTGGTTAAGATTTACAATTCGGTGGTTCGTATTTTTAAATAAAACCTCAAGTGCTAAATAAAGAAAATGTCACAACTCTTTAGCAATGGAAAAAAGGTCTAGTTCAAAGGCACAGCTGCGGGACATCGTGGGAGTAGCATAAAACAGGAGGCCTTTCCCTGGAGGAGCTGGATATCATATATTTAAACCATTATTTTTGCCCTTATAAAGAGAAGTCTCTGGGCCTGATGTTGCCTTGTGGAGCCCTTCTGCCCCTCGGATGACTGGAGGGGATGGGAGCCACGGGTTGCTTTGCATCTGTTGTCTCCCCTGAGTGCTGGTGGGTATGTTACCAGGGCAGCCAGCAGCTCAAAGAAGGTTGGGACTGTAGTGCTGCAGTCTGCAGAGCAAAGAGAGATGCTCTGTCCTGAAGAATCTGCTGTTTGGGGGTGGTTATATCCAGGTTTGTGTGTATGTGTGTATATATATATATATATTAAAAAATATAAATAATATACCCACCAGCACACATGGGTGATGACAGATGGTGTTAATGGTGATAATAATTATGCATCATTTGCTTTTATCTGCATTTTTACCCACTTATTGCAGTGAAATGGACATCAAACAGTTCCAGTCTGTGCCTTCCTTCATACCCACAGCTAGAAGGGAACCCTTCATTTTAGTTATTTTTGAAGCAAAATATTAGTGAGTTAGTGGGTTAACATTACAGGGGAAAAAAACCCAGACACTAAATGAAGCAGTGCTTTAAAGTAAATGGAGTTCTTTGTGTTGTATATTTGAATATTTTTAGTTGTTTGGTCTCTTCTTCCTTGTGCTGCTATCTATTTGCCTACCAGTGCAGGAGGCAGGGAGCAATGTGGATGTGCTGAGCATACCCAGCCCAAGCCCTTGCTTGCTCGATCACTGAAAGGCACTTTAGCAGCCTTCACCAACTCTTGCTTTTCTCAGCACCTGTAAAAACAGTGCTAACCAACCCTTGGCTATGGAAACCTGCAGCAAGGCAAACACTTGGGGACAAACTTTTTACTTGTTTTTTAGTGGTTGATATGCTGGCTTTGGTTCCCCACATTGACATGCTGCTCTTTCTTTTTCCCATGTCTGATAATTTTTCTTCTTTTCATGCACCAGGACAGATGCAGCAGTAAGCGGGTAGTGTTTTTTGGTCTGTGTTAATCCCCTTCTGGTCAGTGTGCGAGCTGCCTTGAATTCGCAGGATGCAAGATGCGGAGCTGGGGAATAGCTGGTGTCTTGTGCCAACCTGGGGGAATGCCTAGCTTCTTGCTTTTAGTATGATTATTTGTCCTGAAAAAGATACTTCTGTGGAAATATGATGGTCTTTTAAAAGAGGTAGGGCCAAGAGGATAAGGTCTGTATTGAGCCCCTGCGAAGCTGCTTCTGGAATAAAGCCTTGCATTCGCCGTGATTGCCCTTCAAAATGAAAGATGTGGGAGCTGCCCAGAAGCTCTGCCCATTCAGCTTGACAAAGAGCAAACCAAAAAGTGATTTGATCAAAGACTGAATGTAGCCATGTTTTCTTTAGCTAAAGAGCTCTTCAGTTGAGCTCACAAAGGTGCGATGAGATTTGAAGGCTGAAAACTGAAGGCTACAAAACAACAGGCAGATGTTAACAATGAGGGAATTAATTGTTAAAACAGGTCACTGAGAGACGTGGTACTTGTCCTTTTGCCTTAAGTGTTCATAGCAGAACTATATGCCTCTCTCTGAAATGTGTGTTATGACGCAGACTAAATGTTTCCAGCCCAGCCTCATAGCTGGGTAAAAAGTTTCCTGCTTGCTGTTTGTAGCTTTCTGACCCGTAAATTTCTTCCTAGCTGAGCTTTAGTTTGGGATGCATATGAGGAGAAAATGCAAAATTTCCTTTCAATCTAATACTGTAAAATACTTTCAAAAGTCCTTTGCAATCTATTGCTAATTATTTTTGTGGACTTCCTGATGGTTTTTCTTCATGATTTGAGCTGTGCTGAGCTGTCTGAGCTCCAGGAAAGCCAAGCTATGCTGAACTTAGCAACTCCTGTTCTCTCTCTAGATTTGCTCCTCTTTACACATCTTAATTGCCAGTTGATAGCAGATACCCTATTAAACAGCTGCTGGACAGTCAGAAAATTCTTATTTTATTCACTTCCATAAATTTACCCTCTGTTTTTTTTTAACCATGCTCATCAGGCATATTTGACATCCAAAGTGAAATTCATTTTTGGTAGTGATGATGCTGAACAACTCATTTTCATGGCACTTAGGCTTGCTTAGTCGTCAGGAATAATCTTTTGATTGTCTGCCATCTCTCAAAAGTGATTAATTTAATGATGATTAATTTAAATAAGTCACACCTTCAGGAAATACCCCTTGGCACGAGCATGGGGCCTCTCCTCCAGAGGCTGCAGGGGGATCTCTGCTCCGGTGCGTGGAGCACCTCCTCCCCTTCCTCCTTTTTCTCTCACCTCAGGGCTTGCAGGGCTGTTTTCCACACTTTTTCCCCTCACTCCTCACTGGTTGCGGCTTTTTACCCTTTCTTGAATGTGTTTTTCTGTGAGGCACTGCCAAGGGGCTCTGTAGTGCCCGGCTGCGGGGCTGCCACAGAACCATCAGGAACCATCCGGAACTTGGCAGGCAGCGCCTCTCCTCATGCAGGTGCTTGTCACCGACACCCCGCCACACACGCAGTGGTGCGAGGGCACGCAGCGCTTTTCTGGGTAGTTTTGGCCAAAGATGTCCTCCAGGAGCTGAGCTTCTCCTTCAAGCCACCTTGTTTCAGGTCACTTGTCTCTGGGACCGGCCTGTGGCCATCATGTGGAGGCTGGGGAGCTGGTTTGCCTGAGGCGGCAGCCTGCCTTTAAGAGGAGGGAAGCATTCGCCGATCTTTCTCACCAAAGTTGTACTTCAGACCATGAGTTATCATTGATTTTTACATTTTTTAATTTTTATTTAAAAAACAACATTATTTGTCGGTTTGTTTTGAAGTAAACTCTTCTTCATGTGGTCAAACTGGTAGTTTAGGGGGAAAAAAAGGAAAAAAGTGTGCAGCAGCCAGTGCCCAAGGACAGCCTAGGATTTATTCAAGGCCTGGAGTGCTGGGGAGGGCTGTCCCTTCAGCTCCTTTTAGTAGTATTTTAACTGCAATTCAGGCATCTCCTACAAACGGTATCACTAAAAGCTATGTGCAGTCAGGTTTTATTTCATTTTTATTTCTCTGATGTCTAGTTTGTCCCTCTTAGTGGCTTGGCGTTTCTGTATCTTAATATTCTCAGGTTGCTAGCAAGGAAAGAAAGAAATGGTAAGAGACATATTATGGCAGCAGAGTATTTCCCTGTGATAGAAACATCCTTGATGGTGCAGGGCTCTTGTTCATCTCTGGACACTGTCTTTCAGGAGCAACTTCAATTTTTCCTTTCTCTGCACCTGTGTTTTACCTGTGTTTCAGTAAGGACTGGGAGAAGATTTTTTTAGCCAAAGGGGAATGATTCCATGCCACAAAATTATTTGCTCGGTTAAAGGCTTTCAGTAGTACACAGAATGACTAAGCCAGGTGTACTGCTGTGAATGGCAGAGGGAAGGGAAGCTGCCTTGAGGGCACAGTCAATCAGCTATGGGAGCTGGGGCATGCTCGGACACCTTGGAATAGTCATCTGGAAAAAAACCCAGTAATTGTCTTGCCTTGACTCCCTTTATCCAGTGAGCAAGCAGCAGCCACTGGAACAAATATTCAATAGAAAAGCAGTGGGTGACTTTGTCATTTTTCTGATCCATGTTGTGAGGGGCCCCGGAGCTGACAGTTTTGCCGTAAACAGACGATTTCACCTGAACAGAAGCAAGTTGCAGAGACAATCGGGCAGTTGAAATTGCATTGCCTTTTGCGAGGTGGTGTTCACCCCGTATGTTGCCACCTGATGGCGTGATCTGGGTATGGGAAGGAGCCATACATCTACCCAGCTCCCATATCCCTGTTGTTTATCATGGTCCATGCATACTTGCTGAAAACCTTCCCCATGTGTGTCTGGTTTTTATAGCTACAATATGACTTGATTTCCCACAGGAATCCCTCATCTCTGATTTGTCTACGCATCTCCATTTCATAGTAAGCATTTGCACTGTGGCTTTACAGTAAGCTAAGTCTCTGCTCTGTGTCTGTGTAATATCCAGTACAGTAAGGCTACGTGAAAGTCATCCATTTAAAATCATAGTACCTAGTTTTGTGGTCTTTGATGGAGATTTTCAGCACTGAGAATCTGTAGAAGTTACCTTTATTTTCAGGCAAAATTCTAACTGAGATTGGTGAAGAAAACCAGGGCGGTTGTTTAGGTGCCTGAGTACAAAGTCAGCTTTAAGCACTGAGCTCTGCCAGTGTTGTCTCTCATAGACAGTGCACTGAGCTGCACCCACTGCTAATTGCATAATAAATCAGTGCAAATTGCACAGTACTGTGGTGCTTCGGAATGGCGTTTGCAAACCTGCATCCTCTCTGCTCACCAAGCAGCCGCTGCCCCGTATGAACCCACAGTCCTGCTGCTCCTGGATGCATCAGCTAAAATCAGTTGTATGCAGATAGAAAAAAGTGTGTGCTGTTGGATTGATGAACCAAGGATCCCTGGGGTTTAAGAGCATTAATCCTCTTGATTTCAATAGCAGCAAAGCTTTTTAATTGCTTAGATGATCCTCCAAACATCCCCTGAGGAAAAAGCTGGTCTTCCCCTGTTGTGAGGTTGGCTGTCTCCCTTGGAATAGATGGAGCTCATGGGAACTAGTAAGTAAGGGCTGGACTGCAGCTTGAGTAAAACAGTCCAGTATGTTGCACCGACATCTCTACCCCTTACTGTGGTGGAAAAATCTCTAGCAAAGGCTGAAACTCGTTCGTATGAGCAGCAGCTGTAGCTCTCCTACCCCTAACGCCTTCAGGGCAATGCGTGCTGACCTCGTCCGGTATCAGGAGTCATTGCTGGGGTGGGGATGATGATGTGTTGCAGCACACTTGCAGTTAGGTTTCATTTGCAAATAATTTAGCAAGGCTGTTCTTGTTTTCCTTATTTATTTTTGAAGGGCAGATCTTCCCTGCTGGGTTGTCAATTGGCAGGCATCTAGGTGTGTTTCCGTGCTTTGATGGTGATCAGAGGAAAAAAGGAGAAGAGGGACTGCAGCGATGGTTATGTGTCAGTCCTTGGGGATACAGTCCTTGGTGTGTAATGTATAAAGACCTTTTTATATGATAAATCACTGCAGGGACAGGCACGTCTGTCACAGACAGATTCCTGATGCTGAACAAACAGGGAGCAAAAATCTGGCTGTTGTCCTAGCCAGGTCACTGGGAGGGTACGTATGTAAGCTGAAGTTTGTGTGCACTGCTCCTTGCGCTGGTGCCAAACACAGAACAGTTTTCCTGCCCTCAGATTTTCTGAGTTTCAGAAGAATTCCCAATCAGAGTCAAATTCTGTGCCGAGACTGCAAAAGTCAAAAGGAAAATTTTATATTTCTTTTAAATCAAATTAAATAAATTTGAATACTTTGATAAATTTAAAATTTTGCATTGTGCTTTGGACATTTCATTTTTTAACAATAATTTTTTATTATAAATTCAAGTTTCAAAACAGATGAAATTTAAAAATATGACATTTCAAGAGGCTTACAATATCTTGCTCCCTTCTTCTTGATTTCTTTTTTGCAATCAGAAATTCATCACGAAGGACCCTTTGAAACAAATGGCTTTAATTTTGACAAAGTGTTTACTTTTTGATGAAAAAGCATTTTGGTAGAACGTCTCCATACAGTGTCAGAAGCCAGGACTTTTAGCTTCTGTAGCTTAAATATTGTTAGTGTGTCAGAGACTTGAAGTTAACTCAAGCGTTCAGATTTTTCTTTTCGTTCAAAATGAAGAAAATCCAAAGCTGTAAAAGCTGTTTTAACTTTATCTGCACATGGCTCTGCCCTGTTTGTTCATTCTGAGAATAAGTATATTATTTTTGTGCATGTCTTTTGTTTAGGTTTTTATGTAAGGACAGGAAAAAATATTTTAGAGGGTGAATTGTGAACACTCATGCTGGAGAAATACTATTTCTGCAGGAGTTTCAGTCTGAAGCATAACCTGATTTATTAGAGTTTTTCCTTATTTGTAACAAATGTTTTTCTATTGCCCCATTAGTTGGTGACACCGTTTCTGTGGTAAATGAACTGACATGTGAAGGTAATGATGACAAGGGGCTGATAATGGATGGCAAGGGGAAAGAGGGGCTTGGTGCAACAACATGCCTTACTGAGGTTGATCCAAGGACACCTATCAATCAAAATGGTGACAGCAGTCAGGGAAATTTAATTGGAGATTCATTGAACCCTTAATGATGTGACAAAGAAAAATAAGGAGGCTAAAATAGGCTTCTGGGCTTTTCTTCCCCCTCATTCTACCAGTTCTCAGAAGAAGGGGACCGTGGGATTGCCAAAGGCGCCTCTTGTCATTGTGTCTGTAAGAGGTAATCATCATGCTTTGAAAGGGAGCAAAGTGTTTGGAGCCATTTATATATATATTTCATGGCTCCAGTACAGAAAGGGGGTTGTCAAAGACCTTTTCTTTAACTCATGTGGCGGGTCTACCTGCCTCTTGATCGTAATTGGAAGTATTAAAAGAAATGCTAACAAGGTACGTGTGCCTTGCATGAAAATGGGCTAAAGCCGTATAGTGGCTTGGGCAGTGTTCCCCACAGAAAGCTTTACTCAAACCCCCCTTCCTCCTAATCTTGTTTTATCACCAACAAACACGATGAGTTACATTTGGGAGCGTGCAATCTGTTGGAACTCAAGAGCTGAGTTACGTGGCTTGTAAATGACAGGATAGATAAAATGCTACCGTTTTTTCTCAGCTGCATTTCAAAATTAGCACGGGTGCTTAGTGCATATGGATAGCTTCTCTTGTTTAGCTTTTGCATACATTTCCATAAATAATACGTTAATATTGTTTTAGTGGCAATGCCCACCATGTGGAGGGGACTCTCTGCAGATGCAGGAAATCTGTTCATTTTTTTCCACCCAGCAATTCTCTCTTTGAATATGCTATGTAAGAGCTTGCTCTTCAGGTTGGGAGGACTCTGCTGGGAAAATATTTACTGCATTTGAAATGTTATTAATCTTTTTCATTGATTGGAAAATTCATCCCTTCCTCTGTTTTGCTTCAGCTTGCTTAGTTCAGTGCTGAGACTGGGTAAAATGACAGTGAATGGTGAGTTTTATCAGAGAATGGTGAATTTTATCTACATCTTTAAGTTCTTTTTAGCCTGATCTGGTCCTACCAAATGAGACTAAGCTATGTACTTGTAACATGACCTGTCTTAGGGAAAGTCCTGAAGTACAACAGCTCCTGCAGACCCATCTAAATATTTGGGTTTCTAAAGAGCTAAATACCATAATATTTGGATATCTAATGAGCTAAATATCTAAATATTGTGGCCACAAGCCAGCTCCTGGGCAGATGTAGCCATTAATCTGATGGTCAGAATTTGTTTTGGCCAAATTTGTAAAGATGTGGGCAAAATTAAAATGTAAAGGGGAGACTACCTTACTTCTCCTCTCCTCCCCTCCCGCAGTGAGCTGAGAAAGGCTGATAGGAACCGATCTGGATGTAGAGTGTATGATAACACACAGCGTAAGATGAGATTCAATAATCCTCCCTTTATCTTTCTTATTTCTCAAGCTGGTGATGTGCGTCGATAATTAAAGTGAGTGGCAAGCTGCAGTGCCACCCTGACCTCTGGGGTACCAGTTGCCATTAATAATAATGCAGTCAGACAATACAAGGGTTTAGCACCACATTAATACAGACAGGACGAGAAAAGGGGGATAAAGCCAAAGGGATAAGCCAAACCCCTTGGTGTCATCTGGGTATCCTTTTATGCTGATCTCTCCCTTCATGCTCTTTGATTCCAATTATTCCCTTCTCTTTACAGGCAGGAATATTTGTTTAATTATGCTGTGGGATGGGAGGGGGAAGGAAGAACAGATTTAGATCTAGCTACCTTTTTTTTTGGCTCTTCTGTAGTTGTATTTGCTCAGCAGAAATCAATACTTGCCTTGGCAGAGCCTGCATTTGGAGACCCTGGGTGCCCAACTGGACCTGCAGATTGGCTCCATATAGCTTTAGTCGCAAGCTGAAGGGCCCATGCTGGAAAATTCAGGCACAACTTCTCTCCTGCCAGCTGAGAGCGCAGCTCACAGCACCTCTGAGCTCATGCCAAAGCTGTCAGGAAAGAGCAGCTTTCTGGTATGCTGCTATCTGCATACTTGGGTAGCTGAAAAATTAGCCTGGCTTTATCACTGTGCAGAGCTTTCCTGATGTAAAGTGAGAGTATCTGCATTTCCCTGCCTCTCCAGGCCAGCCCTAAAGCCCACACCCCTGCGAGGTGTAATACAAGGAAAGTCTAAATTAGAGTATTATTCCTAGGCACAAAAATAATTGGTGGAGGGATTTCTAAAAGCTTTCAACATTTCCCAAGCTCTGCTGTTTCTCAAGTTAGGTGAAGTTTTGCTACCAATTTTGGTGACTGCTGGGCTTAGAGCCCAAAGTCAGCCTTGTACCAGTATCCTCTGCTGTCCCTCTGTGTTCCCTGGTTCAACAAAATGCCTTGAACCTCACATAATGCAGGGGTAGAAATGGAAATTTTCTGTCAGATAATAATGTATATGTATCAAAAATTATTGCTGTCAGAACTGGAGCTGGGGACTTCTTTGTCCTGCCCTGGAAAGCGTTTCACAGGAGTGTCCTCCATGAGCACAGCCCTCATGGAGAGGCCTCCTTTAGTGTTTCACTTTGACTTTGCTACGACACCCTGTGTACAACCGGTGGGACCACACAAGCTGTCATCTGTTAGCTGTTCAAATAGACTTACAATCCATGCATAATCCAACCAGCCTCTGGAAAATGTATTCGCAGTCATTTGTGTGTTGTAAAGGATTGGTCCTTCTACCCTTCTCCATATTTTCATGAATGCATAGCAATCTCTCTTCCATTTGACTTACAGCCTTTCTGTGCCCCTCTTGAAATGGTTTCCCTCCTTGCATTCCCAGTTTGGCAGTGCTTCCTACTGCCAGCACAGGTTCTACTACGTCTAACAGCTTCCCTTGAAATGGGATTAGGCTTTTATATGCATCTGGCCTCGGATAGATTTGTGAGAGGAGATTTAGGGTATTACAGGGTGTTTAGGGCCACACAGTGTTGTGCCATGTACGGGAGCCTGTTAGCAAGCAACTGATGTTAATCTGTGCTACAAGTTGATGTGCTTCATCTGCTTTTACCACTCTGATTAGCTCTCAGAAACCCAGATTGGCACTAATCGTAAACCTGGTTTTTTTTGAAAGGACATTTGCCTTGGCTCCTTCAGTGTCCCTGTAGCTTTGCACTTTGGGGCAGCACAATTAATGCATTTTTGCTTATGGAAGATCTTATGGCCATAACTTAGATGTGACCACTGGTGCTACAGCTGGCCTTGCATGTTATTTCCCCTCCTATATTTGTACTGCAGGAAAAATGCACACAAAGAAGGAGTGATTTGGGGAAATCATCTGGCAGGGAAAGGTAGCCCCAAATGCATTTATTTCAGAAATGGCTTTGCCCCAGAGCTCCATGTCCCAACAGTCCTGCAAACTTGGGAGGAATGAGGATCCTCTTCCCTTCTTTGCCATTTCACCCAACCTCTAGTTAATTCGATCTCTATCTGAGAGCACCAGTGAGAGAACATCTATTAAACAATAAAATAGACCAATTGTGATGTATTTTCAACTGCTTTGGGGGAATTCTACAAAATTAAGTATCAGAATTGTTTTTCTTATTGGCAACTATTGATCTCTGGCTGTGCCGGTTTCTCTCATTAACACTTTTATTACCTTGTCAATCACAGCACAACCTGCGCTAACCAGAGGCTAAAAGGATTTACCGTTATTAACAAAACTGTCTGGTGCCTCAGAGCAATAAAAACAGCTGAAACCACTGCGGGGAGGGAGAAGTCTGCAGAGGTTTTGGTAGCATTTTAGTCTGGAGACTGTGATTCAGAGGAAAAAAACCAAAAATCCATAAAATAGGAGCCAGTTTCTCAGCTGATGCAAATGAAAGAAACATTTAAGAAGCATCAGAGCTGGGGGCTGTCTGCAAGTAAAGGTCCAGCCAGAAATTCAGGGTAATTTCTAAAAATACAGTAATACTAAAACTGCTCTTTGTGGGCCAGAAACTTGGTACGCGAGGCAGTCTGCAAACATTGAATGAATCAATGCCTGCCCAAGCAAACACATGGTTTAAGGGTGATGACTGGTTTCCACAACCTGGGATTTCAGTTTGGGGACTCAGTAACTTTGTAAACCAGTCCCTGTAGGTGCATGTCTCCTTACAGACTGAAAAAGGATGTTTCAGGCTGTTGTGAGTTACAAAAATGCCTCACTGTGAGTAACCGTGGGAATGACTGTTGGTGGGGGTTGGGGGTGCACTGTAATGAAGTTGGGGGCATCTGATGTGCACATGATAACATGGTGACAGGAAATGAGGTAGTGAGCTTGCTGCTGTCACCTTTCAGTAACAAGAATAAAATAAGATGCTTTCTTCCCAAAAGCATCCCAAAGTTGGCAGTTTGAAGGGCTTAGTCCTTGGTGTGATGGGAACCATAATTCTGTTGCTTCAGGGCAGGGTGTCTCAGCACTCTGAAAGCTGACCCTAAAAATGCAATGGGACATGGTTATCAAGCCTCTTATGATTCAAGCCTCTCGTGATAACCTCTAGGGTAGCGTACTCGATACAGCTTCTGGCAAGAAAGGAGATGTTGCTTTCAGTACCTAGGTCTTCTCTCAGGCTTGACCACCTTTAAAGGCACTGTGGTTAAAAATCTCTATTTGTAGTCAGTGGTGCTACAACAGTTATAAATAGAAGGCTGCATCCTTATTCTCAGTTTCCAGGTGACAAAGTAGAAGCCTTGAGCTCTGGTGTGGCTCACAGAGCTGGCCCTCAAGTTCGATGCGAGAAGGTGCTCTTTTGCACTGGCTGTGGGAGAGATGCATGTCATGGTAAGGCAAAGGTGGTGGGAATGGAGGGTCCCATCCTGAGTATTTAGCATCTCTCAATACCTGAGCACTCGGCTTGCTTGCTTTCTTCGGGTAACATTTCCAACAGCGTTTGTTTTTAAGAGAGCAAACTACTGGTATGCTTGCAATGAACTCAAGGCACACACTGCCCTGCTGTGAATACAGGTGGAGGAGCAGAGCCCCTGTCTATGTGTCACACCATGGGACAGGTTCTGCTGCCTGTACTGGACCACAGGATGTATATGCACCCCTCTCCTCTCCCTCTGCTCCTCCAGACCAGGTTGTGTGATGAGGGCACATCTCAATTCAGGCATCACTCCTGAACTCTGCAGTGTGGCAATAAGCATCTCATTTCTCAGGGCATCCCTTTCCCTTACTATTGCTCCTGAATGGGCAAGGGTCCAAGGTCTTTTTTTAAAAAAAAAAAAAAAAAAAAAAAAGAAGAGGGCTTTCTTTTGACAGTGTCTTTGGAACATAGTGGGTTTTTTTTCATTACTGCTATGGTAACATAGTCCAGAATTTTTGTCATTTCTCCTAACCTTCAAGGTCACCTAGATACTTCAGGGATGCAAGGCTGCTCACCGGAGTAAGGAAGCAATTGACAAAAGGCACAAGATGGGTGAAGACAGCCATTAAAATCCTGCTCTGGGTCTAAATATAGCAACCTTTCCATGCCAGTCTCCTGTAATTTGCATGTTGAATTAGCATCTCATTAATATCTTATTAGGGACACTGGAAACCTAATGACAAAAACAAACGCAGCATGTGCAAAGAAGAATAATAGGAGGAATGAACTGAATAAAAGAGCTTTTTTTCCCCTTGTGAGTATTCAAATGAAGACTCAGCTGCACTCTGTCAGCTGCCTGTGGTTTCTGACCACCTCGGTGTCAGCAGCACCAGGGGGCTGGAGGTGCCCCCATTGCACAGATGAGGCCAAGGGATAAAGCCCCAAAGGATGTCAGCAGACCCTCAGTGGCTAGTGCACCTTGGCAGTGCCTTGCACTGGTTTACAGGCAAGTTCCGTTTTAGCAGAGGCTCCCCAAACCATGCCAGCTCCCCAGGGTTTTGAGAAGTTAAGTGTTGAGATCAGAGGTCTTGAGCTGCAGGTTTTGGAACAAAATCATCCCAAAAGATGAGGAATAAGAGAGGAAGTGAATTGGGCTTTTCAGGGATCCAGAGTTCATCTTAGTTCAGGAATTTCTCCTTCTTAGCTCACCTCTATCTAATTTTCTCAGAGTTCACGGCAATGAGCCCAGCCACCACAGGTCATATCAACTCTCCCCAAACAACAAAGTGCTTCAGTGCGCACATTCCTGTAACTGATTTTGCTATTAAAGTGCTCCAGTAATAAGGTACCAATTAGATTATCTCCCTCTACAAGCATATTGCAGCTGCAAAATGGATATCATATCATTAGCACCTTTCCCTTCCATCATCCCAGGGGATGGAAACACCAGGCTGCTTGCTTACTGCCAGCAGGCCCTCACGGTTTTGGTGGAGAAGAGACTCTTTCTGGATTACAAAAGAGAAGTGAGTTTAAAGGATGCCGCCCATGCTTTCTGTGAACTGCAGTAGGGAAATGCTGCTGGTACCTGTAAAGGCGGCTCTTGTGAGCCTTGAAGTCAGAGACCATCTGACAGAGGAAAAGGGAGTCTGGAAAATGAGAAACTCAAAAGCTGAATCTGGGAAGTTTAATGGAGAGATATAGTAGGAACACTGTGTGCATCAAAGTGTAAAGCATAGGGTTCTATCAACCACAAGTGGGCTTTGCCATAAGGGCAGGATCAGGCTGCAAAGCAGGTGAGGAAAGTGATATGAGTCTCCCCGGGTCTGTAACTAGTGGTGCGTGGCATATGGGCTGAAACTTGGATATGGGTAGGTTGCAATTAGAAATCCAGCACATGAAAGTGAAATCAAACAGTCGTAAATCACGAAACACATGAAAACAATCCTCTGGGGACTCTAGTGAGCTGTTTCCTCATCAGATTTAGCCGTAATGTATTGGATTACATTAAAAAAATAAATCACCGGTAATACAAACCGTGCAGAGCATGGAAATGCTCTTCAGTTCCTCTTTATAAGTGTGTTACAAGAAATAATTTGGGTCTGTATTTATGTGGACTGTTGAGTTAGTGTAAACCTGTTTTGCAGCCTTACACTGAAAGAAGCAGAAGAAATTGTGTGCTGTGCATAGCCCCCTGACCTGGTATATGGACGCTCAATTGGTGACTGAGCTCTCCTTGTGTCTCCCCAAGCCATCGCGCAGGTCCAGTGCCAACCATCGCTGCTATCCCAGAAAACCCTCTAGCTGTTGTTCCACAGAGAAAAGATGGCAAAAAAGAGAGGGTGCTTGGTAGAGGGTGCAAGGGTTTACAACCCCTATGTTGTGTTGCTTAGGGGCCTCCTTCAGTGCTTATAGTGCTTGGCATCATCACTTGGTCTCACCTAGTGCCTCCAAAGCATGGGATCGAGACAAATGGTAATTTGGTAATGGGTAATGCCCACGTACTATGGAGGGGTTTTCACCTTTTCTGCACACTGCCATTGCACAGCACTCTAGAGTGCCTTCCTGTCAGAGGATACTTGGGTTTGTTTCTTGCTCTGAACCACCTTGTAAGTTCCTCTCTCTGAAGAGGCTGTAAAGCCTGGAGAGACAAGGTTCCTGTAGAACACCAAAGGCTCACCCCTATGTACATGCCCAAGCATGGGAAACCTGCTTGCTTAAAACTCTGACCCCCATGTAGTAAGGCAACTGTACACTGGAGGATGCTAGTGGGCCTTTACCATTTTCCAGGTAGATGGACAGATTATTTCAGTCAATCCGTAATCCAGCCATAAATCTTGATCTTTCCTGTCTGGACTTTTAAGACAGCATGACCCAAACTCCAAAGAGGCTCTGCTGTCACTCACAGTCCTTTTACCTTCCCTGACACCAACAAACTCCAAAATGCATCAGCACAGTGGCTGTTGGCATCTCTCTCTCCACAACTCTTCTTTACAAAGGCAGTGATTGATCCTTTAAGCAGGGGTTCACTAATCATATTAATTTATTCCAGCACTGCCCTGCTGCATGCACTGATAGAGCAGAGCTGCCTTTCCAAATGTATTTTTCAAAGCTCTTTAACAACTTAAGAGCAACGGTCTGCAGCGATATTGATATGCCGCATTGACACATAACTGGCTAAATGTCCTCAACAAGTGGGGTTATGATTTCCCAATGTGCAAGGCGCTTGTTGAGGAGGTAAAAAAGTCCAAACCAATGCCCAACACCTCTGCTCCACTGAAATCTCCCATGACTTCAGTGTTCCTTATAGCAAGATGGACAAACTTTTGATATACTCTGAACATTTTCTACCTGTCCTGGTTTTGGCTGAGATAGAGTTAATTTTCTTTCTAGTAGCCGGTAGAGTGCTGTGTTTTGAATTTAGTGTGAGAATAACGTTGATAACACACTGATGTTTTTAGTTGTTGCTAGGTAGTCGTAGTGTCTACACTAAGTCAAGGACTTTTCAGCTTCTCACGCCCTGCCAGGTGCAGCAGAAGCTGGGAGAGCACAGCCAGGACAGCTGACCCAGGCTGGCCAAAGGGATATTCCCTACCATAGAACGTCATGCACCGTATATAACTGGAAAAGCTAGCTGGGAGGCAGATTCACTGCTTGGAAACAGACTGGGCATTGGGTTGTTGGTTTTGGGGTTTTTTTCCTCCCTCTGTTGTGATAAGCAATTGCATTTGTGCATCCCTTGTTGTCGTTGTTGTTATTATTATTATTTTCCTTTTTTCCCCCATTCTTGTTCCCATCCCTTTGAGGGGAGAAGGGTGAGTGAGCAGCTGTGTGGTGCTTAGCTGCTGGCTGTGGCAAAAACATGACACTACCAAAAAATGAAGACAGCTTGTCTGTCATTTATGGTCCATAGGGTTCCTCTTGTTTTGAAGTACTGTGACTGTACCACCATCCCTATATTGAACCTCACTGCTGCAAGAGCTGGTTGAAGCATTCCTCTATCATCTGCCATAGTAGCTTTTCCTGACTGCAATGTAGAGGTGCCATTAATAAAAAGGAGACTTGGTCCCAAAGTGTTAGTTACTCATCTCTGCCTTGCTGAAAACCCTTTGGACTGGTTCTCGGTATCACCTGACCTTGGATGTCAACTAACATTTAGTCTTTGAGGCTGTCACTTCCTGCATGATAAGATAATCATAATAGAGCCAGAGCTGACAAGTGGTGTTTTGATGTAAGCAATGAGCAAACACACAGATCAATAAGTGCTGAGCAAGGCACGCTTCACCTCATATTGTATCGACTTACTACAAAAATAATGGGGCAGCAAAATGAAAATGTGTTGTGTTCTATCTGAGTTATGGTCAGTGGTTATATATAATATAACACAATATATTAACTCAGATGGGACTTGCTGTTGAAAAAAATACAAATGGGCAGGCACAAAATGTACTGTCTCTAAACATACATGGCAACACATCGAGATTAATTGCACAGAATATAGGAGGAAACGAAAGCAACAATAAATTTCTATTATTATAACCATAGAAAGAACGTGAGAAAGATTTATGGCACTAAGAGCAAAATTTCTGTGTCCTGTTAGTCTGACTGTCTAATGTGTGAGAGATTTATGAAGCCAGTGAGTAATGATCAAAAGTATATATAAAAGTTTACCATTTGTTAGCTTTTATTTTTGCTCTCATTGAGGCTGTTTATGAGCAGTAGAAGTATGATACCAGGCTGACTGGCTGTTGGTGGGAGTTGTGCTGTAGGCTGGTTATAAACGTTTTGATTTCAGAAGCTCTGATCTCCAAAAGCCAGATGACAGCCAAGGTAGAGAGAGGCACAAGACTGCACTGGAGGAGATCTGGTATGTTGAGAGACTTTTGGCTCATGGAGGTGCACTGAGGCAGGGAGGCGCACCCTCCTGTGCTAGGGTTGCTTTTTATACATCGGAGACTCTCCTGCTCTGCCCTCTCTTGCCTCTGCTGATTAATGTGCACCCCTGTGAGGGTTACATTCATATGTCGGTGCATGATTTCTCCAAGTGCAGACAGGCACTTCCATATCTCCTACTGCATGCCCACACTTGGAGAAATGATGGGCAAGTGTATAAAAGGGGCTGCTGCCGGGAGGAAGGCAGAGTCCCTGTGATGATCGGGTTGCAGAGAGAGAAGGGTTATGGGAAAGAGCGGAATAGCACACTGTTGGGCTTTTATTGCCTTTGTAATGGATTGTGTGTATCTACAAAATAGGACATTTCTCACAGCTATGTGGGCATCTATCTTATCTCCCAACAGCAGATAGCAAACTGCCTACTCAGGGACTTAGCAAGACAGAAGATGATTATGGGTGCTTGGTTAATTGTGATATGACATGACAGAGAATATAATTTACCTTGATGATAATTATCACGGACCCAGGTAGTTTTGCAAAGCTAGACAGAGTGTAGAGGGTCGCTTTGATGGATCAGCTCCTTTCAGGAAGGCTCTTCTGCAGCTTTGTAGTTTCACAGGCACTCTCTGGGTATGCTGCAGTATTTTTCATGTGTTTAATGTAAGAATCCACACATAAAAAGAAAACAAACCCAAGGTAATACTCTCAAAAATACCCTGCAAAATAAGTGTGTAAATCTGGAATACATTTGCAGTGGTTTTGAGGGCAGTAAATGCCACAGATATTCCCAGAATCAAATAGCCAATGGGGTCATAATATTCAATCCACATGTTCTGTCCTTCAAGACTTGCTGGGGTTGCTGTCCTCTCATTTCTTTTTTCTTGTAAAGTGCAGAAAATCTGATGTTTTGTCTTTGCTGTGATCGTAGGTCAGGGATGTAGGATATAAGACATCTAAGCACAGACTGGAAAGAGGAAGTATTTTAAAGCAGAGTGTTAATATATATAATAATATTAATAATAGTTAAGTAGGTTGTTTCCCAGTTGTTGCCCAAATTTGTTAGGAAATTGTAAGATTTCGAATTAGCTCTTTTTTTTTCTGATAGCATCATTCGAGCGAATATCAAAATACTTTTGTCACCAAACGGGATTATCAAAATAGCTTTGAGCAGCCAAAGCCCAAGACACTACAGTCATGGTTTGCAAGAAAATCCCAGGCCATTAAAAAAAAAAAAAAAAAAAAAGGTCTGTATTCTGGATATTTACTTGCTAAAGAAAAAATCTGTTTCAGAGAAAAAAGATGCTAAAAAATACTTGAATAGCTGTTATTCAAAAAAGATCAGCCAGACAACCCTAAACTTATGCAGATAAAAGAGGTGACTCCATCATTTCAAGTAACCTGTGGTAGAAATGAGAGCAGGATTTGGCACAGTGAATAGATTCTTAGTATGAGAATGAGTATATTCAGGCAATTCATCACGATGCCTGATTTTACAAAATGTGGAGCTTCCAGCAGCAACTAGTGCTGTTGAAAAGAAGGCGTGTTATTTAGATGTGAAACTTCATTTGAGGCTCCTATTACTGACAGATTTTGTCTTTAAAAATGCCAAGTATTATGTGCTTCGGGGACCTTTGATTGCATTTTTGGACTTTTTCATTGCTGTTTTGGGAATTTTGGAAGGAACTTTGTTTCAGAGGCGCTAGAGATGGTGTGAATGGTTGCAAAGACCTTTAGCTCATGGGAATTGTGTGACACTCATGGACTTCAGCAGGATCTGACAATTTGCAGTTTTTAGGACCTGGCTTTGTGGCTACAACGGTGCTGTGGTGCTTTGTTCCCCCTGCAGATTTGCCCCCCACCATTTCCGTGACGTGATGCTGCAGTCTGCAGCAGTGAGTCAGAGCAGAGTGGCATTAGCTGGCAGAGCTCTGTTGCTTGCATCCCCTCCCTGCATTTTTAAAAACTGCTTGCAGCAAAGTGGCTTCTTACCAGGAGCAAGTTGTGTTTCCTGTTCATGCCTGCATCGATGGCTGTGGTGTGACTTTTTTGCTGCGTCCCACCTTTGCTTGGAGATTGAGCTCTCTCCCCTGCTCTTTCATCTCCACACCTTTCATCTTGTGCCTCATTTTTGGATGGTGAGGGAAGTATGTGGCAGGAGGAGGCTGAGAGGATCAAAGACATCTCGGGGACTTTGAAGTCTGGGAACGCTGACTAATGCAAGGGCCCAAAGGGCTGAAAGAGGGTACAGTAGGAGGTCATGGCCCAAAGGGGAAAAGGGGCAGGGTTTTGTCATTGAGTGGGGGAGCAGTGTTGCAGGGAAGCACTTTCCTTTTCCTGGGGTTCAAGGATGTGGGGCCGTTGATTGATGGCTTTGCTGCATGCCAAATGCTTGCCCTGCTCTAAACAAGCTGGAAACGAGAGAAAAAAGAAAGGTGAATGGGAGTAATTTGAAACATGGAACATCTGCATGTTTGTTATTAAAAGAAAAATAAACCAAATCTTTAAAAAGTCAAAGTGGTCCCTGGAGAGGTATTACTCAGCAGGTGACGAGCTAGGCAGGCATCTACACGCAGAGATTTATTTTTCCTGCTTTTTCATAAGTCCTTCCAGGCTGGAGTCTCAGCCCACAGCTGTCTGAACCCTGGCTGAATCCTCACCAATACTTGCTCTCTAGCTGGTCGTGGCTGGGGAAGAAAAGGAGCTCCAAAAGGAGTCCAAGAGGGAGCTTTAGTGGCAATTAAAAGGGGGGGAAAGCATTTGAATAAATATCTTTTAGCACCTGCTAAGAGTAGAATACATCTGACATTTGGTGTTTTCTTCCTGGTACTCTGATAAAAATTTAATCCATTTGGGGAATAGGGCTGGAGGGTGGTCATGATTTATCTCCGTGATTTCATACATTCCTGTTGTACAATCCTGTTTATATGGCTATGAAGCTCCACCGTAAAACTCATGGGCAGCTCACTCCTGGCCTTGTGCAAACCTTACAGCCACTCAACTTTGCCAGCACCATTTGCAAACGTCCTGGCACATGCTGTAGCATGAGTGAGCTCTCTCACAAGTTAGCCTAAAAACACCGGAAGAAAATGTTTTTGTCCTCATTGTATCAAATCTAGGCCTGACTAAAGCAAGAGTTTTCTAGAGGCACTATTGATTTTTGCCTCACAGACTGTACCCAGCAATTTGCAAGTCACACAGCCATCATTTATATCTGGAGTTCGGCAGCAAGATAACAGTCCCTGTAAAAAGACTGATATGTTAACCATTGGCTTGGTGACGGATCACATTAATAAAAGCCTCAGATTCATCACAGCCAAATCATGAGTCTGTCCCAGCTGTAGTATTTCAGCTGGAGGATGGCAAAGGATATATGCAAATTGCTAGGACAGCACCTTCTTCCTTTCAGATGAAAGCCACCTGAGATGAGGAATCATGATTTCTTCTCCAGGATTAAAAATAAGGCATGCTTTTTTTCTTCTGAAGAAGCACCTTTCCCAGGTTTCTTTGCCAGTCTGATGGAAAGTCCAAGAAGTTAATCGTCTTCTGTAGATGTGTGTGTGTCCTTCTACATGGTAGTCTACATCAGCCATTGGAGTCAAGATCAGCTTCCCTTGGGGGGGAAGGGTGTGTGTGATGGGCTTGCAAAGTCCCATCTAGTCCCTTTTCTCATGGTCTTGTGATCTCAGCAAGACTTTATAAAAATCTAGGCACACTGCTTGAGACATCTAATTGTGTGTTGTAGTTGCTTAAAATCATAGCTCCTATTTTGGATGTGGGAAACAGCTGTTTGGAAAAAGATTTTTTTAAACTTTGCTTTTGTTTAGAAATGTTGACTTTTCAAGGAAGACAACTGCCAAACGCAAACCAGTAACCCCCACAAAATGGAAAAGATACAGATGGGAAAAAAACCCCCTGATACTATGGTTAACCAACATAGGAAAAAGAAGGATGGAGGGACTCATGCACTCTCTGTGAATATTTGCAAGCAGGAGCTGTGCTCCTGACCTGCAGCTGAGTAAGTTTCCCGTCCCCTGTGAGAGTTTTGAAGCTTTGTCCTAGAGTTACCCTGCAAGGCTGAGGGTTAAAGTTCTGTGCATGGGAGAATGTGAGGCCCTTCAAAGTTATAAAATTCGCAAAAAAAAAAGAAGAAATTTTGGGTTCTGTCCTTCTCTGAGACTTGTGGAGGTGGCTACTGCTGAATTACTTATCTGAGGGGCTTGGAGGCTGGCTGGCTCTGTTAATAGTAGCGTTAAACATATCAAATCTTTTCTGTATCAAAACAGCATTCTTCCAAAAATATACAGCACATTCAAGCCAAAAAAGCTTAGAGTCGGGAGGCTTTGAAAGGTGCCTGGCATAATTTGGGAGAAAGCTGCTTTCTCAGGCACTGCTGAGGTACGTCCTCCAGTGCCTGCAGGCCTCCCGTACACCATGACCAGTGCAAATGACTGAATCTTGTCTGCCTAGCAATGCAGAGAGGTCCAGAAAAACTGTTTTTCACTCAGTGCACAGGGCAGGAGAGAGGCATCTGGTGCTGCCCCAAAGCCCCAATTTGGGCTGCGAGACAGCTCAGTGCAAGGCTTTTCTCGAAGTCTTCCAGCTCTCCGTCCACTATGACGTGCTCCCAGCCTCCTACAGAGAACCACTGCAGCCCTCTTTGCATGCAAATTGTTAATGCATTGTGCATGAGGGCCCTAATTAATACTCTGCTGCAGATAACGATTTTACATTATAGCTATTAACCTTGGCATATTTCAAACTAAATGCCAGTGCGTTGGGGAGGATTTTGTGTACGTTACGTTGTGAAATAATGAATTATGTTTTTGCATGTTTTATATACTGATTTCTTTAGCAATCATGAAACTAATGTTGGGGAAAAGAGGCCTGCAGTAGTATATTGGCTTCTCCAATGGTTAGGGCATTAGCCAGGCATTTTGGAGCCTCAAGTTCAGTTTCTTGCTCTGCATTGGCTTCCTGCAGGTCTTTTAACCTTGCATGTGCTTCCACCCTCATAGGGATGGATTGGTAGTCCTGAGATAAGGTAGCCCTCCTTTTCTGTGCCCAAATGCCCCTTTTCCCCAGATTTTGTAAGAAAAGCTTAATTCCCAGCTCACTTGGGTGTCCATCTGCAGTGATCTGATTCCTGGATCAAGATTATAAACCATATATCATCAAAGTTTGGAAGAAATGAGGTTTTAAGTGAGGTTTTTTTCAGATTTCTTTTTAGGAATGAATTAATTTGTCCCTAATAAAAGACTAGAATGGATTACATGGAGTAAAAATGTTGAAAGCCTGGTCTGGTAGGGTTTGTCTGAGGGGCACAGTTCTGAGGAAGACATGTAGTTCAGACTGAGGACAGGGAGACTTGGAGGCTAAATGCCACTACTAGCTGACGGGGACCAGTGCTAATGGTGGTTCAAGCTGTTTGCGTCTGCAGTTCTCTGCTCTGTTGTCTTCCTAGGGGTGTTAGGAGAGAGCATCTCCCATTGCCTCTTTCAGGGTTTTTCAGTCCTTTCCAGCTCACCCATCTTCCTATGCTCAGTCCTTGAGGGATGTTTAAATGCAGAATATCCCAAAGTGCCGAGCTCCAAGGAAACCTGGCCATCATTTACCCTGCAGTTGCCATGATGCGTAATGGAAAAAGGATACTTACAAGGCCACTTTCTTTTGGAAGAATTTTGTTTCTGATCCAACTGGCAATAACTGTAACTCTGTGTAAACTATTTTATGGATCTGTATAGTCAACAGATCAATTTTATTATACTTGGCCACTGCAGAAAAACTGTAAACTCCTGCTGTTAGCTGATGTCTGGGAAATATGTTTACAACTTTATTCCTTTCCTTTGGTGGCATCAATGTATTTATTTTTTTATTTAATAAAAATTGTGCTGTGCTCTCTCACATGCTATTTTATCATGCAGAACTTTTCCACATGGCCAGCTCCAGCACAACATACTATGCTAGTAAGAAGGGTTTCACATTCTAAATAACAGGTCCCTTGATTTTCCTGGGCTGGTAAAAGTTCAATTCTCCTTTGTCTTTTGACTATTAGTTTTACTGATTTTGAGAGTATTTTATGTAGTGTGCTTGCACATATCAGTTTCCAGTGAACCCCCCCAAAGTGACTGAGAAAGCAAGATTTGTTGCAAAATGAGTTAACCTCTTTTAAAATGATGTAGAAAGTATTAAAATGTGTAGGAGCGGGTTGCTGGTATTTGCAGCCATGGTAGCTAGCTTGACGGAGTGACTTCCTTAGGCAGCCACGCTCCACCCCATGATGGAGTTAGGGCTGGTATCTCTCCTACTATTTAATTGGTTTAGTGACAATTTTGGTTTATGCAGGGAACTGGGCTGCAGCAATGAGCTACCCAGGGACCCAAATGCTGCTTGGCTAGGAGTGAGGGCTTCTCTATGGGACATCAAACTGTTACCTTTTTGCAAGTTGGCACTGCCTCTCTGGAAGGATATATATTCAACGGGAATGTTAGATTGGTAACTTTAAAAGCTCCTTTAAAAATAATCAAATTTGGGAACATGTTTTCATGTGATCTAAGCTTCATCTAACCCAGTATCCCATCTGTGACAAACATCACTGCCAGATGTTTCTAAATAAGATATGAAACTCCCTCAGCAATAGATGTGGAATGATTTGCCCTAAACAAAGGTCTCACCCCGACCTTGCACAGTTACAGATCAATCCTGGAGCAGGTGTTTACTATGAATACCTGCTGGACAGGGAAAGCTCATGATACACTCATTATTTACTGAATTATACTAAATAAAAATATACAGCTTCCCCACCAATCTCAGCTGTGCCATCTTCTGAGGTACACTAAACTGGCATTTTCCTTTTCAAAAGAACTGACTGCAGAGTCACAGGATAGACAAAGTGGGAAAGGACCTCTCAAGTGAGCCTCAGACGTGGGCTGCATTTGGAAGCCTTCAAATTAGCAACAGGGAGAACAAATTACAGATCTTTTTTACTTGAAATGAGAATCAGTGAAAAGCACTCTGGTGAGCCTTGCATTTGCAAAGTCACTTTTTGGAGTGGATTCACAACTCAGCTATTGCTATGATATCTTGGTAACTCTATTACTTCATATTTTCTCTTGGTTCCTATGCAATTTGCACATTCAGGGTCAAGCCTTCGCTAATGACAGCTCCTTGTGTTTCAAGGTGGCCGAATCAGCAGGATGTATGGCACGTATCCACAGAGCTTTAAAAATATCTCTCTACATGACATATGCTGTTTGTCCCTGAACACTGGATAGGTTAATTGTTAAAGAAACATTAATAACGTTAACTGATGGTATGGCTTCCCACTGCCTCTGCCCTGGCAATCTCACACTGGCAAATGGATTAATAATCTTATCGGAAATGAATGTGGTTGCTATGCAAGTAACTCAAAACTAGATAATTTAAGAATAGTTTGGATGATTACTAATTAGATCCACCGACACAGGGGAATTTGAATTATTCATGACTGGCTGAAAACAGCGGGTAATTCATTTGTGCACTTCTCTGCAACTAATGTGAAAGTTGTTTATTTTTCCACACCCCCGCCCCCAATGATCTGCTAAAAATGATCCCTTGTTTCAGTGCTGATCATTTCACTGTGGAGGAACGTCAGGGCTGCAAGGTTAGGATAAAAGGCCTTGAAAAGTTAGTTGGAGAAACATGTGGACAAGCCACACTTTGAGACATGAGCTTTATTCTTTATTTATTGAGTTTCAAAAGGCGAAGCCGATATCTGAACTTCTGAATAAATATAAAAATTAAGATGCTTATGCACTCCCAGGGTAGGTGAGGAGATGCCACATGCTGGTACCTCCATCTCCACATACATGCTGGGGTGCTAGGGTGCATGGCGCTAGCTGGGGAGATGAGGGTCCCCTTTGCTCCCTCTGCTCTCCCCAGACTCATCCAGCATCACCCTGTCTCCCTGTAGCAGAGGCAGCAAGCACTCCCCAGAACCACCCTCTCACCTAGGGGAACACCCTGAGGAGCTCCTGCCTCTGAGGACCCTGTGTGTGTACAGATGCACATGCCATTCAAATCTGACACCCCAAATTGGAAGAACACCATTTTTCATGAGAAAAGACATCCTTAGCAGCTCTGCAAACATGTACTGCTGGACATAGAATTTGCTAAGGTGAGCTAGATAATTCAAGTTGAGGATAGGTAGGAAGTAGTGAAAGGTGTTCTCCAGCTGTGCTCTGTTTATCCTTAATGGCATGCAAATTACTTCAAAATACTGTGCAAAAGCTTTCTGGACTGTCTGATAGCTCCTTCTGTCCTGGGACTGAGCTGAGAGCCCCAGCCAGCAAAGATACCTGAGCAAACCAGTTTTAGGACTCCACCTTTTTACCTTGTTCCTTCCCTGAAATGGTTCTGATTAGTTTAAATAGGAGAAGAAAAAAAGAAAGAGAAAAAAAAAGGTGACTCTGGAACTGGAGGATAAATAACCTCACACATGAAATTACACAGCATGTTCAATACCAGGCTCTGCAGATCCTATTGCCTTTATTAATTTATAAGCTTTATTATCTTGATTTTTCATTAGAATACAGTAAGTTGGTCTAAGTCATAAAATAAAGTGAAGCACAATAGTTCATTTACCATTGATCCATATTTGTAACTCACAGAAGACGACAGCTATGGCTGTCATACCCACAACCATACCCAATTCAGAAGCGTTGTAGACCTATGAATAGTTAAAGCAGAGAACAGCACCTCGTCTTTCCTCGCTGGCTCACCAGCGCACTTCTTGCTCTTAGTTTTACCAGTTTCCAGCACAGCAGCACTAGCTCATGTCAGCATCTTAGATGTGTCTAACACTTCACCAAGTCGGAGGCAGAGAAATGTAACTTGCATGAGACCACAGACAGGAGCAGTTACTGAACTTGGTCTTGTGGTTTAAGAAAAAAAGGAGGAAAAAAGGGTGTGAAAGCTGCTGTAGAGGGGATTAGTATGCAAAAGACACATAAAGCGCATTATGTGGCACTGAACACATTTTAAGCATGAGAGGCTTGTATCTTTTTTTCGGTGAAATACCAGATTCAGGCCTTTCTTCCATCTTAAACCAGCCAACACTTGAGCACAGGGGATCTGAGTTTCTCCATGTGTGTGTGCACGCTACATATAACCATTACTGGATAGAAATGAGAAAAACGCCAAGGGCTCAAGTGTGTTTGCACACTAATTCCCATATATATGAATTTCTTAGAATTTTCCTCTTACAAAGTCAAAGATGCATTAGAAAGCAGAGACATTTCAATTGCGTGTGGCTCCTAGATGAGTGATGTTAGTTGTGTGGCAAAGTCATGTACTGAAATGCTGCTGGTTTTACAGCTGTTGTTGTGGATGTAGCCAACTCCCTGCCCCTCAGCAGTCCCCAGCAGGCACTATAGCCCTGCGTCCCCCTCCCAGCTTCACCCATGTTGAGCCACAGCTTAACCCTAGCAGCCACCTCTGGGTCTTCCTCAATATGAGCAGTGCTGACACTGTGAGACCATAGGCAGCATGAAAACACAAGAAAAATATCACTATGATGTGGCTTTTGCTTAATGTGTGTTGCTATGTCCTCCTCCTGGCAAGCGGAGGAAGCTTAATTGGCTATTTCATACTGCTGTCCCTGTCTCCTTGACCCCAAACCTTGGTTGCTGGCATCTCCAGCATCACTCCATAAATGACAGTAAAAACACCTGATGTGGCAAGTGGGTGCTTTATGAAGAGTGATATGGCATCAATCATAATTAACCCACGTGTCCCTGTCACAGGCTGGGGCAGGCCCTGTCACATCTGGTTTCCTGTTTGAAAATACTTTGTTTTATGTAGGTTTAGCTGAAAACAACCAAGAGACTGATCTCTAGGCAATGGGAGCTGGTAAAAGATGAATTATCTGTCACTCAGATGCCCTGGCTGTGGAAACCATCAAGCACACTCATAGGGTTTCATTAGTCCTGCTTTCTCCCCCTCCCCACACTTGGCGTTGTTTGCTTTTCAGATCGGTTAGCAGCCCAGCATCTGCTCTCTGAGCCTTTTGGAAAACACTTTGGAGGATGCAAAGCACCTGAGTCCTGCAACAGCATGATTTTACAGCCATTCGTAAAAGCAGGGTCATTCCCTTTGCTTCTTGAATTAAATGCCGCACCATGAACGTTTCAGAGCTGGCATCTGTGTACACACAAATAAATATTAGCCAAATCAGTGCAAAGCACATTGACACTCTGCATTAGCACAAGAGGTGCTGTGGGTTTTGTACCACTGGGCTGTAAAGCGCTGGAGACTTTTGGTGCAGATTTTTGGTCCTTAAGGCAGCAAGTAGCTTGCAGAGCCTCTGCGTAACTGGAATCGAGACTGTTCTTTATGCTACCTAGCCAGTGCTGGGTGCTTTTGGTTTCGTTTGCTCCCACTTGCCCAGTGGTACAGCAGCTCCTCTTGGTAACAGAGAGCAGAGTCTGGGGTCATTGCTTTGTACAAGCCACACAATCAAACACAACTCTTCTCGTTAACTCTTTTGGTGACTAGCTGGTGGCTGGTGGGAGCCAGGGAAATTTGAGCCTGCCAGTGTTGTATTTTCCTCCTTTTGCTCCCTTCAGCATTAAATTGGCCCCTCCACCTCCTAATCTTTAGCTACAGCCTGCTGTTTAATTATTTTTTTAACCAGCCCTGTCCTTGACAGTATCCCAGTGTTACAATGGTGATGCAAGGACTTGCCACAGCACTCACTGATGCTATAAGGGACACTAAAAGTGTATCACAGGACGCTGTACTTAAGAATATGCAAGGCAGCAAGGTATTACAGGAAACTTTTTTTTTTTTTCTTCTTCCCTTGCTCTTCAGATGGATGAAGAGGCAAGCTGTGGTGGTGAGCAGAGCATGCTTTTGGGTGTTAGATATTACTCCACAAAAGATTACAGTGAAATTCATAGAAATGGTGGAGTAAGGTACTGCTCAGCAGGAGTTATCGGTATTGAACTCTGAACTTAAAGCATTTAAAACATAACTGATCCTAGCACAGCTAAGGAAATGTAGTGCACTCAAGGACTTAAATTCTATTAAACCCAGAGCCCAAGCAACCTTTGAAAACACCACATACAACTCCAAATCACGTAGGGCCCCAAACAGTTTTGCTTGCTTTTAGGTGAGAAGTGGGAGCTGTAGCATTGTTCTTCTCTCTGTATATTAACCTTCCTACGCTTAACTATATGCAGGTTTCTAAACTGGAATGATATTTTCTAATCTTGTATGTCCCTCTGAACTATCGAGACAATTGCATTCTCCTAATGTGCCTTACTGGCTCAACTCGGTTGGAGTTGTTTGTTAATGCATTTTAAAAAAATTCCTGCCCGCTTCAAATGTGCAGGCCTCCCCCTCCCTCCAAATAGTGCTTTGACTGTATTGAGAGTTAAACTGGTAGCTCTCTTGGACTTGACATGCTAATAAATCTAATAATGTCCTCCTAACAGAGCTAAATACCTCATTTGAGGAAAAATGAAGCAACATTTTTCCCTGAGCTGTAAAATATGTCGAGTGATTTCATTTTCTTCGTATGGAACATTAGGGCTTGTCATAATCCTCGCTCACTCTGAAAGAGCATAAAAGTTGTCTCCCGCGTGATAGCTCCAGTTGCCTCGCTGCCAGGTACCTGCTGCACTCTCTGTGCTGCCTGGCCTGCTTCTAGCAATACCATGTGTGGTTTCCTTCTTACTAAAAACAAAAGAAAACAGGTCTGCTCTGGCACTCTATAAAATTGAAATTAGCAGTCAAGACGTCTCTACCTACAAAGGCCACCTGCACCACTGACACTTTGCTTTCAGGCATGTCCCTCAATCTGCCATGGTGCAAATGCAAGACACGTTACCTGGCCAAGTCCTAAAATGAAGGATGAATGAAATTTGAGTAGGGACAGTGAAGTGCCAAAATATCAATTTTTAAAACTCTAAATGGCTGGTAGTCTTTACTTTTGATGGAGACAGCTTTCAGTGGGGAAGTTTGGGGAAGAGAGACCTTATTTGGGAAGATTCTCAGTTATTTCATGACTGTTGCGGGTGAAGTCCCATGAAATCATAGAATCATAGAATCACAGAATGGTTTGGGTTGGAAGGGACCTTAGACATCATCTAGTTCCAACCCCCCTGCGGCAGGCAGGGACACCCTCCACTAGATGACATTGCCCAAAGCTTCATCCAGCCTGGCCTTGAACACTTCCAGGGATGGGGCATCCACAGCTTCTCTGGGCAACCTGTTCCAGTGCCTCACCACCATCACAGTAAAGAATTTCTTTCTAACATCTAATCTAAATTGACCCTCCTTCAGCTTAAACCCACTACCCCTTGTCCTGTCGATGAAAGTTTTGTTTTCAGGAGCTGAAGGGGAAGGATACAAGAGAAATTTTGCATGCCTCAAATATTTTTGTCACCTCTGCTGTTTAATTTGTTGCCTTCTAAAAACAGAGCAGTTAGGAATCTTTTAGAATCCCGCTTTTTGGGATTCACTGCATAGAATACCTTAAATGAAGTTTGGCTCTCATTTCTGCTCCATGGAACTCCATTAGCTACATTGAGCAAAGAACTGACGATGAATTTTCTATGTTGTTTATATAAATATACAGACATAAAATATAGGATATTGTACATATTAGAATATAGAGAATATATATATTATTTCACCCTTCTGTTAATGATTTGCAGTCTTTTGAGTCTTATACCAAATCTTCTTTATCTGTTGGATGTTTTGAAGTCTTAAATGGATACCTGTTTATGTTTTCTAGTCCTTAGATTGGTAGCTTTTCATCTAATTCCTGCAAAATAAGTTCCAGTTTCACTGACTAGACTGCATTCTTTTATTTCCATTAAAGGCAACTATTGCAAATAAATACAAATACAAATATATTCAGCCCCTCACATCTGTGTATACACATGCATCTGTCATGGTTCTCCTAATGTGCCTTTTTAAGTTCATCCTTTATACTCCAAATACAACTAAATCTTTGAGTCAAAAAACTTTTATTCTTCCTGGATGTAATTTACTTGGTCATTTCCTATATGTCATTTCTTTTTCATATCACCAAGATGAAATAAAATGTGTAGCTCTTTTTGTGTATCTCTAAGTCTTTTATATTGATTATATACGGATCACTTCAACTTGTAAGATGTGGAGACCTAAAATAACAATGTTTTAAGCACTGCTTGGCTATAGCACAGAGTACCTGTTACATGTCCATGAGCACGTCAGCATTAAGACATTGTGCCAGAGGTGATAAAAGATTGAATTTATTGTTGTGTTACTGCTTGAGGTGCTGTGTTGCATGTTTCCTTACAAAGCTGTGGCTGAGTGGCAGGAAGGAAAGCTTCCGATTTGTGTTGATTATAGCAATTGATAATAATAATAAATTGATTCTAATTATCATGGATGCAATCATTTCCCACCTGTAATGAGAGAAGATGCTTAGATACTTGGAAAAAAATACTAGACACCAAGTGGTAGAGCTTTTGATTTGGTTGTTCACATCTTGCTGCCTGAAGCAAGGAGAACTGGAAGGTGCCAGCTAGTGGCCAGATATGTTAGGAGTATTTTGCACTTACTCTTTACTCAAATGTCTATGCAAAAATATGTCCCTTTAAAATACACAGTGTTTGAAATTCATGGCTCACTTAGATTAATAACATTTTGCTGTTTTTTTGTTTGAATAATTTCCATAATTGGGAAAGAAATCTACTACATTTTTCCTTATCTCTTAGCATTATTTACAGCTCTGTGATACCATTTTGATCACCTTATTATGATCAAACCACTCTTTTAATTCTTAGTAATTCCTGCAGAACAGGCTGCAGCAAATATAAAAGCATAGGGACTTCTACAATTTTTTTGTAAGAAAACGCATGTGCAACTCAAACAACTTTGTAGGTATTTTTAATTCCTCCAAAACACAGGATAAATAAATATGCTGTTGATAGTTTTTTCAGAAAGTTTTCAGTAATAACCCTCCCCCCTGATTTTTTAACCTTTGCAACAGCAGTTACTACTTACAAGCAATGCATATGTTGATACAATTATTCTGAATGCTCTGAATGCATAATTTTCAACAGGGACTAAAGTAAGAGAAATATATATTGAAATTTTAGAGTTTGTACAAGGCTTATCTGCAACTTTCTACTTCCCCTGATGATCCTCCTTAGAGAACAGGTCCTGTCCTGTCCCATCAGGGACACTATGTCTTTTCTTCCCCTGCTACCTGCTCGCCTTGCATACTTAGCACAGAGCTGAAAAAATAAGGATTAATTGCTGGGCCTGTTACGGCATCTCAGCACTGAGGTTGTCCCTTGTGCAGCCTGTGCAGATGGAGAGGGCAATACCAAACTCAAGGTGCCTGCTTAAGTTAAACTTTTGGGCTGGCCTGGGCTACCAGGGCTGTGTGGCAACAGATGCAGGAGGGACTGCTCTGCGGTTCCCTGTTTCACTTGTATTTGAGCCTCTCACCCTGCCAAACTGATGGGAACCTGTTTTATAGAGGTAAACACTAATTCACAAAACATTTAGGGGGTCTCTGAATTCCTGCTTGAAGTCACTTGGGAGTTAGTTCAGATCAAGGTGAAAGTGATTTCCCCCCCCAAATGTGTGGTAAACCAGGGAACCATAAATTCTCTTAATTCCATTAAATAGGGCTATGAGCTTGCATGAATATCATTGCTTGCTCCTCAGTTGTGGGGCTGTAGATCTAAAGAGCTGGGATGTTACACAGTTTTGCAGAGAATGAGTTATGCTGAAAGAAATAGGCTCCAATTTACACTGGTTTCACATTGAGCAGAAAAAATCCTGAGGTTTTTCCCTGAAAATGTGGAGATGAGAAATTACAGAAAAACCCCAAACCCGCCAAACCCAAATCTTTGGGGTTTTTAAAATATTTCTCCGTCTTTCTAAACTCTCAGGTGTCATTCATTTAACATTTTCAAATATTACTTTGCCATAATGAGAACTGGCAATTTAAAAGCAAGCTGGGTCTCTGCTGAGAGTATTTTTATATAATTGCATAACTACGAGCAAAGAGTTTAGAGCTTGTCTCACGGCCTTGCACAATCCTTTTCCCCTTGTATCCCCTCCAAGGGCTGCAAAGCTCTCCCGGACTAACTGTGCCAAAAGCTGCCGTGGTGCATTCATTAGAAACCGCAGTGCTGATATGCGTTAGCATTTATGCTGCTTTCTGGGCAGATCACTAAACTTCAAGCCCATTGATTTCAACTAGAAAGGTGCAGTGCACCACCTACGTTCCCATATTAAACCGTCTTGTCTACATCCCACTGCTGTAGGTTGCAGCGACATCTTTTCCTGTCTTAGGGCTTTTGCTTCTGTTGTCAGGCTGCAATTTAGGTTGGCATGCAATAATTCTCTTGCTGAGTCTTTTGGTGAAATAAAGTTATTTTTTAAAAGTAGTAAGCATCTTTACAGAATAATACAAAAAAGGAATTTAATACCATTTCATTGCTGTATTCTCAAAATCTTGCCTCTTCTCATCCATTCTTGTAAATTTGTTTGGACTTCGGCTTCTTGAGCAAGCGATGAACTTGGAAGGCACTGAGTTTCCTTTATAATGATGTTCTCACCCTGCAGATCTCACGTGCTCAGAAATGGACTGAAAAATCACAGCTTTGGCATAGCAATCTTGGATTGTTTTTCAGAATAATCATTCTCTATCTTTGGACCTCATTTTATTTTATTTTATTTTATTTATTTTTTTTTTTTACTTGTGTTTGAATTTTGATGATGATACTTTTTTATCTTTTTTTTTTCCCCAGAATCCTAAAAATTTTTTTTTTCTTTTTTAAACAAAACCTGAGATTCTTATATTTGGAGCTGGGCCATTGAAGAAACCTCTAACATTTACTTGTAGGAAAATCAAAGATTGACGGCTTGTCCTCTCCACTGATATTGCCATGGCTTATATTCTTCTTTTACCTATACTCTTCTTTAATGTAGTCCATGGATGATACATTGCTTTAAATTATTTATATTACAGACTTCATTCCCCAACACTTGTTAGTTCACTTTGAGGTAGAGCCCAGTGAAAGGTCTGGAGAGCCTTTCTGAGAAATCAATACCTCTGTGATCCAAACTGTAATAATTAAACAAGGGCAATTAAATGATCAAGCGGCCAACTTACTCCGTCTTGACAAAGTGCCCTTTTGTCTCGTAAAGGTGAGGTTGTTAATGCATGCAGTGTTTAAAAGTCACAGCAAGGTGGCTCTTACTGGAAAGTGTCCTTTCCAGCTGCTGGCTGACATGGTAGCTGCAGATATCTCCATGCAACATGTGGTCTTGCGTAACCTGGATTTGGGCCATTTGGCTCGTGTATGCTCTCACTTGCTGAGCTGCTGCAAATTTGTCTGATTTAAATGAAAATTATTTTTGATGTATCCACAGTTGCGTATAACCGCTTAGCGTAAGCCAACTCTGGAGTGCGTTGGTCTGTGACCCTTCTCCGTAGTCTCCCTTTGCTCCATGCGACACCAAGGGCGCATCCTTCCCACCTGCTGCCGTGGCATGGGACACATTGCTGACGAAGCGGCACACATGGGCAGGCAGGTTTGGGGGGGGAAGCATTACCAGGAGGGGCAGTAATGGTACGGGAAAGCATGTTTGCAGGCTGTGGTGCAGAATCTGACCCTTGCTGAGGAGCTTGTCGCCAGCTTCGACTGCTCTATCTCTAATTGGGATCACACTGATCAGTTGCTAAAATGATGCTCCCGATAGGCCAGAGTGAGTTTTCCTAAGAAAAGCCCGAATCATGTCTCTCAGCGTGGTAGTCTGGCTGATGTGAAATAAAAGGTATGTTTGTCAGTTTTGTGTCACGCTTCCTCCCTCACCTCCTGCTGGGGAGCAGGGCTGGTATGATTAGAAGCAGCTCAGACATGCCTTTTGGATTGCCTGCAGCAATACTAGCACAGACTTTGTTTTTCGGTTTCCATTTTTAAAGCTGGGCTTGGTTCCTTCCAGTTCTCCATTTCCGTCGCTCTTCTGAAGATTGCTCAGCTTGCGGAACACATACAGCTATTAGAGAAATGCTTAAAATAACCCCAGATTTCTGGCTTAGGTCACAAACCAGGGTGTGAAAATATTTAGTCAGAAGTACCTCAGGTGTTTAAGCAGCAGACAGCAGTGTTTGCAAATAATTCTAAAAAATAAACAGGGACCTCTCTGGAAAGTCAGAAATGAGGGTTTCTGTGCTGACTGGGAGCTTGCAGAAATCGATTAATGGTTGTGATTGCATTGACAGCCAGAAAGGGTGTAAGTCGGAAGGGTAAAATCCACAATGATATTTGCAAGTGTGATGCAGTGCTTTGTGTGAGTACACACCATTTATACTGTGCACACCTTCACTTTCAAATGTGCATGGGGGAAAAATGATTCAACACTTTCCATGTAGATGATGTTGTTGTGGCCTATGTGAAACAGAGAAGCAAAATACTAAGGCAGGCAAAAGCCTAAATATCTCAGTCTCGAAGCACCACCTCAGGGAAGTGGTACTCGAGGGCTCTGCTTTTCTGGTTTCCTGTTGGGAATGTGTTTTCCGTGAAGCAGTATGCACTTCTCTGCTGAGTTTCTAAGATGAGAAATCAGAGTTTTCCACTGAAAACAGACCTTTGTGCATGAGCCTGTGATTAGCTGAAAGTCCAATTTTTCTCTAGTAATAGCTTGTAAGGAAATTTTCAACCACCTCTCTGCAGCCTAATTTGGGAAAATCAAGCTCTCAGCTCTAAGATTTTTCTGATAATGAGCACTGGTGTTATTCATTTCTGAAAGCCTGGGCTGGGAAAACATTCCAGATCTGATTGACTCCAAGCATGTGTTATCAACAGTCCTGCTGTGTGTACTGGATTGTACCACAAGCACTTTCCTAGGTAGGAGTCAGACCCTTTGCAGTACCATCTCCTTTTGCCACTGGGGCTGCATCCCAGCTTACACTGCCTTTCTTAAAAGTCATCTGGATTTTTGAGGGCTTTGTGCGGATCGCACTGGAAATCTCTGTAGCGTCTGGACTCCATTAGCTTTCTTTAGCAGGGTCCATGGCACAGAGGAAAATTTTGGTTTTCCTATTTCACTTCACAAGTGCTTTATTCTTGCCAACGAAGCCCCCATCTGGATAGTGTGCCAGTTCTCTTTGGCCTGCAATAAAGTGCCGCCAGCTCACGGTGCAGTGGGCATCTAGTTTAATGCTATTGGTATTATGATAAATGTTGTGTGATACTAAATTAGGTCTGCCAAGGATTGATATGACTTTTATCCCGTTTTTTAAATACATATAAAAGTGTCTCTGCTGTAGAGCTGCCTCCTTTGGCAGATTTATGGGTGCATTTGGGAATAATGGTGCCGTATGATGATTATAAAACTATATAAAGCATTCTTTATTGTTCATTACCATTGCTCTATATTAACTCACGATTATCTCCTGATGCATTGCAGTTGCTAAATGCAGGCCCCACCATATGAGAGTCTGAACAATCTGATCTCATTTGGACACTAGACGGTTTGGGGAGGAATACACTCTCACTTGTTTTCATGCAGAGGCAATGGCCTGTATTCTTCCAGCAGCTTGCGGAGATCCCCACAAACACTAGAAATGAGTGGTAGGAGTTTTTCCTGTGGGCAGCCTATATGCAATACATGTTGCAGATATGCTGATGTTCCCCGCAGGCCAGTCAGCAGGGCAGCAGGATTCCTCAGCTCGAGCAACCTGGTTGGCTCAAAACCCCCTCAGGGGCTTGAACAGATGACGTAGCTGAAGAAAATGCCCGTCCTGCAAGGAAGCAGTAATGGTGCCACTTCTAAACCTAACAAGCCTCAACAGCAAATACAATTGCCAAATCTTCAGCGGCTCTTAGCGTGTTGTGTGCCAATAAAAAGGCACTTGAAAAAAAACCTGTCAAAATCGTATAAGTATAGCTTAGCTTTTTTGGATACCTGGCCTCACTGGTGAGAATTAAACAGCCAAAAAATCCAGCCTTGAGCACCTCAAAACCTTTGGATTCTGACATGAGGCAAATCCCAGAGATGTGCCTGAAAATAACTTTCATTGCCTTCAGAAGGCTTGGGATAATGCCATTAGCACCCCAGCTGCTCTTCCTCCTGTTGGTGAACATGTATATGTGGGAATTGCCCGCTGATTTTCTGAACATCAAACTTGCATCAATTAAATATCACAGCGTATTGGGATCACTCTTTTGCTGCTCGTGACTTTTGTTTGCGTACAAGACATCTGGCTCTGTGAATGCGGCATTAGTTTGATTTTTTTTAGTTGCTTCTTTCTCTTTGAGTGAAACAAAGCCCATCCTGAATGCCTTCTCCCGAAGTTGGGAGTGCATGTCTATGTCTCGTAGCCATGCGTGCAATGGCACTCTGATTGCATTTCTTGTGGCTGGCCGATGATAACATTTTATTGAATTGGTGCATAGATTAAATCCCCTCAGCCATGACAATTAAATAGGAAAAAATGTGTATGCCATTTACAGGGATAATATTTAATCAGAAATAGACAAGAACATGAGTCACCAGCTCAGAAACAAACCCAGTCTTGATATAAATTCAATTGAACTTGTTCCAGCTGTTTGCAGCAAAAAAAAGTAGCATTTTTCATAGATGCGACAACTGCAAATGAGCCCAGTTGCATTTGTCCAAAAGCAGAACCTTCAGGGCATTTTAAGGACCTCATGTCACTGTTTATTGATGGCAGCTGAAGAAAATAACTAGGCAGCAGCAAAGGCCGGGTCACTGGCAAGGAAGGTACTGAGCAATGTGAGGCTTGGGAATATAGCACACAACAGTTGTGTCTCGCTATGACTTCAGTTTGCAGGTGTTCATGAAGAACAGTAATAGCTACCGTGCTCTGGTCCTGTGGTCCTGGCTGCAGCCCCGCTGCCCACCCCATGGGGCTGAGACTCCTGTGAGCAACTGATGCCTTAGGTGGAGGCAAGGCTGGAGCTCATTGAAATGAACTCGTTTTCATACAGCACATTCCCATTAGGGACAGCAGAGAGAGCACTGGGCACTCAGCTGCATTTTTGACAGTCAATTAGTATTAATCAAAACCAAGACATAGAGATAAATTATTAAGAATAGTCAGAATTGTATAGCGGAGGGAGGTCTGCTGGGAGAGCAGCAGTCTGGAGACATTCCAGTTGTTTTCAAGTTTACCATAACCTCTTTGGCAAAGAAAACAAGCTGGATGTTTCACACTGACAGGTTTAGTTGCACAATATGACACTCCAGCCTGGCTGGAGACAAAAGCAGGAGGAAGTTTCTTATTGAAACTTTGCTCCTGTCTTCAGGGTATCTAAGAATTACAAGTGATCATGCATTAGGACTCCACTAGCAGCATCCCCCGGTTTGCAAGATGTCCCCTAGAAATCAAGGCTTGTCAGTTAATTCCTTTTAAATCCATTCAATCTGTTCTGCTGCTTCCAAACTTAGTGATATAAGTGTCTTGTGGTCCCAGGCACAAAAGTCTAAGCAGGATGCAATCTTAGTGGGAGCAACCTTAGGACTTTTCCAAAATTAGTATTACGTTAACTTGACAGGGTCTTTTGCCCTCATAAACCCATGTTAAGTGAGGTTAATTATCTCATCCTTTCAGTCTTTACTAACTCATTTCCTCTCACCTGCCCAAACTGATTTTGGCTGACAGGCCTGTATGTGCTATTCTCTTTAACCATTTTAAGGCTTGGGTCCTGTATTTGTTTTATTCTGGCCCTGTAAGACCTGGCTGTGTTCCAGGCAGTGCTGAAAAATCAATGCTGATTTTGCTGAGTGCCCCTTGGCCACCTCTTTTTAAAATTCTTGGCTATGAAGTAAGTAGACTACTGCTCTTAATATGTCCGACTTGAGTAAATGAACTGGTTCATCCTAGCTGGGAAAGAGAAACATTAGTTTCACCTGCCTAGACATTTACCTCAATGAATGGCTCAAGGAAGTTCCAGTGCAGATCAGCTAATGACACCGAAATCAGCCACTCTGCTAAAAAGACAGGAAAATGAATTTACGTCCTCAAAGAGACCTTGTACATCCCTGTATGCCTCAGTAAAGAAGATATACACACATTTACTCAGAGGAAATGCTCAAGCACCATGTTAGACAAGCAAGAGCATGCATGACAATGTACAAACAAGTGACGCATGTGAACATATTGAATACAGCAGTACCATTCCTGGTGTGGCAGGAATATGCTATTATTTACCAATCCCTTTCAGTCTTCTACTTAGCAGAGATGCATTTTCAAAAAGTGCAAGAGGTAAAATCCAGGGCAATTTAATTTGATGTTGAATCGAAGATGGAGGAGTGTGGGGAGAAAAAACCCTAAGCATTCTTCTAGGAGAGGAAACTAAAAATTCAGTGTCCAGCAAGTGGAGAGGGACATCCGCTGATTCTCTCTCTGAGGGCATATCTGCACCCCAGTGTGGGAATGCAGTTTGGGTAGATGTGCCCAAGATCGTGCTGCATGCACAGTTCAGGAACTTATGGTCACTGAGGTGCAGGTGCAGAGGCCAGTACTAAGTAACCTGTTAAATAATAGTATTTAAGGCTATGGGATTTCTTAGCCTTGCTGCAAATGTTATATTTTGAAAGAATAAATTCTGAACTTTTGATTTATTTGTAATACTTAGTGTGTGCATCAAAATAGAAATGGTCCTTGTTTGGCTTCGGCTATTTGCATGCCAGCTAGACTTGTCTCCTGACCTTGAAACCCAAAGAAAATGGGTTTCTGTTGTCATCAATCATTCTTCTGCAAATGAACAGGCCCTCCTGAGTGCTAGGACAGCAGCAGGACAGGCAATATTCTCCAGGCTATAAGAGTGGCTTGCCTCGCTTGGCAAGCTGGCACATTTAGTGTGTGAGGGAGAAATAAATGGTAGATCAGCAGCTGAATGATGCCTACAGTAAGCGATATGAAGTAGGGCAGTACTTTGGTAGCGTGGGCTCTGGTAAGGATGGAGCTACAAAGTCCCCTTGTAACCTGCTGCACAGCAGTGAGCTGTCAGTGCTGTTCTTGGGGGGACGTGAGGCTCATAAGTAGGGAGCTATGTCTCTCCCAGCCTCAGCCTCACTGGTTGCAGAAAAAGGTGGGTTTTTTTAACAATAAGATCTGCTCAGTGTCACCTTGCCTTCTCTGCATCCTCACCATTGGAGTCTCCTTGGACCACCAGGAGCTCACTGTGACAATAGGCTAGAAGGAGGTGATGCACAGGGGAAAGCAAATTGCGCTCATCTATTTTTGGCCAAGAAGGCCGTTAAGATGTCCCTTTTCCTAATGACTTTTCATGATGACTGGCACACTTTGTTGTTTTCCCAAAAGTCAGTGGAGTCTCAGCTTAAAGCTAGGGGAAAATTGTGGCAAATCAAATCCCTCTACAGAAGAAGATATGTTATAAGATCAGTCGTAGCCTAGCTACAGCTTTTCGGCAGGTACTCAAAATATTATAGGTGTAGCTTTTGTAAAAGAACATCTCTGACATCAGGCCTCAATTGAGGGTGAACAATACATTATTTTCTTCCATAATACTAGTAGCAGATTTCAGAAAGTGGAACTGCTTTTTCTGTAAAAAAGGAAAAAAGACACACAAAGCAAAGTAGCAGACAGAGCAATGTAGGTCCCTGACTGAGGGCAAATAGGTCGCATTTAAGATGTCACGAGGGACTTGGGAAATTTATGTTTAAGCCTCTCTGCAAGAAACTTTTTGCGCGTCCATGAAAGGGTCCTTTAACCTTCCTGTGTTGCAGTGACCTGTTTGTAAACCACAGATATTTTTTGCTTAATTTGTGCTTGCTGATGCCAGTGGATTTCTTCGGTGTGACCTCAGCAGGCATTGCTCATATCCTCAGGCTTTGGGGTCTTCAGGAAGGATTAGATATGTGTAAATGACTTATGTATATCCTATATGTGTTTGTACAGCACCGTGCACAGTGCGGTCCTGATGCTACCACGAGGGCTCTTTAAGTGCTGCCAAAACAAACAACATGGTCAGTAAAATACAATGCTATCACCTTTCCTTTTATCCTCTACCTCAGTTTTATTTTTGCAGAAAAACTGAAGTATGACTTCGTTAGTAGCATGTCTCTTTGTAAATGTGTGCATGCACATGTAGTGTCGTGGTGAGTAAGCAGGAAGCTGTTAGCTTCCTAGGAAGCTAAGAAGTAGGAAGCTGTTAGTGGGACAGCCATTACAAGACACGGAAATGTTTCTGTTGGGAAGTACCAGGCATTTCCTAATAGGTTGTGCTGAATTCCCGTGCAGGAGAATGAAAATGTGTACATGCTTGAAAAGTCCATGCATGCCTATGCAATGAACTGCTAGAATAGTTTTTTATCCCTATCTGGAAGATAAAAGCTTTGCTGTTGTTGTTGGAGAGGGCCTGGTTGAAAATGAGGTAGGAGCTTTTCTTTTTCCTCTTTTTCTGCCTCTGTGTGTGCGTGTGTGAGAGAGAGTTGCTATGGTGAACAAAGGGTAGGAACAACTCTGATTTTTCCCCACAAAACTGTAATCTTATTCCTCCTGATACTGCCTATTTTCTGAGATATACACATTTGTATATATATTTATATGAAATATATATACGCGTGCAGTCACTCACATGCACGCACACAAAGCTACTTTGGAAAAAGGGGTATATGACTTGTTACTGTGTAAAGCGACAGTCTTCTAAAAGCCATGGAGCTAATTTTTTGTGAGTGGCTCAGCCGGTGACATTGCTTGGCTATGTTTCCAATTTAAGCAAGGCAATCTTGGAAGGACTAGATGAATCAGAAAAAGACTTCCAGATTGTTAGCATTTTAATAGCAAAATGAAGGCTATTGTCCCCCCTCCCCCAGCAAGGTTCATGTGGAGATGCAGCAGAAATGTGTATGAAGAACTGGAAGCTATTATATTAAACACAGCATCTTCAGCCACTGCAAACATAAAAATGAATGGGGATGGCTTTTCTATTTAATAACCCACATTTTTTTCGCTTACTGTTAAAACAGATACAGTGTGAACAGTATGATCTCACTGCAGAAGATTTTAGTAAAGACAGAGCAGGTTTCAGCCTTGTGTTAACTTTGCCACAGCCAAATTTCTTTTAGGGCTTAAGCCTGTGGACTGCAGCACATTCTTGCCTTGCAGTGAGGTTTGGGAAATGTTTCATCCCAGCTTTACATCAGAACTGGGGAAATGTTCCTCAAACTAAACTCATAAACGGAGCTGCTGAGAAGTTTTTGCAACTGCATATTGTTTTCCACTGGGGACTGACAATAAGATGAAAGGAGAAGGAAAACATTTCAGTGGCATTTCAAAATTTCATTTTGAAATACAGGTGACTTCAGAATGTACTGGTTATAGTTTTTTAGGCTGGAGTGTTTCAATGACTTTTTGGTTCAATCTGTATCTCTCAAACAGTATCATTTGACTGTATAAATTCAGAATTGACATAACTTCATTTTCATAGAATAAATTGCCACCAGATAGACCAGATAAATATGGTTAAAGTAAGGAAACCCTGCACACGTGTCTCTCCAGTGCCTGAGTTATTCCCTTTCCTCCCAGGATACACACCCAATTTCTTTTCTTGCCTGACATCTGGACTCCAGGAGACATATAGAAAAAGGTTGGCAAGCCTGGCCCCTTTTGACCAAAGTATTCAAATATGGATACATCTGGTTCAGAATATGGCAGATGCTTGCTAGAAAACGAACGTTCTCCAGCACTTTTGGACACAGGTAACACAGCTCTGTGTGGAGAGCCTGGTTGGCAAATCTCTTGGTCCGTATTATCTTAGTATATCTTACTCATGAAATACAACAGGGGGAAGTGCTCTCAGTGGTAGTTAAGTATTACTGCCAGGATCTTTGTTTTATGGTTTTGTGGCTTTATTATTTTACAAAGGTCAGCATTAATTCAGCAATTTTCTTGCCTTTATTCCAGTAAAAACCTTACCATATCCATTTGTTCCTTGCAGTTTATTATTTCTAGTCTGGTGTCTGCTGTTCAAAGCTTAATGGAAATCCTGAGAAATATGATTTCCCACCTGTTTGTATGATTTTAGTACTACTAGCAGTTTTGAGTAATTTCTTCGCCTGGTCCGTCCATAATTACAGCTGTACCTAAATGTGATGTGTAGTCAAGCTAAAGCCAAAAGAGCTCTGCTGATACCCTGCTTCCTTTTACTTTTAAAGTTAAGAATAATAGGAGTATGAGTCTCTCTTACTTTCACAAGCATTTCAAGTTATATTTTCTCAGATTATATTTTGTTAGCTGGGACTAACTTTGGGGTCAGTCATAGCCTGAGCACCCTTGAGCAAATCAGTGATGCTGACGCCTCCACCTGGTGAGGACACAACCCTTTTTTAAGGGCTACAGTGGGATAAATGCCACTGATGAATGCAGCACACTAAAAACCATGGTGACGGAGTTCAATAGAAGTGCTCGGGTGGTGAGGTATCTCTCTCTTTCTCTCTTTGCCATGCCAGGTTCACCCTGCTTTGCTGCCCTGAGTCTTATCAAGGCTTTCAAAATTAGCTTTGACCTTTTAGGTGGCTTGCTTCCATCTAATGAGCATGGCAGCTTCTTCAACGAATATCAGAGCCGTGTGCCGACTCAGCTAATTTGATTGCGGTTTATGCATTAATCAAAATCTTCATAGTATTCTGACCTTGACTAGGACATAAAGATGTTGAACACTGGTCTGTACTTCCCTTTCAATGCTATGGTGGGACGGTGCAGTGAAGAAGGTTCTCTGGGCCACGATCCAACCTTCCCTCTGACCCTCCCTGTAATGTATGTTCCCTGGGAGTGTTTGCCCTCTGTATTATTCACAAAGGCACGGTGGCTCTTTCTTCTTCACCTACAGGGATCAGGCCCTGTTATTTTATTTCCCACCCCTTCTTTTAAGTCATCATCTTGTGAAACTTGAAAAACAGACTTCTATTGGAAACTATGAAAGTATATTTATTCAAAGGGAGGGTTGCTTCCTCATTTGTGAAATTAAAAATGGAGAAAATTGCCTACAGGCTTCTAGCAATGCAGTTAGATAACTTTCATAACATGTCAACTCCAGAAAGTACTTTGGAAGATGATGACAGACAGTAATTAATTTAACAATTAGTAAGGTATTGATTCACAATGTCTTAAAAATTTTTGTTGCCATTGAACCAACCAATAACTTATCTTGGCAGAAGTAATGTTTGGTTCAATGTTTCCATTAAGCGTACAGCCTCTCCCCAATCTATCAATCAGCTGGACTTGGCCCCCAACCATCTCCCGCCCAACAAAAAGTGCACAAGTGCCATCCTTCGGCCTTCCCACATCCATCTCTCTGCTGTACAGAGCTTCGGTGGCTTTATCACAGTCGCACTCAACATGGACAGAGGATTGAAAGCACAGCACCTTTTTACAAGACCTCGTCAAAGGCAGAGTCCACCAGAGATGTAAGGATGCCCTGTGGACAGCTATGTGTTATTCACATAAAGAAATCCATCATAAAAAATGTTATTGGAGTGAAGTCACATATCCAAGTCTGTATCCACACATCAGTCTAGAAAATACTTTTCTAACCTCTCTTGCTCTTTATCCCCAGAAGATCTTGCCTTAATCTATGTGTTTTAATAGTTCAGATGAATTGCATCCTAAAAGCAGCTGGGTTTGCTTCCTTGGCTATGCAAGGAGTATACCTTAGCTCATCTGTGGCCATTGCTGCTGTGGATGTCTGAAGTTAGTTGCAATTTTGTCCGTGTCTGTCCATCTGTCTCACATGTTTCCACTCGTAATGGTCAACAGTGGATTTTGGGATCCCAACATTTCCGTAACCATCTATTTTGTAATTCCTACCCATGATGGTAGGGACAAGAGTAAGTTTAGTGACCTGCCTAAAACTGCATAGTGACTGAAACCTGAGCTGTACCCACCTTCCCATTCTGAATAAATAATTTAAGGCTGGGCTTGGAAAAGGCTGAGGACTCAGTGGACTTGGAGAAAGCTTTGACCTTGGGGAAAGCTTTGATCTTGGGCAGCTGGGTTTGGAGTCCCGAAAGCTCCCTATCAAAGGCGGGGACCTCAGCTTTATTCCCAGGTTTGTCTCTGAGCTGATGAATCACCTTGTGTAAATCATTTCTATAACCTGTTTGTATTTCCCTCTCCTCAGTCTTTGTCTGTCTTTTCTGACTAGAGAGGAACAGCTCCCTTTAACACTATAGGGCCTTCGGTGTCTGTTGGAGCTGCAAGCTGCTACTGAAATGTAAATATCAATTACGTAGAGAATACATTAAAAACTCTATTAAAGCCGCAGATGGGGCAGTCTGAAGGACAAACAGTTCAGCTTTGGAACACTTCTGGTATGAAGAAAAAACTTTTTAATGCCTTTGAGAAAAGAGATTGTGTCAAAATGTCCATTTTCCTTTTAAACAAAACAGATGTTTTCTGTTTTAATTCCCTTTGCTTTTTGTTTCTATTTCTGGAGGATCCAGGTGATCCTGCCCCCAGAAAAAATCAGCAAAAGGAATCGCTGTTTGTTACACTTCCTTACATTGAAAATTTCTGATGCATTTGTAACTTTAACGCTCTTTCTAATGCAATATATTGGGCAGGTTATTTTGTTCAAAGCAAAGTGAACCCTGCTGGTTTTGCCCAATCCCCTCTAACATGAAATTTGTAAAAGCAGTCCCAGCTCACAGATCTCTCTTTGAGACAGCCCTGTCATACGTCATATGGCATATTCAAGCTATTGCAGCCATCCCACTGGCTCATCTGCCGTTTCTGTCCATCCTGGCTTCTGTCAAACGCTCCAGCCTCCCCGAAGGCCTCTCCCCCTGCTACCCCCATCTGTCCTTCCCTATGCCCTATATTTCCCAGACGTTTGGGGCTTACAGCTGTCTAGTCCAGCACATAATATTGTAGGGTCATGCTGACTGGCTCCTTGTATACAGACAAGGTCCCTATAATAAGCTTCTGGCCTTTGCTCGTTACTCCCATTTTCTTCTCATCCTGCAGTCAGAAGCCTTTGCTCCTGTCTCCACCCCAAAGGGGTCCTAGCAGCTCCAAATCTACAGCTGCAAAGAAGAATAAGGGCAGTAGTAATTCCATAGCATGCAATGGCACAGTTGGCTTGATAGACTGAGGCTGGCTATTGATCTCCAAGCGCTCACTGCCTAGCGCCACTGAGATCGTCAGCACTTCTGCAATTAGCCACTGATCCAGGTGAGCAGATTGGCAGGAGGAAACCTGTGACTACTTCTGTGCAGATAAGCCACAGGGTTGTGGTTTTTTCTTTTAGTGCCTCAATTTCCTTCCCAGCAGTATAATTCTCTGCTGCCTTTGAAGGTCTGCATGCTTTTCAGTCATTTTTTTCTTTCTGGTTCCTGGTTGGCACTTTGCAGTTGAGCAATATTCCCAGGGGACAAATTTTAAGAGGGTTTGTGAGAGGAGAAATAGAGATGTCTGAAAACTGACAGGATCCTGGCACACATGAAATTAAAATATTTCCCTTTTGTGGCAGTGCTCTTGTCAATGTAAGACTGACATCCAAGCACAACCTGGAAGAGACCTCATTAGCACTTCTCTGAATAGGTGTGTTGGGGTATGTCTCTTTGAAGCGTAGGCATGTGTTTATCTGTGTGGCTGTAGGTAGTTTCTGTGTGCCACTGACTGGTTCATCTATGGGTCCATGTCTATACCTATACACAGGATTGCAAGTACTTTTGTACTGTCATTGCTGCTTCATCAAGGAGCATTTTCCCTGCTGTTTTACCCTTTCCTGCTTGAATTCAATCTCAAAATTAATTCTTATTTTGACCCTGAATCTCTTCAAGAAAGAAGTGAGATTTCTGCACTATAATGAAAACAAAAGACTCCAGCCTGTTTGTAATGGGATAATATTTTAAAAACACACCCTTTCACAATTTGGATTTATTTAATTTTCTGACAATTCTTTATTCTTCTCTGGCTTAAATAAAAAAATGGTTCACAGGCTTGAGATATCCTTAAAATATCTGGACCTAGGCTGGGACAGGGGAAAGGCAAGGTGCAGGAATGGAAAGAGAGAGCAGTCAGTGACACTTCTCAGGGTAATATGGAAAAATAAGCTGTATATCTTATGCACAGTCAAGGAGTAGAAAATGAACTGAGGTTCCTCATATGAAAATAAAAGTGTTGTCATGCTGAAGGAGTCATGCATGCCATGTCAGAGGCAAGATGCTTATTGTAGCCCATACTTTGCAGGTGGTTTGTGCCTTTCTCCTCTGGGCTTGTTGGCTCACCTCTACCTTGAGCTTCTTCCACCATTGGCCATCTTGTTGCACTGTCGGGCACAAAGTGGTTCCATTGTGTGCCCTTCAGAAGAAGGTGGTTCCTGCTCTGAGGGATTTACCATCTTAAATTGCAAAAGCTTAGAGGAGAAAGAGGCACAGGGATGTGCTGTCATGTCATCCAGCAGGTCAGCGATGCAGCTGGGCACACGGTTCAGGTCTCATCTCCCCTCCCGCGCTGTCTTCACAGGGCAACAGGGTCACCGATAAAACCAATTTGGAAAATTAAGCTGTTAAATATAAATGTGATTTGGCTTTAACGGCAGTGGAAAGCTGGGGAACAGGTCATGTCCAAGAGGGCTGTGTACAGCTATGTTTGGAAATAAATTGTTTCTCTGGAACGGAAATGATGGGAGATTGCAAATATTGGAAAAAAACATTAAACCTACGAAAAATATTACAGCAAAATCCTGTATAAGCACATACAAAGCCTGCTGGCTTGTCTTCTCATGCAGACAGTGCTTTATGCAAATAAAACAAACAAACAAACAAAAAAAGCAAATCACCTCAGAGAGAATGAGCAACTAATGCACATTGAATATAAAAATCCATACAAGTTCTTTTCTTTTTTGGAAGTTAGGAAAGGTCACTGAATGCTTTTAAGATTAATTCCCTTTTTAAAAATCCCAATTTTCCCAGATGCCATCAAATTGTTTCTTCCAATGACCACAGATATAATCTCAGAGCCAAATGCTGTATTGTGCATCTGTCAGAGCCGCAAATCACTGGCCTAGCACCATCTTTCCGAAGCACAGATGCATCCTTGCAGGATCTTCTTGCCTGTTCTCTGCACTCACTGCTTGTGTTTAATGGTGTTGGTGCCTTCCCTGTTATCTTGGCTAAGAATGACTTTGAGTGAATAGGGCAGTTACTGGTGGTGAGCCTCAACTCAATTTCTGAGCCGAATGTATCTTTTTCAAGTCTATGTGGAAACTAGAGGATATTTTTTGTTCCCCCTCCAAATAAACCAGTATAAATCCTACCTCTCTTCCCCTTGCACCCTTTTTGGATTAAAGTGCTTCATTTGGCTGCAGGTTTCCTTGTATTGCAGAAGGAGTCCTTTTCTGTATAAAGCAAAGCGGCAGTCTCTAGATGCCAGGTAGCGATGCAAACTGCCCTCTGCTCACCCATCTCCCTTCCCTGGTGAGGCAAACTGCCCTGCACTATTTTGTGTAGCTTGGATCAATGGTGATTGCAAGGAGAGAGTATATCTGAGGGTTAAAAGCATAAACCCCTTAAATCAGGTGGGTTTCTTTTTCTGCTGACTTTTGTTCCCTTTGAGTGCGCTGATTTTCAAGCTTTTCTGCATAGCCCAGCGAGCTGATTACATTTGAGATTCTTGTGTGATCACGTGAGTCCAGGAGCTGATGTTTTAAGAAAGACAAATATTGTGTGAGTCATCAGAGCTGGGGCATGGCATTGGCTTAAATCTCCTGCCAGTGAAATCGATAGAAATTTCCATATGAACAGAGATAAGCCACTGCTAAGAGCTTTGTGGGGTGTACTAGATACTGGATTATGCATTTTGTTTCATGCAGCATTGTGGTTTACAGGGTAAGTAAATTCTGGTCCTGGTCTGGTCTTGATAATGCTAAATTTCTACGGTTAGTCTTTCCCTCACTCAATGACAAGAAAGGATTCCCGTGGAGCAAAATCAAAAGAATGGAAAGGTCTATACGTCAAAAACGCTCACCATCCACTCAAAAGAGGTTGAAGCTACTATCTCCACCCGCAGGTGTGCTCCGAGGGAGAGCCACCTCTCTGTTAAACGCTGCCTTTCTTATTTTATCCTGAATATGTCCAGCTTCAGCTATCTCAGCCTCAATTTGGAGCACGTTACAAAGGCTTGGCCTATTTATAAGTCCCTCAAGTTCAGCCCACAAAGATGAAAAGACCATGCCAGTCATTTTGAAATATTAGGCCAATTTATATAGTCAGGAACTTAACAGTAAAATAAGGGAGTGTTTGCTCACTTTGTTTCTCCTCTTGCTGAATTTTATTTCTACTTGGCTGTGACTTTTAAAAATAATTCCATCACCCCTGTAAATTTTATTCATTCTGTGTCCTTAGCCATGTTCTCCAGCTTTTTCTCACTCTTAGATAGCAGGCTGATGACGTGACCTGCATATTTGACATAACATCAATGAAGAAATAATGAATTGAGACCTTCTTTGGTGATAAAGGCCATTTTTTAAGATGGACAATTGGAATGTGTCGGCTCTGATTGCTACATCAGGCAATAGCAGGTGCTTTGTCATCTCTAACTTTTATTTTCAGTAACATTCTCTTCTGCCTTACGGGATCGTTTGTCTTCTGTTGGTAAATTCCCATCTGCACCCAAAATGAGTTTTCAGTGCTGTATCGATGGATGGATATAGTCAGTCTCTGTCCATTTAGTCTTCATCTATGTCGGCTCCCATGTTTTTTTGTGTCACAAATTAAAGAAGGGGTCTGTTTACAAAAACACCTCTGTCGTAATTTTTATGCGTGTCAATTTATCAATATTTTTGGCTTCTAGAATGATGTTACATGTGCAGAAAGAGAAAGCATTTTTATCAGAATAAGGAAGGTGTTCACAGGTAATCTCAGGATTTCTAGAGAGTTGTGGGACCAAATTGATCATGTTAGCCTATTCAGCCTATTTTAAGTATTTTAAGAAAGAAAATATTAATCAGAATGTTCTGATGCAAAATCAGTTTGATTTCCCTCAAAGTCAGAAATCAATATTTTAAAGTGCTTTATTAAACTGATGTATCATCATTGGGTCTGATTTTTCAGGTATAAAAGCAATCCCAATAAGCTTCTTGGATACTTTTGTTCCTTCAATCCAAATCCATATACATACAGTAGAAAATAGCTTTTCATGATACTGAGCTCACTGTGAGGAGACCGAATTGCTGGATACCCATATCTTTTCATTCCTTTTCAGGAAGGAAATGTCCATAGGAGTATTTAGCAGGGAACAGCCCTTGTGCACTCAAATGACTGTGCAAGGATGCAAGTGCCAGAATATTTCTGGCACAGCTCCCAAGGTTGCGCATGATTACATAGCTGTCCATTGCAGAGACTGAGTGATCCCTGCCTGATGGTGGGGTTGTTCCAGTCCTGCTGAATTTTGTCCATGTAACCTCTTTCAAAATAGCTTTCACCTTAAACGAACTGCATAGCCAGGCTGAAATGGAATATGACAAAAGAAAAATACATAATCTATATTTCTCCTGGTAAAGCACAGTACTTTCGCTTTTAGTTTAAAGCACAGGCCATAAGCAAATGCCATTTCTGTGTACCACAGGCAGATTTCCATTTTGCTCAGTTTTACCACTTTTGGAAAAGTTTGCTTTGCTTTAGCCCTTTAAATGTCGTGTTTTAACAGCATTACTGTAGACAGCACTAACAGTCGCAGAACTTTAGAACTGCATGTGTACATACCTTTTATCTCTATGCCCCAGGTCCAGACCCTAAATCCACACGCTAATTTCAACCACTGTCAGGACTAATTCCCAAAAAACGTTTTCAAGTGCTTTCGTTTTACCTATGGGTAAGTAATCTCCATGAACTCTGCTCCCCTAACATGATTCATTTCCATGCAACTCCTTTTTGCAAGGGGCCAATCCAGGCTACCATTCCCATTTGCCTTCCTTTCTAACATACGAAACTTCAGAGTTATTTTTTTCTAATCATTTGATAGTAAACCATAGAAAAAGTAATTTCTTCCTTCTGGTATCTGGTTACTAACTCTCTAGTAACTACTAAGTGCTATGATATTAAGTGACTGTTCTTTAGGATGTTTAATTATCCCCCGAAAGGCCCCAAAGTGCTACTAATGGATCCTCTGGCTCACGACGCACATTACTATTAGCCCCCTTTGCTTCTGGTTCTTATTCCAGTAACACCAGAAAATGGCACAGGTCCTGCAAACAAAGGAATTTTTTGTAACATGATCTCAGCCTACTTCTGTTCCCAATCCAGAAGATTTCTGTAGTTCACTGATCTCAAGTCATTCTGAACAGGTCTCATTTGGGGCTTGGTTTGCAGTGTGATGAAACCACGGGTGTCTTCCGTTCTCTTGTGTCATGGGAAATTGGGTTATTGTTTCAAAGCTGTTCCCCTTCTGGCTGTTCTAGGTAGCTTGACTATTTATCCCAGTCCTTACACACATTGCCAGCCTGCCTTCCTCTGCAAGGAGGGACCAAATCCCTGCAGTGACATGCCGCTGATAAAGACTTCTCTCCATGGAGTAGCCCAGTCTCTTGGACAGGTATGTCCTTTGGCTGCATAGAGAAATACAGTGAAAAGTCTGATTTAAATAGCCGCAGAATGGTCTCAGGGAAACCTGGTCACGAAGACCAAGTACCTTTTCTGAATGACCTTGGCAAAGACGGTCAGTTGACTCAAAGCTGTTTAATTTTTCTTTCATTTTTACATCTGTATGGATTTTAATGGCTGTAGCTTGAAATACATCTATTCTGATTCCCGGTTACACAGTGTGTCTGGTGAAAAATGGGGATGATGATAACTTCCCAGGGAACAGCCAGTGTTTCAGACCAACTGCTCTGTTAACGTCTTGGCTGCCAGATGTATTTCAGAGCTGCACTGCTGCTTTTTATAAGCCATGGAATACAGTTTGTAAGAGCAATCATCTTCCCAAATTGGTCATTACCAAAGTTAATGACCTGTTTATTAGAACATCAACCTTGGCTTTGCCTCATGCTGTTAATTAACAAATCTGTCATTAACTGCTGGTAGTCATGAATTTGTGCATGTGTGTGTTTGGGAGGAAGAGGATAGGGATGCTTCATTAGGTATAGCATATTTAAGGTAGTATCCCTGCATATTGGTAAGACCCCATTCTTACATTGTTCTCAAAGACTGCACCAGTCACATCTTGTCCGTGAATTTGTCTAATCCCTTTTGGGACCTGCTTTGTTTTCAGTTTTAATCAGATTCTGTACCAGTTTCCATAGGTGGCTGCCTAGTTCTCATATACTGATATATTCTCAATGAATGGCAGCTTTGCACTGACTTTATGCCTTCCATAGGGTGATTTGTGATTGTCATGCATTGGGAAGTGCACTCAGAGGGACAAAGGGCTAACCTCAGAGCAAAGAAATTGTTTATGATCGAAACTTCTCCCTGCAATAAAATTGTCTGTTTTGCAAAAGGTACCCATAACTAATTAGCTATTTGTTATTTTCAAGAAAAATGCGATCTATAATAGTGAGGTCTGGCATAACATCTGTCTCCTTAGAAAGGGTTTTGAAAACCATAATTCAGGTGAGAATTACAGGTTTTATCCGCCTTTGTTGAGATAAATGTATTTTGCCACTCCTCTCAGCCTCTAGTGCTAATTACACTGTCCTAAAATGCCCTGGATTAATGAGGTTTCAAAACACATACACCCGTTTCGGGCCCTTCCTTGGTTCTGCCATGAGCTGTTCCTCCTCTCTGCAAACGAGTCCTGTTTGTATCACTGTGCAGGTGGAGATCCCAGCTGAGAGTGACTTAAAAATCAAGAGGCCCTTTGGGTAACGCCCAGCATGAATATGGTACAAGAACAAAACTGTTCAAAGGTGTTTACAGTTCAGGGGCGACCTTCTGTGAGGTGACTGAGTTGGTCTCATGACCACTTGCCCAACAGGGAGTACCCCAGCTCCTATTAATGCACTCGTCTTGGCATCCATCGCACACAGCACTGGTAGCTTGTACCAGCCTGTAGCAGAGCTCCCTATAACAATAAACTCTCAGACAAAATAATGAACTCAGAAAAAATAGCTCCTTGGCCAGATACCTGATTTTAAATCTGAGGGGAATCTGTTTAACAGGACTACTTACGTATCTCACAGCTGGTTTTCTGTAAGCGCTAAAGCAGTTTGGTATCCAAATCGCTCTTAATTCACATGAAAATTAAGTGCCCCTGAGTACAATTAAAAATCCCCACCTTAGAGCTGTGTTTGCTGAGGGTGCAGATAACCTTTTCAAGGTCACAGAGAAAGGTGGGAGTTAAATGTTCCCCAGTGCTGCTCTGAGCACGGATCCCACCACTCTGGCACAGATGAAGGGAGGTGACACTGAGGTTACCACACAGGTTGCTAGAATTTGCAGACTCTGGCTGTAAGGACTGTCAGCACCCAGAGCATAATGTTTTCTACAGAGAATCGTAGAATCATAGAATGGTTTGGGTTGGAAGGGGTCTCAAAGATCATCTAGTTCCAACCCCCCTGCTGCGGGCAGGGACACCCTCCACTAGACCAGGTTGCCCAAAGCCCCATCCAACCTGGCCTTGAACACTTCCAGGGATGGGGCCTCCACAACCTCTCTGGGCAACCTGTTCCAGTGCCTCACCACTCTAACAGTAAAGAATTTCTTTCTAACATCTAATCGAAATCGACCCTCCTTCAGCTTAAACCCATTACCCCTTGTCCTGTCACTACACTCCCTGATAAACAGTCCCTCACCATCTTTCCTGTAGGCCCCTTCAGGTACTGGAAAGCCACAATTAGATCTCCCCGGAGCCTTCTTTTCTCCAGGCTGAACAATCCCAACTCTCTCTGCCTGTCCTCACAGGAGAGGTGCTCCATCCCTCTAATCATCTTCATGGCCCTCCTCTGGACTTGCTCCAACAGCTCCATGTCTCTCCTGTACTGGGGCCCCAGAGCTGGATGCAGTACTCCAGGTGGGGTCTCACAAAAGCAGAGTAGAGGGGCAGGATCACCTCCCTTGACCTGCTGGTCACGCCTCTTTTGATGCAGCCCAGGACATGGTTGGCTTTCTGCGCTGCAAGCGCACACTGCCGGCTCATGTTGAGCTTCTCATCAATCAATACCCCCAAGTCCTTCTCCTCGGGGCTGCTTTCAATCCATTCCTCGCCCAGCCTATAGTTGTGCTTGGGGTTGCGCCGACCCACATGCAGGACCTTGCACTTGGCCTTGTTGAACTTCATGCGGTTCGCACGGGCCCACCTCTCCAGCCTGTCAAGGTCCCTCTAGATGGCATCCCTTCCCTCCAGCGTGTCGACCACATCACGCAGCTTGGTGTCATCGGCAAACATGCTGAGGGAATCACTCAGCAGTCCTTTTCCTTCATTAGGTGTTTTCACCTTGTGCACTGGATTAGCCGGAGTTAAACTGTTTGCAAATAGCAGCTCCTTCACAACAGTCCTCTCTCCAGGATCTGCAGACTCCCCTTTTCTTCTTTTTCCTGGGGGGGTTTTGCTGTTTTAAAATAATTGGTCTATATTTCATTGGTGGACAAAGAAGGGAGAAGAGGAATGGACTGTTGAGACCAGGGTGTTTCATCCTGCATGGACAGATATAAGGCAAAATAAAATGTAAAGTTTAAGAGTCACAAACTTTGATCCCAGAACTCACTCAACTGGCAAAAGACAAGCCCTTTGTTCTCCATCAACTCAGGGCCAGTCTTAGTTCACATCTAGAAAAGCAAAATAAATAGGATATTTCAGAACAGGTGCTTCAAAGCTATTTTTACCTTTGAAATGTACCACTGACAAAAAATCTTCTCAATAAATAAAAAAAAGAACAAAATAAAAAAATACCCTATTCACCAAGTCATCAAGGAAGGAATGTAATGAAAGAGTCAAATCTTGGAAGGCAAGTCCAGTTTTAGGGTAAAAAATTTTAAATCACATTTTTTTGTGACTTTGGCTGGCAGTTGTCTTAGCAAGTCTGAACTCAGAGGTACTTTGGAGGCTCCCAGCTACTCTACTGCCTAATCAGAGCCCCGGTCTCCTTGGAGCTCTACTGCAATACCTCATATAAATAGTTAAATTAGAGAAGCCATCAAAGCAACCTGCAGCTTTGACTGGCCACTGGAGCCTTCATATAAATGGGAGGAATATAAATGAGAAATAAGCAAATGATTCTTCCATTTGTGGCAAAAATCCTAACCTTCACATTCAGTGTTTCATGTGTTGATTATAATCAAGCTGCTTACTGAATGCGCTCAGAGCAGGAAGGGAGGCAGAATGGAGCTGGAAACATCGTGTTTTCAGTAAATCATTTCTTTAAAACAGCAGTCTCCTTACCAGCTAAAGACCTTCTCATCTTAAGTGCATCTGGCATTGTCAACAAATCCTGTGTCTTTTCACTTGATTGATCATGGACTTTAAAGAAGTGGTTATTTCCCTGATAAATGAGATATCATATGCATTCATCTATTACAGAACTGCTGTAGATAATTAATCACTGCCATCAGCTCATTACAGCTCTTAAGGGCACGTGTGAATATTCTCTAAGTTAACAGAACAAAAACTCCAGGAGGAAGGTTAATAGTACTTTTTAAATCAAAGTGACATTGCAGAATGGGTCAGTCACTGCCTTTTAGATTTGGTACTTGCACCACAGGATCTCTTGTGAGACCCCTTGCCCAGTAACGATGGGCCAAGGTCGCACCCAGTGGGAAGTGGAGCAGTTGTGCCAAAATCTGGGGAACCATCCCCGCTGGAGATGCAAAGCTCTGTGGGTGCTGCCAGCTGAGAAAGCGCCCTGCTTTGTCAATGCAAAGCATAACCCAAGGCTAAAAGCAGATCACAAAATGTGTCAAACACACATGGGATCCCATCGGCAAACTGCCGCTAGACCTCAACAGTCAACAGCATGAATGATCATTTTATGCCTCCTTTCACCCCTCCTAGGAGTGGATGAGAGAGGATCTGTTCGACAGTGATGATAAATGTTCACTTTAGGAGAGGCGATTGTCACTCTACTAGTTTGCTAGCCCAAGCCCATGTGTGTGCATTGTTTTCTTTTAAATGGTTATCTTTAAAAGCGGTAGCATAAGATCAACTCTGACTTGCTGAGCTTTTGGGAAAGATTATAATGATATTCTTTATTTCTGCCAGCAGTGGCCACATCAGATAGGCTGATATCTCTCACCTGCATGTGTGCAGCTCCCTGGGAAGTCACGGACCTCACACCTCGCTAACTGATGCTGTTCATCTTGATATATTATCTCCTACTGAATCTCTCGCTCTTTCAAAGCCTTTGGGAAAAAGTGCAGATAAATGGTGAAAGATTTGTTTTCTTTACCCATGCAGTTCACTCATTGGTTTGTACGAATACCTGCGGGGTATCTTGAGTCAGGTTAGGGTCTGTTCACTCAGAAAGCAGTCTTGGACAGACCAGTAGAAATGACCAAACATGTTTCCTAAGAGATTTTTTGCATAATCAACTTAGAGGTTTCACTTGCAGGGTCTGTTCAAGATGTGGTACGAATAACTACAATAGAAAAAGAAGCTATAGCATAAAAAATTCAGGAAAGCATTCTAGGAGAATCATTTTCAAAAAGAAAGACTCTTGTTTTGCCTGCTTCTCTGGATTTCTGAGTAGGATTAGCACAGTATGTGTGGATAGCAAGACTTTCTGGAGGGTAACAGTTTTGTAGGGGACATTTATTTTTAGCAATGTATTCCCGAGTTGTAACAAAGATGAAAACCATCTGATTTTCAAATTAGGGTGTTCAAGTATTTGGTTTGGGATTGTCAGAGCAGAAGGAATAGAAAGGTCCCAGGTTGGGGGAAAAAAGCAATGACCCTCCCCAATCTTTTCAAAAAAGACTGTTGAAATTTATGGGTTTAGTCATAGGCAAAGTAAGTGGTTGAAGAGGGCAGAAGGTTATGGAAACAACAAGATGGTAACATTTGTGACAAATTCTCCTTTAAATTACCAGAGGATTTTTACTTCCGGTTTTCTCTGTCAACTATAGTAATCCTTCCACGAGTGAAATATGGCAGAGCTCTGGCAGGGACTTCAGGCTGTAGCTGCTTCTCAGGACAGCCCAGTACAGGCAATTCAGGCCTTGATAAGAGAAGGATCTCAGCTCATCTTTAATTTGACATTAATGAATAATCACATCTTTAAACAAGAAGAGTTTGCTTAAGTCTGCCCTGCAAGATGGTCTTAAAGCACCAAATGTCCTTTCTTTGACCTTGCTAAAAAATTCAGACACATATTTTTTCATAGGGAGCCCATTCATAGAGAAGAAGGGGCACCCGGAAATCATGAGAGAACAAATAAGATTTTGGTTTCACTGTAGATGAAGCCAGAGGAGCAATGCACAGAGCTACAAGGAAGAGGAAACAATGCAGGCAGCTCTGCCGGCCAATGATGTACTAAAAACCCCAAAGACTTGCATTTGTTTGAAGGCTGCTAAGGGATATGAACCCATACACTTAAAAGGAGCTGCCTTTCAAACACAAAACAAAAACAAGCCAGCCCTGTGAAAGGAAGGCATAAAAGCAGCTTGATGTATTCCGACGGTGAAATTAGAAAGCAGACATGTATAAAAGCCAATGAGCAAACTGTGCAAGTCAAGAAATATGATGATGTGCCCCATATTCTTTTAATAGTTTATTACTTAGCAGATTACACAATATTTGACACTGATGCTTGAAAAGCCTCCTGCCGTTTAACAGTACTCTGCAATAAAATGCTATAATCTGGCAGTGCACCACACTCCCATTATAACCCAGAATTTGTAAGGGAATATTTCCCTTCCCTTCAGTCTGTCTGTCATTTTGCTTAAAGAAAGAGAAGAAACTGTGACTTCTCTCCACCCTCTTTTCCCTGATTACATGTCCCCAGCCCTGATTGCTGCTCCCTGAGAGCTTTCCTCCTGCCTGGGTTTTCCTTGCAGTTAGCCTTTCCTGGTGTTGCTCAGAGACTGCAGAGGGGATGGCAAGAATACACAGAAAATTGCAGCAGAGGCAGTAAGGCAGCAGTAGGTGGAGGGAAAGTTACTGTTTTCCACAGTCAGGGAAAGTGGCTGTGCCACGGCAGAGGGTGGAGGGCCTTGTACGCAGGGGGAAAGCCTCTTCTGCATGGGATTGGGGGTCCAGCTGAAGGCTGCTGTGGGGAAGAGATGTTACTTCAAACACCAGGCTGGAAAGATGATCCCTTGGCAGTGTTTGTTGTTGGCAGAAGGGATACAGAATAGCTCCAGCAAAAGATGAACTCACTAGGCAGTCAGGGGCAGACAGATCTTAGAAATTTTACCGAGTAAATTTCCAAGATCTGGATGTGGCTTAGGCTGGGGAGAAGACTATGTTAAAAAACAAGAGTGAAATGAAGATAGAGTTTAGTGTCCTTTGCTAAATACCTGGATGCAGAACCACAGGGAAACCTGGTGCACTTGTTTTTCCACCACAGCAGTGCTGTAAATGATCCCTGACAACGCATTTCTTTAATAATTTCTCTCCTTCAATAGTTATAGCAGTAGCTGTTGGAATTAATTGTGATTAATTTAATTATAGGTATAAACCAGGTCTTTTTCAAAGTGAATTATAGTTTCCTTCAATAGTATGTGGTGTTTAAGCACTGGTAATTAAGGGTTTGAATGAGGGCTTGACGGTACATTTTCCCATAATTGAAATTCCACTGCAAAGCCCATAGTGTTTGCAATCCAGCACACAGCCATAAGCTTTCTCTGGGTTTTTTTGGTGGCAATGTATGTAAGGGAGGTTACCATGAAGGGCTGCCTTTTATCAACCTACTGCCAAATACCTAAGATGTCTAAAAATTAATTTAACAGTGTTTATCTGTGTAGTTCAGTCTTAATAAGGCTTAAAATGACAGTGCTGTGGGATTGAAACTCAAGTGTCAGTCCCATTTGCATGGGAAGGGGAGAGGATTTGCACTTAGACTGAAGTCTCTGGCTCTGACCCTCCAAAGGGGAAGAGCCTCTTGAAGGCTGCAGGGAGGACTTGTGTTAGAGAAACCCAGTTCTTTCACAGAAGATATGTTTGTGGATTGTGCACTTCTGAGAGCTCAGGTGCCAATTACGTGGTCTCAGGCATATCTTCAGAGCAGGAGCGGTGAGCCCGGGGTGCTGCCGCTTTGGGGTGAGGGCTCCTGCCTAGCCAGGCTACACTGTCACCTTGACCTGGTTGCATGGTGGCTTTAATGAAGTGTTAGCTATTTAATCCCACTGAAAAAAACCCATGCTGTAGTCAATCAATCATCTCTAGCACTTCCTGTGGTTTCCATTTGGAGAAATACTAACTTGTTGGAATGGCTTTAGAGTAAACAGAAATAATTTGTCCTGTGATAATTCAAAAGCACAAATGCACCTGAGCACATGGTGACAGGGGAGTGACAAGGGCTGGTGGTCGCAGGCAGTGCCTGCTTCTTGGGAATACCTGTCCTTCTGGGACTGGCTGTAGGTACGCCCAGCCATCTGGATGAGTTTCTGTGGCTTTTAAATCCAATGGGAAAATGAGCATGTTAACCAGCTGTTTAAGGAGAGGTTTATGGAGGCATTAGTTTGCTCAGCGTGAAGTTACTTACAATTTCTAGGTGTCTCCTGTTGCAGGTTTAAGAGTAACCCTCCATGCTAGATTCAGGCTCTATTCACAGTAAAATCTGGCACAGGGTGCAACAAAGAGAAAAAGGCCATTTTGGGGGTTGTGACAGGAGCTGGGTGTTAGTGGGAGCTTCATGGCCAGCAGGGAATGACTGGGGCTTTGGTTTCTCCTGCTTCCATGTAACAGCTGGATAAACACACCACCAGCTCCATAATCCACCAGACTAGGGGAGGTTTACACACCACACAGTATTGGCTTCGTACCAGGCCACACAATCTGTTGTCTAAAAATATATGCCCATGTCCATACAGTGGATAAAATGACACCACTGTTCAGCTCAACACAAAGGTGATGTCACCTACATATGAACACAAAGGAATTGCGTGGTCATGGGGCAGCCAGCAAGTGGCAGTCCCTTCTCTTGTCTTCTCCAGGCTTTCCCCTCAGCCACGGAGGGAGGAAAAGTTTTCACATTGAATTTGCAGTCTTTTGTCAGGTTGTCAAAACCTTAACATTATTTAAATGTAATTTTTTAGTCTATGAATTTGAATTATCCATGGATTCAATTCATTACCAACACATGCCTAGTAGCCAGTTTCTAAATTATGTTGCTGCTGACTTGAATTATTATAAATAAGACTGTGCCAAATGTCAATTGATTATTCAGGAGTAATCAATAGAGAGAGAGAAAAGACAGCTTTGGTTGACTAACAGCAAATGATTTTTATTCCACAGTCCTGGAATTTAGAATAAGGCACTAAGTCAGACTGCACACTAGTCCCCCAACAAACAGATGCAAAAGAAAAGTGACACTGGTCTCCTTACAAGTAAGAACCAGCAAGTGTACGGTTGGCTCTCCGCCCGTGGGGCCACAAGCACAGATGTCCCTGGAAAAGGCTTGCAACTGATAAACCTCCAGGTTTTGTCACTGACTTGTTCTTAGACTGGTATTTTGTCTCCATATGTGGGAGCTCCTTTTGAATCCTCTCCCTGCGGCGTTGCCGTTGTGATGCCGCTGTGGCGGGTGGGGGTGGCCGGCTTCCAGGTGCCCCCCCAGCTGCTCACTCACTCCCCTCCCCAATAGGACAAAGGGGAAAATGAGGTGAAAAAAACACCCTGTGGATTGAGATAAAGACAGAGAGATCGCTTACCAGTTACTGTCACTGGCAAAACAGTCTTGACTTGGCAAAAATTAAATTTATATGTTTTCCCAGCGGCGCCACCACCTTGGCTCTGAAGGGTTCAGGAAAAAAAAGGCAAGGAGAAGTATGTCAGCATGTTTCAAAGGGAAGCTTTTCTGCCAGACTTTGCTCTTTTTTGCAAAGGGCTTTCCCCCTGCCCATGGACAGGAAGACATCCTCTTGAAACCCATCTTTTCGTCACCCTTCTCAGAATGAAAATCTGAATCCAAAGGGGAAAGCAAATATAGATATATTTTGTGTGGGAGGAAGGCTGCATTAGTTGTCGTGCCTTTTTCTACTTGCGTGCAGTTGCCAAAGGGGACATGTACCTGTGTCCCAGGTGCCCCAGGTCACAGTTCTGTGTCTAGGTGTAGAGATGCATTTGCCAGTGCTTGAAACGAAGACAGAGGGTTTCGTTCTGCTCCTGGAGGTACATGGGGTTGCCTCCAGCACAGGCTTCTGTGGGTGAAAGTATTTTAATCTGCAACATCAAAATTCACCAGACATGTCCATCAGGACCCTCAGAAATGCTTGTGGTAATAACTGAAAACAGGGCAGATTAAGGAACACGGTCCTATGGCTTGCTTTCTAGTGGAAAGAGTTGTGCTGAGCTCAATAGACCTCCTCAGTTGTGCAGTACTGATGAAAAGAGCAGCAATCCCATCCAAGAGACATAGCCAGCCCCTGTATCTGCCTACAGTTGAATTTCCAGTCTTATTTCTAATGAAGACCTTAAAACACAATGAGTAAAATTCATCCTTTGTGTAACTTCATGAATTTTATTACACAGAGGAAAAACTCTTATTGCTGTGACAGATCTGCGGTCATGCCAGCTCTCACTCTCCTGGTATTTGCTGCTTTTCTGAAAGCCTGCTGGAGTCCTGCAACTGTAGGGTTCTCTGTAATTGCAGAGGAATCCAGCACTCAAAATAAACGAATAAATAAAACACATGTTTCTAGACACTGAAGCTGCAAAGGAAAGCTTTAAAAATATGAACCTAAAAGGAGAATTTAAGAGAATCCTTGATGAACTCTTAATTAAACAAGATATTCAGCCAGGGTAGTGCTTTTTAAAAAAAGCCTCCCTACTGGGAAAATACTAGAGGGATTTTTAGCTATTTAGCATGAAAATAATGGTCTGAAGAAGCACTGCCTGGCCTGAGATTTTTGACACTTGCCTCAAATCATATCATTGCCGTACAGTCACAGTCAAAAAAATAAACTTTGTGGTTTTTATCTTGGAGGTGGGTTTAGAAGCTTTCTGCCTGGGTTTGCTTTGGGTTTCCAGATGTGGTGATATCAGTAGGGGCTGTAAAATCACAGCCGCAGGTGTCAGAGGTGCTGGAGCAGTCAGTTCCAGTGGGCTCCAGCTGTGTAATGCAGGGCTCATTTGCACCTGGGGAAGGTGGGAGCTGTGGGGCTGGGGTAGTGCCTGTGAGGAGGTGGGAGGAAAGGATATTGGATGAGTGCTTTGGCTATACAGGGATAACTTGGATGTTCTTGGAGTTTTTTGAAGTGAAACAGGTATGTGTTTCTTGGGTGTGCATACCAGCTGCTGGCAGTGTTAGAAAGGAATTAGACTTTTTTATTACTGTATGTTAGCTGGAAAGATTGTGTTTTGTTGTGTTTGATATGAGATGGGGCAGTAACTGCCACAGCAGCCTGCCTTGCTGTTGCTTTGCCCTGCACTGGGGCATTTGAGGGTAGCCCTGCAAAAAAGTCTGGAGCTGGGTCTTGGTGTTGTGAGACTTGCCCATGTGTGTGGGGTATAGGGAAATGCTTACCTGGGATGGGGTGAGGAGGCTGCTGAGCTTTTGTGGAGTGTTTTTTCCTCCTGTACCTCTCATCCCTCTGCAGTGGGGATGTGGAGCTGTTCCCCTCCCTCTGCCTTGAGTGCCACTTTATTCAGAAGGGCTAGGTGGGTAGACCCTTCCTCTTTTCTGGCAAGGTCTGTGTGCCACTGCGGCTTTAGGCTTTACTCCAAAGCACGAAAAAAAGCACTCCAGCATCTAGAGCAAACCCCTGCAGCATGTGATGGCTGGCCTGAAACCTCATCAGAAAAATTCTTTTTTCTTCGTGCTGGGCTGATTTGGGTCACTCCCTAACCTTGGTGATCTTTGCATTTTCATGAGCTTTTTCGGGGGTTTTGGTGGGTTTCTTTGCATAATGATCACATAATGATGTTCCAATAACTTTGATTGCAGAGTGAGTCCTGTGTGAATGCTAATGAGTGCATTAATACTTCGCCTGACACTAAGCCATTACACGTGCAACCATCCCACAGCAGTGAGATGCTTGTATCAGTGAAACTAGGCCGGATGGAGGGACATTCAGTTTCTTTATGTGCTGTTGTTAATTAGGCATGTGGAGGATGGTAAACATCTTGGGAAAAGCCTGACTGCTACAGTATGTCTTTGGGTGGCTGACATGGCATTTCCTGAGTGGTTGTGGATCCAGTTTTGGATGTGCCATAGGCACTTATGCCAGCACAGCTCTTGTCCTTGGCTCAGGGAGCCAATTAATGCTGTAAATGACTCTTTTCACTTCATATCTTGTGGTAAGCATCAGGAAAAGATGATGGTTGATGCAACTTGTCTTGTGGCTGCTTTCTGAACTCTCATTACGGTAGTTTGAAACGTGGGGCTAAGGATAGTGCTGTCTCCACGTTGCATGCAGCTTAATGGCCAGCTCCTGACGACTTGTGAAGAATGTGCCTGGGAAAAAAGCTAAGGGAGTGCTTTCAAACAAGGTGAGGGTACTTGTACTTTGTGCTCCTGTAGGTGCTTAAGTACAGATTTGAAGTGGTGGAAAACTCTTGGCATTTAAATAAATATATAGGCTGTGACGTTTAACAGGGAGAATTCTTGCAGATGGTGATGGTAGGAATGACAGCCAAACCATCGCAGAGCTGCAGCTTCCCTCCAGGTTAGCAGCACGTGCAAGTATCAGTATTTCAGCTGCTAGAATATATTGCCTTTAATTCTTTTTTTTCCTATGAAGTTTCAACAGAAAGGGAAAGAATAATGTTCTGGTATCTATGTGGTCAAACAATTAACCCCTTCTTATATGGGTTACCTCCGTGTGTAAAGCGCTTATGTGACAGGTGAACAGGATGTGCTCTCAGACTGACTGCCAACAAGTTTCTTACGCTAGACATCCAAATGCTACCGAAGTGACAAAATGTTTCAGACGTGTCATACATATGCATACATGTGTTACAAAGGCTGCTAATATCAGAGCAGTTCAATCTGTGAAATATGTTGGCATAAGGAATACTTAGCATCTTTCTAAGAGACACATTTCTACAGTACTGTGTGTCGCTCCAGAAACTTCCTATGCACTAGATGATAGTTTTTAAAAAACAAGAATTAATTGCTTGGCTTGAAATGTAGTGGAATAACTCAAGAGAACTAGGCTTTTAAATGTGACATAAATCAATGGGAGCCCTAACTCAGGATTTTCTGCAAGCAAGAAACAATCAATGCACTTGGAAGAGTTGTTTTCAAAAAGCACCTTACTTCAAACTCCTAGATCAGCATCCATGGCAAAACTAGTGTTGGGTTTTTTTAAAATTTCTTTTTGTGCTGCTCTTTCTACCATCCTTTAACTGAAGGTCTGTGGTGTGGCTGTTTCTAGAATGACTACCTAGTGATTATTCTGTTTGGATGCTGTGGGTTGTGGAGGGTGGGTTTAAAGCAGCGAATGCTTACCAAGTTATCTCTGGCTTTCATGGGGAAAAACTGCAGCTCTTTGTTCTGTGCTTGCCAGTCCTGCAGTGTAAGGCATGGTTTCATTTCACATGGGTTAACTGGCTGGGAATGTGGTACTGGAGCCTTCTGCAACCAGGGTGCAAGGGCTTCCCGGCCAGTCCCTGGATGCCCCACCACTAGCAATGCAAGTTTGCATCTCTGCAGCGGTCTAGCCAGAGCGTGATGTTGCTTGGGGCAAAACTTCCCCAAATGGTTGTCTGAATATTAACTGGCCTTTGTGCTGCCAAGTGGTGCTGCTCTCCAAGCTGTGCAGCTGACAGTGGCTGTTGCTGCTTGGGTCAGGCTGCTGCTGGGGAGTAGGGCAGGTAGGGTGACCGGAACGTGTTTGCCCCAAAATGGTGCAGGTTGGGTGCCTCTCTTGCAGATGCTGTGTAAGGAAGTATTGGGAAATACAGTGACTTCATTGAGTGGCTCATGGAGGGAATTATTTTGAGATGTATCTGGATACAATTTGACTGGCAGCACGAACTGCTTCTTGCATCTTGATGGTTGCTTGGAGAAGTCTGTAGTGATTGAGGCCTCCAAAGACATCCAATTCTGTGCCAAATCTTACAGGGAGGCCACAAAATAGTTTTTCTCTCTCTACTCTGCTTTCTAGTCACAAGGTGATAGCTTTTATCCTGAGTTGTGCTTTTACCCTTCAAGGCCTCTCAATGTTGTAGGGTAGCATTTTGTGTAAGCGAGGTTGGTAAACCCCCAGTTTCTGTGCTTAGGTACAGATAGGCTAAATGCTTTCTCTAAGGAACTGAAGCTCTCCAATTCCGGGATGCTTTTCCCCCTTTCCCTTGGTTTGTAGTGAATGCAGGAAGCACTGGCAGTCCAAGCACCTATTCTCTGCTTTGAGCAGCACAGGCAAATCCTATATGCATGAGATAAAATTAAATCTGTGCCGTCGTGGCTGGACAGTAACAATGGTGAATTCAGCACATCATCCCTCCTGTGCAGTCTGACGATGTCTACATGTAGTCATTACCCGTACCAGGGAGCTGGGCTGCTCGGCATTACTGCAATTTGTAAATGGCTTCATTTAGATGTCACCAATGAACTAATTTATGGAAGCTGTAATTAGTGATGATGGGACTGCAGGTGGAAAGCAGTAAGTGGTGACATTACTTAGTGACTTCATGAGGGATTTTGAGTGTCCAGCAGCCGGCTGCTGTATGTAAGGGAAGAATGACAGCAAATGAGGGAAAACAAAACAAAACCCCTGAACAACAACAAAAAATGGAAATCTGTCTGGAAAGACAGATGGAAAATGAAAATAATCTGAGCGCTGGATAACCTGATTTTATGTTATTTTCCAAGCAGAGAGGCACATGCCATCACAAATGTACTGAGTCAAATAACTTCCCAGTGCCCATGTTTGTTATTCCCTTGAGGATGCTGGTTGATCTCTGGGAAAGTGGGCTCTGCAGGAAGGCATGTGCCTTAAGCCATTGTCAGACTGATCTAAAATGTCCCAGTGGTTACGGCCTGGCCTGAGCACCCCTAATAAAGAAATGATGTGCATGAAGCAAGGGACAGAGATTAGCCTGGCTTTAAAAGCAGGGCTTAAAATGATTGCTTGCTCCACAGGTTGTAGTTTCCATTCACCCAGGTGCCTGCTCCCTTGTACCTGTAGCTCTGTGTACTGTGGCCCGTTTCATCGCTGCATGATGTACAGGAAAATACTCAGCTGCAACGAAAAATGGGGGCTGTAATAGCTGATCCTCATCAGAGCACGTATATGAAGGGACGTATTTACTCACACATGTGTGCTGAGGTAGATCCCTGCAGAGACATCATATCACGGTTGTTGCACAGTTCCTGTTACAAAGCTGTTGAATCTGGTCCTTGCTTGTGCTGCTGAACAACGGGGCGGGGGTGGGGAACCCAAAGAAAGGAACAAAATAGAGCATGAATTGCAACCGTTGGCTGCCAGTGGGGAGCTTTTTCAGCTTCCTAAGGTTGTGTAAACTGAATTTCTGCCTTGTGAGTTGAGGTTCCTGTGACCTCCACAGAAATATGTAAGAAACAGCTCTGTGTAGTGAGATAAGCCAACCGAAGGGCATGAGATGGAAACTGTCCAAAGGCAGTCTTCTGGGCTGCTTGTGTGACTTGGCTCCTTATGCCTGTTTTAAAAGTAATGTGGTGAGTGCCAAGACTGTGCACACAGGAGTGGTGGGAAGAGGCAGTCTATAAAAAGTGATTGTGCAGTTGCTGTGATTTTATTTATTTATTTTTAATTTTCTGTGGTCTCATCCTAGTGGCCTCTAATGAACTCTCGCAATAGCCACAGTGGGGGGAGATGTGACAGTTTGAACAAATGATCACTACTACTATGTTCTTTGCACCAAGTGAAAAATAAGAGGAGTGCCTGAAGGAAAGTAAGAAGTATCTTGAAGGGATTTGAGGCAGAGGTGTTTTTTTACATGAAGGCCCTCCACCATAAACCATCTATCGCAAGCAACTATTGACCAGATTCATGGGCTGTGTTTTCTGTGTGAGAAGGGAGGGTATAGCAACATAAGTCTGTTATGGGAAACTTGCACAGGACAGGCCTGATGGAGGGAGGGAACCAAGCACAAGAAGTATTCTTTTATCAGGGAGGATGGGATTACCTTAACTACAAAGGTCTGCTTTCTGGATACTTTCTCCTCTTTGGGTCCAGGCTGTTTGGCATTGCTGGTGATTCTTACTGTGCCAGCTGGAGTCAATAGCTCTCCTATGCTTACCTCATTCTTGATCCCCATTAGGAGGATGGTGCATCTGTGGGTTGGGTCGTGTTGCATCGCTCTTCTGGCATAATGGGGCTGAAAAAGCAAAATGCACACCTTGAGGTAGCTGTAGCTTCCCAACAGCTGAGTTTGGCTGGAGGAAGGTGATTCCTAAGCTGGCCCTGCAGTCATAAGCTTGGTAATTTCCCCTTTTCTTGCATCTTAAATCAGCAATCTTTTTTTTCATAATGTTCCATTCCCTGGACTCATGTGATTAAGACTGAAATTGCTTTTCTGTTCAATTAAAGAAATACCTTTTAAGTAAAAAAGGTAGAAAGAACAGAATGAAATAACTGTATCAGTCTTTTCAGGTTAATTAGGGAAAAATTTTGAGCTACCCCCAATGTTTAAAATCATGTGAATATGGAAACTATTTCAGCATTTCTTTTGTCCTAATTGCAGAGTGAAAATAATTAAATATTTTTCAATTCAATATTGAATTGCAACTCTAGTTCTTTAATTCAAATTTCATACTTAGTTTTCCTACACAAGTATGAAATGTCCTGTCTTTGATCAGTTAAAAATTAAATCAGCATCTGTCTAAAATGCTACTTTATCACACAAGTCAAACGAAGAAAACACATTTTGCTACAGGTTTTCCACTGCAAGAGTCTTTTTACTTGTATTTTGCAGAAATAATTAAATAACTTGAAGAGAAGTCCTCAAGTAGTTCTGTTAGTACCTGTGATTCAAGGCTAGGTGTGGTACTCTTAACACTGTAAAATGACCCAAAACCTGATTAAAATTGTGAAAATCATGCTTAACACAGAGTTAACTCTCTAAGTTCGGTCTGGTTTGCTCGTGATGATAATTAGAGAATGATCTCTCCCTGTCCTTATCTCGACCCGTAAGTTTTACCTTTTCTCCCCTGTCTAATGAAAGAGGGGAGTGATAGAGCGGCTCTGGTGGGCACCTGGCCCTCAGCCAGGGTCAACCCACCACAGTTCTTTTTGGCGCCCAACGTGGGGCTCGAGAAAATCGAGATAAGGATAGTAATTGGAAGAGGTAACGGGCAAAACATTGACTGAACGTAACTTGAGAGTGATATAGTGGTGAAGGGACTAGAGGTAGATTTTGTGTGTAGATTGTCCACTTTGGTGTTGTGATAGTGTTGTTTTGATGTTGGTGTGGGGAATTCTTTTTTTTTTTCTTTTTCTTTGTTGATGTGATTAGTGTTTGTGAAGTTTTGTGTTGAATGTATATTTTAATGGTAATTCTTAAATATGTGATTCACAGAGGCGAGGGGTGGAATGTGTTGGTTTTGCGTGGCAAGGTTTTGGTAGCGGGGGGGCTACAGGGGTGGCTTCTGTGAGAAGCTGCTAGAAGCTACCCCTGTGTCTGATAGAGCCAATGCCAGCCGGCTCCTAGACGGACCCGCCGCTGGCCAAGGCCAAGCCAATCAGCGCCTCTGTGATAACATATTTAAGAAAGACAAAAACAGTTAGAGAGCGCTTTTGCAGCCAGAGAGAGGAGAGAGAAGATGTAAGAACATCTGCAGACACCAAGGTCAGTGAAGAAGGAGGGGGAGGAGGTGCTCCAGGCGCCGGAGCAAGATTCCCCTGCAGCCTGTGGTGAAGACCATGGTGAAGCAGGCTGTCCCCCTGCAGCCCATGGAGGGAGGATGAGGGGGTGTAGAGATTCCACCTGCAGCCCGTGGAGGACCCCACGCCGGAGCAGGTGGAGACACCTGAAGGAGGCTGTGGCCCCGTGGGAAGCCCGCGCTGGAGCAAGCTCCTGGCAGGACCTGTGGATCCGTGGAGAGAGGAGCCCACGCCAGAGCAGGTTTGCTGACAGGACTTGTGACCCCGTGGGGGACCCACGCTGGAGCAGTTTGCTCCTGAAGGTCTGCACCCCGTGGAGGAGACTCACGTTGGAGAAGGCCGTGAAGGACTGTCTCCCGTGAGAGGGACCCCACGCTGGAGCAGGGGAACAATGAGTCCTCCCCCTGAGGATGAAGAAGCGGCAGAAACACCGCGTGAGGAACTGACCGTAACCCCCACTCCCCGTCCCCCTGTGCCGCTGGGGGGGGCGGAGGTTGAAGCCGGGAGTGAAGTTGAGCCCGGGAAGATGGGAGGGGTGGGGGGAGGTGTTTTAAGATTTTGGTTTTATTTCTCATTCCTCTGCTCTGTTTTGCTTAGTAATAAATAAGATGAATTCCCTCTCTAAGTTCGGTCTGGTTTGCTCGTGATGATAATTAGAGAATGATCTCTCCCTGTCCTTATCTCGACCCGTAAGTTTTACCTTTTCTCCCCTGTCTAATGAAAGAGGGGAGTGATAGAGCGGCTCTGGTGGGCACCTGGCCCTCAGCCAGGGTCAACCCACCACAACTTGTATTTTGCAGAAATAATTAAATAACTTGAAGAGAAGTCCTCAAGTAGTTCTGTTAGTACCTGTGATTCAAGGCTAGGTGTGGTACTCTTAACACTGTAAAATGACCCAAAACCTGATTAAAATTGTGAAAATCATGCTTAACACAGAGTTGATATGATTTAATCATGTGTTGACTAATAACAAATCAGTATTTGCACTGCCTGGGCTTCATTCTTAAAAATGAAGTAACGCATGGAGTAGCTGCAAAATGGAGCAAAACTCAATGTGCTAACCAAAGGAGCAATGCTGATCTCTTGCAAAAACTGTCCTTGGAGGAAAGCGAGCAGCAGTGGCAGTTTGCAAGCTGGCATTGCCATGTCTGCATCCTGTCAGAGCGCGCGAGAGAGCCCAGCACAGGCGTAATCAGTTTAGTATTCCCCTTGGGTTGTTATAAACAAAATCAATATGTACTAATGACTGCAGCAATAAATTTCATCATGCTTCATATGGTAACGTTCTGCACTTACCCAGTTGTTGGTTTGACAGAGAGCAATAGAGTTTACCCTTTTAAAGTTGTAAATTACTATGAAAATGCTGAGCCTCACGGTAAAATACATTCATGGATGATTTTAAGCTTAGGAAATATTGGTAATACTTTCACTAAGCATACTATTAAAATAAATAAATAGTATTTATTGCTTGGTTTCCCAGCTGCAGCTGGGTGAAGAAACATGGCATGCATGTTTATCATGCTACTTGTGGTTTCATAATGTTTATCTAAAATTGATTCTCAAAGAAGCCATCTGAGAACCTTATTTTTTCACATATCTGTCCAAAAAAATCTTCCTCCAGAACAGATTTGTAGCAAGTAAAATCTTGATTATTTTTTTTTTTTTTTATTTTAGTGCTGTTTAGTTTAGGAGCCCTTTTTCTATTTAGAAATTTCCTCTTACTTTTTTTTTTTTTTTTTTGTATGCTGGTAGAGAAACCTTTGGAAGTTGGATTAAATGCTTCAGCCCCAAATGAAACATTTGAGACTTTTTGCTCATATTATATTCCAAGCTTCAACATTCAATGCTTTCTTCTGAATAGAAATGAAATACTGAAATCACAGGAGTCTCCCTCAAAGTAGAAATACAGATCTTTTTCTACATGTCTGCTACCAAGTCTTTTTCTCTCTTAAACTTTGGAGCCCATAAGGAGACAGAAAATCCAGGTTCTTTGAATTATAGATTTATTATTAAAATCCATCCACCTGAGAACTCCCAAGAGTCAGTTTTGGATAGCCCTTTATTGTATTGCAGTCACCTTCACAAACTTCACTGAGCTGTGTCCCTTGAAAGGGACTCTTAAGCCACAGGTGTATATAATAGCTCTGGAAAGGATCTAGACAGAGCACAGGAGTAAAGAAAGATAATTGCTGGTTTTCAATATTCAAGTTAAATTTTTCAAAAGCACAACCAGCTATAATCCAGTTGCCTCTGCATAGACACATAGCACTGTTTGAGATGCCTGGGGCTATCTGAGACATCCTTGCAGAGGGGCAGACTCACCTGAGTGACCCCCTGCAACAGGCTCAGCTCCAGCCTGGCATCAGTTTTAGAAGTTTTCCCAAAACTCAGCCATTCCACTCCGAACACAACTCAAGAGAGAGTTGTCTGTATGTGAATAATCTGGGCTTTCCATCCCTGAGGGTGAATGAGATCCACTCCTCAAGCCTGCTTGTCCACAATAATAATTTCTCATTGATCTGGAAATAAAGCAAGCTGCCAGAAGCCATAGTCCGAGTGTGTATTATAGCTGAGAATAAATCAAACCTGCCATACTATTGGCAAAGATCAAACCTGGCCTGCTGACTCAAATTCTGTGCAGTATGGCAGCACAGCATTTGGTCAAAGAAGGCAAAGCCAAGCGCAGATTAATTCTTTGGCAGCTGCATCTTTGTGTAGGGAAGGGGGGGAAGTCCTGACTTGTTGCAGTGCTTCCCAGCCAGCTGCATGCTAGAGTTTGGCTCTGCAAAGCCAGACTTGTGCTACCCAAATGCAGTAGCTTTGCTGTTGCAGAGGCATCCTTTCTGCATTTCCTCACTGCACGTGATAAAAGGAGCTATCAGTCTGTTACCTTATGCTGCATTGCCGCCGTGCCATACCATGATGACCTCTGTGGTGCTCGGTGGTGAACCTTTTGGATTTGAGTCCATCCATCCTGGAGAAGAGCAGTCATGAGGTTGCAGTACAGCAGAGCTAGCAGCATCACGTTTAAAGGGATACTTATTGTGAACACTGCAAACAGCCGAAGGCCGGCATCAGGGTTGCAATACATTGCTCTGAGTTTTTTCAAGTTAAGTTCACTGGTACAGAGAAGACTAAACATGTAGAGACAAAAATTTAAGTCCACTTTGTCTTATGGTGTACTGACTCTGAAATAATTCCTAACTTAGGGGTTGTACCATGCTCCATTATCTCAGAAGAGCAGCAGTTTGTCAGTACCACTCATTCTGCCCTCCTCCTCCTCATTTCTTTTGGATGCTCTACACATGGTACTGCTTGAGAGATGCTGCTACCCCTGCCTATTTCCAGGTACTAGCTAGTGGCATTTCTGGGAAGGCTGTAGGATTTTTCCTCTAATATATGCATTTCTGCATTAGGCAGCAGGTGCTGTATCAGATAGCAGATCTGCATTCTCCAGGATGTGCTCAATATTTTCCAAAGAGAACAAGTTCGTGTGCCCATTTACACAAAAGCTTTTCTTTCCTTTCTGGGTGGTCTCTACCTAAAATGAATAATGTTTTCAATTGAAAGAGCTATATCTGTGGTTTGGGGGGGGGAAACGCCAAAAGCACTGCTATCCTGAAAGGCAACGTTACAGTGGCCTTGTCCACTTGTCTTCATGGCAAATCTCTCCAATGTTGCAGCTCCTGAGCTTGCAAACAGAAAGGCAGAAAGCGTGCAATGTGTGCAACTGGACAAACATCAGATTTGCACAAACCCAGGCTCTGCTCTGAGCCTTTCCCCCTGTCTGGGGCTGCACTGCAGTGAGATGCTTTGTTTCTGGGACTGGGGCGGGGGACACCAGGGCAAACAGGCGCTGGAGGTGCCTGCCCTTGCCATAGCTTGCCCTGCCATCCCTTCCTGGGAAAGTGAGCCTGGCCTCAAACAAGCCTTGGGGAGGCAAATGGGCAGCGTTAAGTGCAGCTGCCTTCTGCTTAGTGCAGAGCCTGCTTCTTCCCAAAATATATTCCCTGCTTCCATCACTGGATTGCTAAATTCCTGTTGGCAAATGAGCCTAAATGGGCTATGAACGATAGGCTGGGTCTTTTCTTTGAGCTAGAGCTGGAGGTCTGTAATTTCTTTTTTGGGGGGATGAGAGGGATTCTCAGTGCTGTCATTTACACTGCATAGTATGTGCTGACATCTCAGCACTGCCCTTAGCTGGGCTTTGCTGTTCCCCATGCAAATAGATTGCACGTAGCAGGATGGCAACTTTTTATAGCACCATAGGCAAGCTGTCCATTTTCCATGCGAGCTGAAGCTCAGGCATGCATGTAGAGTCAAATATTGCTCAGTGTGGTGGCAGAGAAGCATCCCTTGCCAGATTGCAATGGCTGTCTGGGCCAGACTGATGCAGACAGGCTCCTCAGAGTGCTTGAGCAGGGCATGAAGCTCTTCCACTTCTGCTGGTCTGTAGCTGAGGGATTTTGTGAGTCACAGGTAGCATCTCTGTCTTTCCTAACCCAAGAAGGATTTTCCCTCTGTTAATTTCTCAAATTCCCAGAAAGGTTTTGGCACCTGTAGTACCCTGTGGCTTAGCTGCACGGCTCAACCATACATCTTGTGAAGAAGTACCTCTTTTGGTCTGCTCTTGAACATAATGGTTTTTTTACTTCATTTGATGGCCTTGAGTTTTTGTAGCATAAAATGCTGAGCAGCCATTCCCTACACCATTCTCTATGCTGCTCATGATTTATAGACCTCTACCATATTGTGTTTTCCAGGCTGGAGCCCTATTCTTTTAAAGTCACTTTTTATGTAGAAGTCATTTCACTCCTTTAACCATTTTTGCTGCCCTCCTTTATACCTTGTCCAGATCTAATGTAATTTTTGGCATGTGAGGCGAGTTCTGCTTGCAGTATTCAAGGCGTCATGGATTTGTATGGTAATACCAGCATGTTTCCTCTTTCATTCTCTGGCCCTGTCAAACTGGGAGCACTGTGAGATTAAATAAAATGGTGCTGCAGGGTCTTAATGTGTTGGCCTCATCCCCAGGCTGTAAGATTCAGTGTCCCCTGCTCCAAGGTACATTTTCTTGTATCAGAGTCCAGCCATTTTGGAGTACCCAACCATGGGGTAGACCTGCCCTGGGAGCCCAGCAGATTTCTTGGCATCGTGTTTTGGAATCAGCAAAAACATTCCTCTACTTTTCAAGTGTAAAATTAGGACGAGCAGCTGTTGCCTACTACACCAGTGAACTGAGTGGAGAAAAGAGCTGCTGTGTGAGTGCATAAAACAGAAACATGATCTGTCCTGCCACTTTCTGTCTGTCCCCGCTGTAAGGGCCGAAGACGTGTTTCACCAGGAGGCAGCGAGCAGCTTGCATCTGTGTGCTTGTCCCCTGCCTCCCAAACTCGCCACCCTGCAGCCGCATCAACACAAAGGCAAATTGCCATCTTCCACCCTGCTTCTTCAGCTAAAAATGTCCTTTGCTGGTCCTGTGTCAGCCCTGCTATACTTCATGCTGAAGATCTGCATTGAAAAGGGACAGGATCAGACAGCACATTACATTTCTAGTTTGTCAACTGTCTCAAGGTTGTCTGCAAAAATTAGTGTAATATCATAACTTGTCTGTATATGTATATAGCATTACATCCCACAAAACAATAAATTGCATTTGCGTTAGGATATGAAGCTGCTAGCAATGCCTATGTTAATTTTCCACGGCTTATTAAGAAAATCATAACAATGCATGCTATTTATGCAGGATGTATTCAGAGATTTATCTCCCTAGTAATGTATTAAATTAGAATGGTGACATTAGAGACATAGACTAATGTATTAGCATTTCTACTGTAGCTTAGAGTCAGGATTATATCACAAAAGGAATTAGTTTTGCGGTCTCTTCATAGATCCATTTTCGGGGCTGCCCTTCACCAGCTCATTGTCAATCACAGTCACCTAGATAGATTCATGTTTGTGTCACTTTTCTTCTTGCTATGCTCTTCACTATAAACAATGGGACACTGGGAATTTGAATGCTTAGCAGGATCTGGGAAAAGAACTTGTTCTACTGCTTTAATGCTTGGATTTGGGAGTTACTCGGCCAATAGTTCGTGTTTCTTCCACATCTGTTGCAATAATTCCAATAGCGACATTGTAGGACATTGCAAAGGCCACATCCTCTCACCGTGACTGTCATTCACTGAATACATGTGAGAGGACAAAACCCTTATTTTTTGAACAAAGATTGGAGTAATTGGCCTCTCATATTTGAATTACCTGTCATCTCAATAAATGAATGAACTTTTAAATAGTGTCCCCTGGTGGTTTAGAATGACATTGAGAGGAACTTACCCTGTGTGCCTTTTGGACTAGTTGTAAAATAGGCTGCAATGTAAGCACTTTGGGGTTAATTCTTGTCTGCTCTGTTGCTAGAAAACCAGGAGACATTTCCCACAGCATTGGTCCTGACACAGTTTTGCAGTTTTGATGTAGGGAGCAGCATACTGACAAAGCGCTTTGGAGTGTGCTGCATGACTCCTGTTCCTTGGTTGAGGTTTCGGTTTTCATGCCATAAGCTAGGACTGCAAGTGAAATTTGGTCCTTCGATGAGAAACAGCGAGGGAAATCCACATATGCTGTCCCTCTCCAGTCTCCTCTCAGAGAATAGAGAGCATCCTCCAAAAATTAGTCTGACATCAGGGAAACCTCTACAGCTGCTGTTTGGTTACCACATGGGTAAAAAATTTTGCTTATTCTTGTTGCAAGACAAACTCAAATTGCTCATTTCCAGCACTGAAGTGCCGATCCTCAGAAAATTGGCTTTTTATTATCCAGCTGAACTCTGTGAAAGCGCCTTTCTGCTTTCCTCTGCACTCTCCCTGGGGAGACCTAAACAAGTCTGGTGGGTGAACTGAGGCCCAGAAAAACCTCCTAGGCTTTTCTGCATGTGTATCTGTGGCTTTCCTGTAATTTTCTGGATGCCTTAGCTTTCCTGAATATAAAGATGTTGAGGCAATGACTGTCCTTTGCGGTGCTTGCCCTGGGCTGATAGAAGCAATGCCCAGCTGCTATCCACAGAGCCCCCCCATAGCAAAAAATAATATGAATTTAAATGAGATTACTTCTTTCTCTGTTTGTTTGGGTTTTTTTCTTCTTCACACAATAAAATGCTGCCAGTGTGGAAGGATCTGATGGAAGTAGGAGATGAATTATTTGACTTTAAAGCTCTGTGGCATTTTTTTGAGTCTGTAATTTCAATGCAATTTTGAATGTTTAAATTGCAAGAGAAATAAATTAGTATCTTGGACATCACTAGGATTTTTCTTGCCTCCATCTATTTTCCAACCAAGTCCAATTAAACCAGACTAATTGTATGGAAAATTTCAGAATCCCTTCTTCAAAATGGAAATATCTATTAAGAAAATGTTCTTGATCATCTAGTATATTCTGTCCTAAGTCACGTAATATTCCAGTGATGTTTCACCCACAAATACTTTTCCTTTCAGTGGAATTCTATAGGAATGTGAAAAATTAGTAAGTAATTAGCAAATATTATTGTGTATGCTGGAAAGACTAGTATGTGCCTTAGATTTAAATACAGTTGGAGTTCCTCTCTTTTTTCTTTTTTTTTCTTTTTAAGAAGGAAAACGATGACTTAAAAATGTTAATGCCCTGTTGACATTCTTCAGATGTGAATGTACATGTACAGATTGTTCATGTTTCTGGTGAGTTGACCCAGGCTGGAGGCCAGGTGCCCCCCAAAGCCGCTCTATCACTCCCCTCCTCAGCTGGACAGGGGAGAGAAAATACAACGAAAGGCTCCCGGGTCGAGATAAGGACAGGGCGAGATCCCTCACCAATTACTGTCATGGGCAAAACAGACTCAACATGGTGAAAATTAATTTAATATATTACTAATCAGATCAGAGTAGGATAATGAGAAATAAAAACTAAATCTTAACACACCTTCCCCTCTCCCCTCCCTTCTACTCAGGCTTATCTTCACTCCCGATTCCTCTCCCTCCTCCCCCCCGCCAGTGGCTCAGGGGGACGGGGAACGGGGGTTGTGGTCAGTTCATCACATGTTGTCTCTGCTGCTCCTTGCCCCTCAGGGGGAGGACTCCTCACACTCTTCCCCTGCTCCATCGTGGGGTCCCTCCCATGGAAGACAGTCCTTCGTGAACTTCTCCCACGAGTCCTTCCGACAGGCTGCAGTTCTGCTCAAACTGCTCCAGCGTGGGTCCCTCCCACGGGGTGCAGTCCTTCAGGACCAGACTGCTCCAGCGTGGGTCCTCCACGGGGTCACAAGTCCTGCCAGCAAACCTGCTCTGGCGTGGGCTCCTCTCTCCACGGGTCCACAGGTCCTGCCAGGAGCTTGCTCCAGCGCGGGCTTCCCATGGGGCCACAGCCTCCTTCAGGCATCCACCTGCTCTAGCGTGGGGTTCTCCACAGGCTGCAGGTGAATATCTGCTCCATCATCCTCCATGGGCTGCAGGGGGACAGCCTGCCTCACCGTGGTCTTCTCCAGGGGCTGCAGGGGAATCTCTGCTCTGGCAGCTGAAGCACCTCCTCCCCTTCCTTCTTCACTGACCTGGGTGTCTACAGGGTTGTTCCTCTCACATATCCTCACTCCTGTCTCTGCAGTTGCTGTTGCACAGGTGGGGGTTTTTATGCCTCCTTCTTAACTATGTTATCCCAGAGGTGCTGCCACCATCACTGATGGGCCTGGCCTTGGCCAGCCGCGGGTCCGTCTTGGAGCTGGCTAGCATTGGCTCTATCACACATAGGGGAAGCCACCCCTGCAGTGCCCCCGCTACCAAAACAGGGCCGTGCAAACCCAATACAATGTGTCTTTATAATTTCAACATCTGTCATTTCTAAACCAGCCGTTTTTAAAAAGTCAACAAAAATTCTCCCAACAACTCACGATTTCCTGGAATTTTTCAGTCTTGCAGAGAAGCCAGCCTTATTTCCATGGTAATGCAGTTTAGAGGTTGCAAAATAACAATGTAAAGAGCAAGTTGTGTGTTTGCTCACGCTAGCTCTTGTTTCCAGGTCTTGATGCAGCCACTCACTGCACCACCAGCTGCATCTGCTCCAACAAATACACAAACTTCTCACTGGTGAGGCTGTTGAGTGTGTTTGGGTACTGCAGTTTGGTCAGTCAAGTAAGACACATTTGCTGCTTGCATAGGGGCAAGCTGTACCTGAAGCATGCAAAAATAGCTGCAAATGCTGTTTTGTACAGTTTTGAGCTCAATTTCCCCAAGGTCTCTGCCCTTGCAGCGCCCACAGAGGCTTTCAGGAGGGCTTGGGGTTCATCTTCATTGCACTTGCTTCTCTACTGCTGTTGAGAAGTACCAGGTTTCTGGACATGGATGGGTACCAGCAGCACCTGAAGAGATGGAGAAAAGGAAAAAAAGCCTTCAGCAGGCTTGCCCCAGCTACCTTGGTGAGGAAGGGTACACATCACTGCAATAACTTTGGCAATGCAATGAGGTGTTGTTTATAATAGTGTTTGGCATTGCAGGAGACTTCAAACTGAGAGCATGTATTTAGAGCTTTTCCCGTGGTCCTGTGATTTTCAGTCTTTGCTCTCTGCCTGAAGCTGATTCTTTGGTAAAGTTAGAGATCAAAATTATTCAACCATTTCTAGAAACATAGCTAAGGAAAACATGGGAATCATGGGAATTTTCATTTTTTATAAAAAAATCAGAGAAACCTCTAATTGTCATTTACCTGCCTGTCATTTCATCTCTCTTTGGGAAGATGAGATGTCCTTAAGGTGAGAGTAAATGTTTCTTATAGTCATTACTAGGTTTCTCTTCACAGTATGTAATGCCAGTCTCTGTGTAACAGGGTTTTGGGCTCAGGGCCTGCAGTTCTGAATGAAGATGCTGAAAATGAGCAACTGACAATGTGAAAGGGCTCTTCTGTGTTAAATATCCTCGGTACAGTAAGGGGCAGTGGGCAGCAGTGTGTGGCCAAAGCATGGCAGCTTGGTGTAAGCCATGTTCTTCTCCCCACGTATCAGTATTGTGGGACCATATCACACCTGGTCACCATCATTTGACATTACTCGCACTTGTCTTCAAGCTCTGTGATGTATTTCTGAACATGCAGTGACTATTCAGGTGCTTTCTCAAGCCTCAGTAAGTGGTGAAGCTGCAGTTGGTAGTCTATGCAAAGCTACGTGCTTCATCACCCAGAGCAAGCCTAGTACCTTGCAACTGCAAGAGCTATTAGTCTTCCTCATAGGTTAATACATGGCTTTGCAGGATCATTTCTTCTGGTGTTTGTGTGTAATCACACAATTTGCAAAGGAGGTTACTACCGCTGACCTGCAAGCTCGAATGTGGTCAGCCTGCATCCTGCCATCTCATGACACCACTGAGTGATGGCACAAGCATCCTGCCCAGGCTGCACCCTTTCGTGTAGTCAGATGAGATGACAGCCGTAAGCCAAGCAGCACGTGTTGATGATCTTTTCTTTTTTTTTCTCCCCCCTCCATGCTTTCTCTGTTTGCCTTGAAAAATACGTGGCTCTGTTCCCATATGCCTCAAAGTGTTCAAACATGATCGAGACATTCTTTTGGAAGACTCGTCAACCTTACATCACCATAAATTGCTGCTGGTTTCATCGCTTATCTCTTTGGCTAAATTTCTCAGATTTTTCAAAGGTACATGCTTGACTAGAGTCAGTTTGCAATTTAAATGGTACTTAATTTAAATATCAGCAGACTCATGTGGGTTTATTTAGTGTGTATGAAGTGATGATCAAGCCAACATGTCAAGCACCTCATCCCAGTCAGTCAGTGCTCCCCACTGAGAGTTTATCTGATCTGTGTTGGTTCAAGTTTGTGTTTTATTTCTTTTGTGTCAGAGAAATTTGTTGATCAAAAATGCTGATTCATCTTTGTCTTTATTTTTCCTCATGCTCCAGAAGACTTCTGATTCAATGTAAATGTGTTTGGTTTTTTTTTTAATTTAGCTGGAGAGAACCAGGGAAAATTACGGGTTGATTTATCCCTGCTGGTAAAACAAGCCTGAGTTTTCAATGTTAGCTCATAACTTTTGGATACATGACTCAGCATACCAAAGAGAGGCCTCATCCTTATCATAGGTGCCCCTAAGTTTGTGCCCTCAGAGTTGGCATTCATATTTGAGGATGCTGTAATTCCTAATTCCTGTATGATTTAGGAATTTGCTTTTGAAATTGAGCATCAAGTAGTAGTTTTTTGTTACTTTGAGCAGATGCTACTTGCAGACTGAGGACCCCAGTAATGCTGGGGAAGGTAACACAGAAAGAGGATCAAGAATAACAAGACTGTAATAGGCTAAACTGTAACCTAGTTTAGGGAGCAATCTTTTGTGGTTTTGTCTATCCAGAAATAGACTGAGCTTCCTATTAAGCTTACATCTTTATTTACATCTCTTCAGGCAACTAATTCTGACCTACAATGCCATGTAGTCTAAGAGACTGAGCATGAGTCTTGCTCGTGAGGCAAGGCAAGGAAGCAAAGCAAATTGATTGACTCTGTTGGCTCTGTGTGTGATCTTCTGAATGGGAAGTTGTCTATTTGAACCCTTGTATGGTGTAAGAGCATAAAAACCTCAGGCTCAGAGTTTATTTAGGATGGATTTCTGATACAGTCATAAACAACCTACACATCAAACAAGTCAAATATGTAATTCTGAAGAGACTTAGGATGAGCCCAAATAATGTCAGGGCTCTCGTGTGTCATGTGCACAAGGTGTGATTAAAACTAAAGACAGGGCTGGGAAAGCTTAGATCTAAAGCGGTGTATCTGTAGCAGTAAGTGGAGGACTCTGTGCAAAATTCTCCTGCTTGGCAGCCATAAGATAAATGGAGAGCTTACCATGCTTAAGGGACCTATGAACATAATGTTTATTTTTTTGAGGTTTCAGCAGTGCCTGATGCTCATCAGCAGGAAAACCTCATTGTTAAAATGAGGAAACTATTTCAGGTTACTGGTTCTGACCTTTCGAGTTGGCATGAATAAAAGCCAGGATAATGAAATGTGTTGCTCCACTAGCAAGTCAGGAAGAAAACTTGTCTGTGGCTCGGAAAAACAGTAAATGCCACAGAGATTTATGCAGAGCTCTGGTGTAACTCCAGAGTCATGTGACGCCTCTATACATAAGACACTGAATTTCTGTGGGGAAAAGAAGTTACCACTTGGCTGTATCGAAGCCCACAGCCCCTGATGCCTCGGGGTGACAAATAACAATAGTCATAATTATTGTGACTTTCTTGCTAAGAGACACGGTCCATTTAGTGTTCTTGCCCTTATCACTTGCTGGCTTCAAAGCCACAACCCTGAACTGCAATCAGGAAAACTTCATTTGATGCAGTATGTTGAAGAACGACATAAATTTTCCAGTACGAAGCACTTACACGTGTGTTAGGCTGGCCGCTAGTCATCCAGCTGCTGAGGAGCACCCAGAAGAGTTGGCTGTTAATGAAAACACCTTGGAGCTGGCACTGAATCAATAAGACACTTGGGTTCCTGTTTGTGTTTCCTGGGATCGTGCAAGTGTTTATACTTTTAACAACCCTAATCCTTGCAAGCAGCGATTTTTAAGCTCAAAATGTTCATGTAAACTGGATATGAAATTGGCTAGGCGCTTCAAAGTTAGCGCTCGACAAAGGAAGCTATTTGTTGTTAAGAATGATTGTTATTTGGTGGATTACTTGCTCTGTGGTAGTGCCGAGGTGTTGGCTCTGCAGATCTGCAAGCAGCTGGATGTTGCTCTAAGAGGCAACAGGAGTTGCCTCCCCCAGAGCTCACATAAGGCAGCAACGTGTGCTTTGCAACTGGTGTGTACTTTGCAACCTATGTGCCTCAATGGCATTGTGCAAATTGTGTGCAAATTATGCTTAATGAGCCATTTATCACCAATGTGCAAGCTAAGGTCTTTGTTATTGTTGCAAGCATCTCCACACCAGGTACTGCAGCCCTCTGCTAGTCTGGGGACTTGGGGGAGATTTTTTTGCCACTGTACCTCTGCTCTTCCTATTGCTTGTAGGAATAAAATCCCCTTGGAGGAATTAATACTCCCAGCAGACTGTAGCACTGGGCTGCAACACCAGCTATCTCCAAGGTGACACAGCAGACTCCTGCCTTTAGTGCATAGCAAAGTGGCCCAGTACTTTAGGAACAGGTGGTTTGTGGCTGGGACCTGGAACTGAAGAGATCTCCCTTGACAGGCTTTAGCTCAGAAGAGGCTCTCTCCAGCCCAGAAACTAAAACTGTTTTTGTAGTTACTAAATGTGCCACTGTGTGGGATGGAAGGAAGAATTCAGGGGAGAATTTCAGGTTTTAATTTTTTTCCCTCTATGACTCCCCATTGCCTTCCTAAACACAAGGGAAAGGAATCCTATGGCAAGATCCTTTTTAAAAGCAAATCTGGTGGTTTTCTTTCTAACCTTGTTTTCCCTGGAGTAAAGTAAAATACATCTCTTTGGCTCTATTCGGTCTAAAATAGGCATCTAGTGTTGTTAGAGGTGCCCTGGGGCATCACTCCTGGCCTCCAGCTGCTGCCCAGAAAAGCGAAGTTCTCCCATAGCTTCTTTGTTGCCTCTCTTGGCCCCACATAAAAGTCTTGGTTCCGTTACAGCATCTTGAATGACACTGGGTGCCCAGGAAGCGGCACTGAATCTAACCCTATGTCTCCCTCCAGCCCCAGCTGCTCAGAAGAATTGTGGCAATGAATAAAAGCCTGTAGATAAAATTTCATAGTGGATGACTCCTTCTCAGGGCCACTAGTGAGACTGAAAAATCAGACTTTAAAATACAAAGCAATCTTCCACCTGAACTGCAGGACAGCTACTCTAGCTCCACAATATGTTATTTAAAGCCTGTTTTATAATAGAATTTGGTATTGCAGTATGTATAATTTATAATATATTAAAACCCATTTCATAATATATTTTAATCTCCAATGATGAATAGCTGGGACAGTTTTGCAGGTTCTGTAATATCACTATGGCAACATCCTTTACAAAAAAGAAGTAGGACAATTGAGAGATACCAAGGACTGGTCAAGGAAAGAATAATGACACTTGTCAATTTACATTCTTTCCCATAGTTTATTTTCTTCTTGGAAATGGCATCTATTCTGATATTTTTGCATGTGTTTTCAAGAAACCGCTTGCGACATTACTGAAATGTTGCATCTCCTTTAACCTTTGAAGGCTCAACTTTGAAAAGATTTGTTTTCCATTGCAGTGCTAAATAACTTAGCCCATCTATGAAGATGATTAGAACTCAGCAGCTATTGGTGGACTGGAAATATAGCTTCCATCAGATTTCCAGTGTTTCTTAAAAATCAAAATAGTGCTTTATGAGTCCAACCTAACATGTTTAATTTAGAAAAATGGGACTTGTCTGTCATACTAAATGGTTGTCTGTTTTTAAAAATCAGGCTGCTTGTTTTGAAGCCTACATTTTGACTAAGCCTCTAAATGGCAATTATTCTTTTCCTGAGCAGTAGTCAGCAAAGCATATTCATCATTCATTACCAAAGAAAGAAAGAAAGAAAGATCTCATTTTGCCCTCCTTTCCAAGTGGTGGTGGTGGTGCATCTCTAAAATGTCACTGCAATAATTCAAAGAATTGGGATCAAAAAACCTGAAGATCTGTGGATCACCATTTGCTTATCAGGTGATATGCAGTTCATCCATGGAAGATTCTGATTTTTGGCATATTCCCAAACTCAGCCAGTTTCTTCCAGAAAAGCAGGCTTTTGAAGGCCCCAGGTCTTCGGGCCAAACACCAACAGTGCACCAGGTAGCCTTTTGAAATATATTTCTGTTGCTGGGTGTTATTCCTAGTCTCGTGCTTTCACATATTGGAAAAATACTTTCTGAGGATAAAAGCTTATGGCTGTAATGGTTTGTTTTCTGATTTATATTGTCGAGCCACTGAGGGGCTCTGTCAAATACATTAAGAGCTCCAAGCATGAGTTTCTGGTCAATGCGGAGGACAGTGCTGGAAATTGAGCTGTGTAGGAGCTCGCATGCCCTCTGTGCTTCCTACTTGGTTTTCTTAAATACCTCAGGCCTATGGTCTTCCAATGAGTTCAACAAATAACTCTCCTCTCTTATTTTGCACAGCTGCTTTTTGTGATCATCAGCACAACTGATTTCCTTCAGCCTCCAAATTCTTCCTTTCCAGCCAGGCCTACCCTTTGCTGTCACAGGTTTTAACACTCCCTGTCCTTCTCCACCTTCTACAGAGCAGACTCTCTGTTTGACTGCTCCTTCTCCTTTGTGAGCTAAAGCTTCTCCAGTGCCTTTCGGCACCCAGCCATGTTTTGGCTGAGGGCAGGTCCTGCAAACCAAGAGCCTGTGTTTGCTAGCCTTAGTCATGGCAGCTGATATGAGACTGAAGGTAAGAATATATCTAAAATGTCTGGGGACATCCAGGCATTCATTTTTTCCTCTGTTTGTCCCAAAGCAGAACACAGATGTTGACCTTTACCTTACTAATCCATCTGCTTACTCAGGCTTTTGCTTGAGGGGTGACGGCAAATGAATTTCTGCCTATAGGGCAAATTCCAGGATGTATCCATTACCGTGCCATTGACATTTGCCAGCCGATTCTTCTGTTTTCAAAGTAATTTTGTTCATCTGCCCAGGGAAATTAACAGTGAACTGTTAACCAGGGTTTAAAAAGCATTTCTGGAATAAAATTTCTTTTAACTCTTCCTATTTAAGTCATTGCTTGCATAAAGCTACTGATTACAGAAGAGCAGGAATCCTCCTGAGAAACAGGAGTAGTGAACTTGATGAGTTCCTGTTGTGACTTTTTTTATGTTCTCTGGTTATAGAAAGCCTTGGGCCATGGGCACTTCATCCATGACATGGGATCCCAGTCTACTAGTAATGTTAGGATTAAACTTTTTCAGTTATATTGCTCTTGCAATATAGCTTTTAAATGTGCAGGTCAAATCCTGTAACTAAATACATAAACAGCAAGGAGACAGACTTAGTCATTTTCTGACAAAGGAAAAACTTCCATAGCGATGGGAGTGGTGACATAAATATCCAGCTTTACATTGGGTCTGGTGCTCAGACTGCAAGAAAAGACAACTTTATTACGCAAGTGTATGAAAATGGACACATCAGGTCTCTTGGCAAGCAAGCTGATGCAGGCAGGCATCTCTGTTTCAGATGGTAAGTGTTGGGGCTGATGAGGTTTCTTGAACGGGATTCCTCTCTTGCACATACCTACATTTGAGAATTAAAACCAGCTGAGAGCAGCATCACATAAATCTATTTTCTTGTTCTTTATGGAAGATGAGTACTTTCTTATCCCAGGACCACTGGACCTGTTCATAACTGAAACCTTTAAAGTTTATGAACTGTGAAATTAGGTGACTAATAGGCAAGTGAATCATTAGGCAGAATGCCACAAAGGCCACATTCAAAGACCTCCTTGTTCCCATTTCTTGCATCTCCCTGTAGACAAACATATTTATTTCAGTACAGCGTAATAAAAATAGCATCCAAAATTCTCCATGGCACTGAGATCCCATCTAATTGCAGGGGAATGGGATTTTCCCTGTGGCATGGTAAATTAATAGATACAGTAGGTATCCACCTTCTCAGGGCATCATGCCTTGTGCCACAATGAGGCTCATCCATGGGCATGTAGGAGTTTTTACTGTTTTCTTCATGTTTTTTTATGTGGGAGAAAACCATTGCAGCCTCTGTCTCTTATCTGCTGGAGATCTTTTTTGCTATTCCAGACTGTGTCCTGTCGCAAACGAGGGGTCAAAACAAGCAGGGAGCAAGGAGCTTATTTGTTTTGGGTCATCCTGCCACAGGAGTATTCTGATGATAAATCCTCCCAGCTGTTTTGAAAAGCTTCAGCATTCCCTTTGAGGAAGAAAAGTCTGACACAGTCCCAGGAACAAAACAGGACTCAAACCAGCCCAATCAATAACACTTCAATTGCTTGCTGGAATGAAAACTCTACAAGTGATTTTGGAGTGAAGACTCAGAGGACTTTACATTGCAGATTTGCACATGTCCTGGCTTTTAGATTTTACATAGATGTGATTCAGGAGCATTGAAGTGGTCCTCATCTTTATCACAACTCTCCTCCAACTTACAGTTTCATCAGTTACTTATTGTCACGTGGAATAGGAGCGATGGCCAGGCTGTATATCTTCATTAATTAAAAGGAACATCTGCTTAATATAACGCATAGTATAAATGGTATTTCCTTTGTATACGAAGCTGAATGAAATAATATATCGTCTATTGACCTAAGTTCCTGTGTGCCTATCGAATAACCATCAAAGAGCAGACTTCTTGACATCATGCACGTCCCCTTGAGGCAACATAAAAAATAAATATTGTAAGCTCACATAGAAGCAGGTGAGTCCAAAAGAGAAGGGGATCTATACATTCCTAGAGTACAAACTCTAAGTGGTAACAGATGAATCCAGACAGTGATTATAAAGCCCAGAGCTGGTTCATAAACTACTCCGGCTGCAATCTGTAGGGCCTGAGTGCAAAACTGTCAGTGATAGGCTTGTTTTCCTCTCTTTATAGCAAGAATAACTTCAGTTCTTCACTTACATAGGGAGAATGGATGAACAGATACTGATGTTGTCAAGTTGTCTAAATGCCTAATAGGAGTGAAATCAAAATAACACACTTGAATGGTGAAACCGAAAATGAATTAGGTAAATTTTTCTAGCTTCATGCAGCCAGAGCATTCTTGTCAGGCCTGTCATATTCTCTGTTAATCTTGTTTGCATAACAAATATTTTAGTACTTGTTTTTTCTTTACAGAGCCTAAATTTCATGTGGGACTTTGCAGGGGGAAGAGCTGGATCCACGGTCAATAATCCAGGGGATTCTTGGCTGTTAACTTACCTGTTCCTTGCTGGAGGTTACTGCTGGAGATGCTGTATTGTTGGGTAGACATGGAGGGCAGAAGGTCTGTTGGATGCTTTCTGCTATACTTTGGTACCTTGGTGCATAGCTTGCCAGCTGAGAAAAGGACGCTTTGCAGTGCTCTGGCACTTCAATACCTGACTCTTGTTGGTTAAGAACAGAAACAGGGGGGGATTCCTCTGTGTTCATTCCTAATCCAGCTTCACCATGCCCCTTCCCTGTCTTTTTCCCTGTGCTTTGGCTGCCAAAATGGAGAAGTGCTAGGGCTCGGCATGGCAAGGGGCAGGGCCTTGAGCCTGCCGTGTTGACAGCGTGAAAACTTTTGGAGTGAACAAGAGAGGTCAGGGCTACAGAAAAGTCTATTTGCAAGCCTCTCTGTCTAGATGGTTCATATAATTATTTTCTGTGCTTATCCTGCTTTGCTCAACACGCAGCTGAGAAGAGTAACAGAGCCATTTTAGATGATTTGTTGCCTCAGATGTAGGAGTGCAGGATGCTACCTCAGTAGGCTGTGCTATGTTTGCTCTTCTGATGCTGGAAACCATAATCTTTGCTCTCTAAACAAAACATTTCCAACTGTCTGGCTTTGGGGTTCTACTTTAATCCTACGTGCTAATGTGCTGGTTTACTGTATTAATGCAGATTAGCTCAAAATAACTTGGCACATCAGGATTTTCTGCTCTTCTTACGCATTATAATCTCTTTGCTTTGGATGATGTTTATTACATACTGAGATAATAGGTTTAGTGCTTTTATGACCTCTGTAACATGTTCTTTTTGTGCTTCCACTCAGAACTACTCTTGCTTAGCTAACCTTTCAGCCAGTAATCAGTCCAGCACAATTACCCTGGGCACACTGGCAGCCATTTCGAGGACTCTCTTGGGTTCAGTCCCGCTGCAAATCTGCTGCAAACAAAATAGTCATTTGAGCTTATTAATTTTGGCTTATTAATTTCTTTCATTGCAGCTGCAACCAACTCAAGAGTCTTCTTCAGCCTTACTGCTCGGTTCCTTCCCAGCTGCTTTGTTTAGGATGCAGCATATAACATTTGAAGGCTAACTAGGTGAGGCTGATAGAGACCCTTCTTGGCTGCCAAAATATTTAAGCCCACCATAGAGGGCTGCTGAAGGGATTGTCCGAGCAGGGGCTGTGTGGGAGGATGGCCTGTATTTATCTCGGTTGCCAACAGACTAGTTCTAATGCATCCATACGTGTTGTGGCTGTTTTGTGTGGCTCAGTAATCTCTCTAATCCTCTGGCCAGATGTCCGATGGTATTGGGAGGCCAGAGGTGTTAAACTTCAGAGGTCCACACAGAGTCCACTTATTTAAATGCTGCGTGTTCACAGATTCCTAGGGCCTTTCTTCTGGTCACCATCTGTAGTCTTTCCAGCTCTTTGAGTCTGTTAATGCTGCTGTCTTTGTTTTTCCTCCATCAACTCCTTCCTTTCTGTGTCTTCCCAAGGATGTTTCTCACAGCCTACCTTATCTCCTCTTCTGCATTGGGGATCTGGAGTTACATAGCCACAGCCAGCACTTCTGTTACTTTTTTGGTGGAGATTTGCCTGCTCTATGTTTTGGTCTCAGCAGGAACCTTGCTGGGAAGCTGGGGATGGTAAGCGGTGCTGCTGTGCCCTGCATTGTGCCTGGCTGTGGTTTAGGTCCCTTTTCTCTAATGATCTTCTGCTCATGCTGGCCTAAGCTAAGAGCAATTCCCTCATCTCTTTGCAAAAGTGCTTTCAGAGGGAAAAGCTTGACATGTGTGTTTGATACAGTGCAGGAGCGAAGAGGAGGGAGTCAGTCTTACTAAAGGCAATTAATTCTGCTGCTGACAGTGAGCCTGCATGCTCCTTGTTCTAACTTTCTCTCCTCTAAAGATGACTTTTGCAAATGGATGGAGATTGTCAAAGCCTGTAGCTTCAGATACTGTGCCACCTTTAACATCACAGTGAGAGGAGTCTCCACCATCTGTCATCGCTGGGAAAACAGCAACATTACCGTTGTCTCTTTCTTCACAGGATTAAAACATGACATCAGAGGCAGTCTACATCTTCTCTCTGCTTTTTGTGCAAGGATTTCCCCACCACCCCCACCTTTAGCAGTTTGCTTCTGTTTGAGAGGTAATGAGGGCTACCATCTTCCACGTGCCTTTTATCAGGGAACAGTGCTCTTCAGCAGACTCATTAAAATAATGGATGGCCTCAGGTGGTTAATTATGTCTGAAAGTTTCTTGCTGTCCAGCAGCAGGAAAGCTTTCTGACATGGGATGTGGATAGAGGTATAGTCTTACAATGACAGCCCTTCTACCATATCCTTTAAGACATCAGGCAGAAAAATGATGGGTTGATACCACCAAACCCAGATGAATGATCTGCTTTGTTTAGGTGGCATGATCAGTTCGGTTATTGGGAGTGGCTAGATTTCAGACTGGGAGGATAACAGCAATTCATTGGGTACATGGGAATCGCTGTGGAGTTTTCAAGGCATGTTGTAAATGTGGCTAAGGGAAGAAAAAAGAAATCTCTCGTGGAGGCCGTTGTGATTGAGGAGAAAAGAACTTGGGCTCACCAAGCCCTTCAAGCTATGCTGTCAAAGAAATGCATGTTCTGGTTAATCCATCACTTCTGATGACAGGTTGCATATGGTGAAATGCTTGAAACGTGCTTCCTTTGTCCAAATTCTTATTCCTTAAAAGCTGGCTTTAAAAACTGTGTTAGTAATAGAAGAGAATTCTTCTGCTATTGAAAAAAAAAACATATCAAGCACAAGTCTATGAAATGCATGTGTTTAGTTTAATGGAGTTCAGGTTTCCTCTGAGTCTGAATTCAAGGTAAATTTGGTGGTCCTGACAGGATCTGGACATTTGGGACCTCAGCTCTCGTTTAGACACAGACCAGGTATTAGGAGCTGCTCCACTTTCAGTTCTTTGAACTTCCCTGGGGGTAGTGGTACTGCTGAGCAGTTGCAAAAACTCATCTATTTTGTTACCTTAATAAATGAGTACTCAGTCATGAAGTATACGGGGCTGGCACCCAGATACGTTATGTGATATCCTGTTTAATTAAAATCAGGACTTGTTTTCAAATAGGCTTTAGCAATAGAGAACCACAGCCAGATGACACAATAGAATGTATGTGAACCAGGTTCTTTGGGAAATCCTATGCAGAGGCTCGAAGGTGTTTTTAAGGCCTTTCAGTTTACTTGAGTATTTCAAGTAGCACTGGAGACAAGGTCCTCCGGACTTGCTTAGGGTGGGTGAGCTTGTGAGATATGAGACAAAGTCCATTCTGCTATGGGAACTGAAGGAAAAAACCTGTAGCTTGCAGCTCTTGGAAGTCAGTCCATTTTTCTGTGTGTGCGCAGGTGCCTTATTTGTACCCTAGCAGAGCTAAGCCTCAGTCCCTACCTGGAATCTGTATGTGCTGCTGTAATTCAAATAACAACAGGTGCCTGTTTATAGGTTATAAGTAACTGAAATTACTCACATGGGTAACATTAGAGATCAAAGCTGTAAGGAAGTGTGTGTATGACCAGGGACTTAGCGTTTGATGGGTGCTTATGAGCTGTAAGGAACATCTGCTCTTGGTGGGTAGCAATTTCTTTTCTATATTGAATATTGAAGGGGGTTATCATACTGTGGAATGGGTTTCCTTCTTCCTTTCATCTCTGTGGCATTTTTTCTTCCTGCTCTGATTTCATATGGGTTGAAAAATCATTATGAAAGACCAGTAGGCAAATGCATACAGAAGAAATTTAGCTTTGTATGGTGTCAGATGCTGTTATGAGAAATAAAGTTTTGCAGGTTTCTACTTAAAATCATAACTAAAGAACACTGATGTACCAAGTCTGGGCAGCTGCATAAGGTCCTCTGTCAGAAATGTCAGTCAGCTATCCTCCCAGATGCACATGGCCTGCTTAATGTGCTGATGTGGGCAGCATGAAAAATTCAGATTTTTCAGAAATGAGCCTTTAACATTTGTTTATTCTCAAGAAGTTGTTGTTCCTGAGCTTCATGGTTGCAAGGAATGCCTTTCAGATGTAGACCAAGAGTAAAGGACGTCTCTCAAAGTGAGCCCCCTCCTCTGCTCCTTGGATGACCCAAAGCTGATGATTACACTTCAAACTGAATTTTAAAAATCAGCAAGATTTGTATGCCTGTCTCATTGCAGCATTAGTGCTAATTCTGTATTTGTTGGTTAAGGAGCTTAGGGAAGGCTTTGTATGCCAGAGGTGGGGGTGCTGCTGGGGCTTGCAGCCATGAATGTGTAGCAGAGAGAGTTTATTGTGTCCTTTCCTTCTCTCTGTCTTCCATTTCTACATAGCTTCTTTGATTGAGTTGGTGTTACTCTTTGTGCACCATCATGGGGCAGGGAGGAGATCCGAGTCCATCTTCAGCTACATATTTGGTAGCTGAAGGCAGCAATCCCCCATGAGGCTTCTTGGCCTCAGACTGCATAAAACCTACCTCCAGGTCCCCCGTGGCCTTGGTGGCCTTGTGATGGGTTTGCGCTCTCACCCCCGTGCAATAGCCCCAGGGAAGTCAGGCCCTATCCTCCCCTCTCCCTTGGGACTCCATGCAGAAGAGAAACCACCTCTGGAGGCTCCAGGGCTAGGGAGGGACACAGTGCAGGGTTGGGAAGAAGGACTCAAATCACACTTGAAACTCCATAGTTCTTTTATTGATGGCGATGAGACATGTGCAGGCCTGCTGTAATAATATCTCCCTTGTGTGCCCTGCAACCTTTGCTGGAGGTCAGTCAACCTCCATCAGGTTCAAACTCATCTTCTGCAGGGTCCACTTCCATTGGCTTCTTGTCACCTTTCACATGACAATCACCACATCATTTAGCCCATTCTTCAGGCTTTGTGGCACACCACCTGTTGTTTCAGCACACCTGATGCACCATCCCCACCTACGCTTCCCTGCACCAGACCTCCTGCAGGGCGTCTTGGCATTCCAGGAACGAGGAACTTGGTGAGTTGCAGGCCCGCCCACAAAAAATTTGCAAGAGAGTGAGGCAGAAAACATCACTTGGGATCAGTAGATGACACGCTCCTGTGTTTTGTGCAGCCAATTATTTCAGTGTACAGTAAATTAGAACTGATTATAGGCAAAGCCTGCCTCTGTTGCCCTGATGTTCCCCCCTGAGCAAAAGGGACTGCAAGGCATGAAGGGACTAGGTTGCTGCTGGAAGGATTTGGTGGGAAATACCCAAGTGTTCTTCCAGAAGAGAGGGTGCATGGGGGACTGAGTAAAGCAAGGAGAATGAAGCACTTAGCTTCACAACTGCATTTAGTTCCCATCCTGCACGGTCCCAAGTGCAAAGATAAGAAACCACTGTTTTTGAAGACATTGTTGACAGCTCTTGCCAGGAAGGGCTGGATTGACTTTTTACTGGCACCTTAGTGTTTTTGATCAATAGCTTCACAAATGGGAGGGAGTTAATACTCTGCCATCTCATTCTTTTTCCTTTTTTTTTTTTTGATAGTGCTTTATTTTAATCATTTTTTGTCTTATTGAAAAAAAGAGTAGTACAAATGCTCAAGGATTAAAGTAATTTTCTAGGTCCAACAATTTGGATTTGTCACTTCAAAAGCAGTTTCCTTTGAGGAACACGAACACTGGAGTAATGCTTTATTCCAGACTGGTAATTAAAAGGCTAAATCCCATATACAGCATTACAACTCTAATGTGACTGGAAGAGGATTGTTCATTAGAGCCCACAGGGATTTCTATTATGGCTTTGGGGACTGATGGCCACCCATCTTATCATGAATCCTATTACAGCAGACACCAAACCACACAGCATCGTGTTACAGCTCTCCATTGGCATGATTTTGAGCAGCTGCCACCTTGCACAGAGGAACTGCAGATTCACGTTTTGCCCCTGCCAGACAAATGCTCGTGTGGATGTATGTGTGTAAGCCCAAAAGACATCCCCATCTGCCACAGAGCCATTATTCCTGCCTGTAGATCAGGTTCATCACATGCATTCAGTGGAGGAAAACCACACCACGGTTCATGACGGCCCCTGGAGTGGGATTGAATTACCCAACTCCTTGTTTCCCAGCACAGGCCACCAAAGGAAGCTAACTACCAATGGGATCTTGCTGGTGGCTAGTGCCTAGGAAGCAAGGAAAAGCCTCTCCTCTTCCATTTGCTTGCTTAAACATCTCAGGAGTTCCCTGGTTGTGATTTATGAGGCTAGGTCTCCTGCAGTTTGCAGAAATACAGTGCTAGAGGCTCACCCATCTCTAGTTTGTAATATTCATATTAAAGTAATAGAAGCTTTAAGTAAGTATTGTGCTTGCCTAGATATTGATAAGAGTCTACCAGGAACCACTCTTATGTCACACAAGGTCCAGTTTTAGGGCATAAAACCAACTTAGCCCTGAGAGCTGGGACCAGCCAGTATGTTTACAGCACCTTCACCAAAAATGGCAAGGCACCTTTGCATGAAAGAAAAAAAAAAATAAATCAAGAAAACAGAAAAAACTGACAGCAAAAACATTGCAAACCCTGGGGAAATGCCTTTCACTACTGCATCACCATCCCTTCGAGAACAACAAGTCATTTTTACCTATTCCCTTCTTAGTGGACTCCGACCCCAACACTTTCTACCTTGTCCTGCTGCAATAATTACAGCTATTTCCTATCGTCCTGCCTGGGCTAATTGTCAGTCAAGGCCAGCTGACATCCCCCACAAGGGCAACAGAGGCAGGCTTTGCCTAAGCTCAGCTTTTATTTACTAGACATGGAAATAACTAGTCACACAAAACACAGGAGCATGTCATCCACTGATCCAAAGCATTTCTTTTAAAATCAAGACGTGTGTTTTGACCTGTGATGTTGGTGCCACACATCGCTGTAGTGAGTATGGATGTTCTTAAATGGATTTTTCTGGGTTAAGTCTGGTTTTGGTGTATCTCTAGGCATTGGATTTTTCAGGGCAGCTTGACTTCAGTGATTATAGTTGACCATATTTTCAAAGAATGTAAATAATCTTTTTACAGCAAATACAATTACCTTGCTGGAAAACCTGATTTGGATACAATAAAAATGGTCATTTAAAAAAATTTCACCTGTTTCCTTATTTTCCATGTTACTTAGAGCAATTACGCACACAGAAATTTTCTCTAAGAGCTTCAGTCCCTCTCAAGCCAGGGTTTATCTACATGCAAGCTGCTCTGCATCAACTTGAACTCATTCAGATTAGACTCTGCCTTGCAAAAGGAGACAGAGCTCCAGTCTGACAAGGCTGGGACAGGATGGCTGCTGGGATGGCATTCTGTGCCAGTATATCCGTAATATATCTGTGCATGTTTTGGGTGGCATGGGGATGCAGCTATTTGAGGCTATTATTGCCCTTTGCTTTTCGTGTATTTAACGTGGCTAGTTGGTGAACTCATAATAAAAGCTGAATCTGAGCCCTCTCAAGCTCTCTTCTTAAGTACAGAAATCCATTGTGTATATATATATAAAAAAAGGCTCAATCCCCTCTCCTGTTTCTGTGTTACTTATTGCTCCTTGTGCCCTCAATTCCCTGAGATATCGGGCATCTCATGCACAAAACAACAGCCTTCCATGAACTTACAGAAATGGAAACACGTTGCATAGCAAGCAGATACGTTGCTGTGGCAAGTGAAGAGAAAGCTTAGGGAATGGCATTTTGGCCCACTGCTGCGTTACTGTACTGGGCTTTTTGCTAATTTGAGATTTTCATGGAGTAAATTGCTGAAATTTCAAAATCATAATGTTATAAAGAGTTTGAAATATTTGGAGCCATCAGAACTGCTTCTGTCCTGAACAATTACAGCAGAAAGCTCTAGTTATTGTGTCTGGCATCCGTTGTGCAAAGTGTACGTCGTAGGTGCTAGGTCTGCATTTCAGCACTTGTGTTGCAGGGCAGAGGAGCTGCCTTTGGACTTACTCTGTATTGCCCCCACTCAAGCAGTGCATGTCAGTAGGAGCCCTGTGTCCCGCTTGGCTCTTCAACATGGAAAATGACTTTTCAGTGATGGTCATCTCAGGTCTAAAAAGGTCCTTGGGAACTTGCCCTGTGAAATGACTGTAGGAAAAGGTCATGTCAGACTGACTGAGTGACTCTCTGTCTTCCTCTCTTCTTCCTCCTGTGTTTATCGGATCATTTGAAGCCATCTATCTACTTAGTTGTCACCGCATTGACTCTTTGCTATTAAGGACCATTAATATTCTAAGAACCGTACACTATCTGTGTAGCCTGGCTAATTATAAAAGACAAAACAGGTACCTCGCAAAAGTCTTGCACTTTTGGGGGAATAAGCTCAGAAGGCTTCTGTCAATGCTGTCATTTAAAGTCAAGCAGTGGAAGCTGCAATAACAAAGCACTTGTGTGACTGTTGTGGGCACGATCTGCTAAATCGCCTCCAAAAAGGGCTTTTAAGTCAAAAGCGAAAATTCTGCACAGCCAGATTTGACTCTGCTTTCTCTAGAACCTCTTTGTACCCTTCTGGAAATATAGACAGTCCTGAAAATGAGATGTGATTGCAGTTTTATATTCCTTTTTCTGCTCCCTAAGAATTACGAAAGATTGGAACCCGTAGAGTCTGGTGGGACCTGCTGGGAGCCAACTACTGCATAGGTACGTACCCTGCTAGATACGTATCCTGAGCCCAATGGGCTGCTTTGATGCTCTCAGAGATAAAGAAACTCTGCACTGTCCCAAAGATGGGTGGCAGAAGTCACCACCGTCCATCTGGCTTCCAAGAAGCCAGCTCTGCCCTTCAGGCGGGAAGTCAAGGACTGCGGGAAGTGTTGACTGTTTGGTCTGTAATTAAAAGAAAGGTACTTACAAGAACCTATTCATATCCTTTATGATCTCCCCCAGGATCGTTTAACTGACTAATTTGGACAGTCCAGACAACAAATGACAACTCGGTCTCCTCTCTTTCTACAACTCCGTAAACATAATCCTTGATTGATTGGCCTCTAATACATCAGACCTAAATGAAAAATTAATTAGATTGGCTACAGCCCTGAAGTGAGCACTTTACCGCTTTGTTGTTTTGTCCATTTGATCCTTTCTTCTTTGATTTATGGGCAAAGGAGAAAGGGGAGAGAAAAAAGAGGAGGAAAAAGAGGTTTGTACTGGATGTCACTCTAAGTCAGATGGGTTTATTGAAAGCTGAGCTCTGCTCAGCCAAAAAGCAGAATGAACGGCAGCAGCAGTGGTATCCCCCGGGCGTGTGCCTTAGAGGTGGAAAGGTTCAGAGGGAGCAGTTCCTCTCCCCAAAAATCTATGCCCTAAGTAAAGCCCCCACTTTTGGCAATTTGGATTTCCCCTGGTTCCAGTCTCTTGGTTTGCATGCCCCTTTGATTAATTTTTTTTCCTCCCTGAAATTATAGGGCTGGTGCTATGGATCTGCCTTTGAAAAGGCTAATAAAAATATGTTTTGTTGGAGGTGGCAAGGATCGCCATTGCTGATTTTCGCAAGAAGTGCCAAAGTCTATGAGAGCTGACCAATATGATTTTGGTTTGTCTTGGAAAAAATCTTCTGACTTTCTTGAATACTGCATTGTCTAAACACTAGCTAAACACAAACAACCACCTCACTTAATAATCTCATAAGGATGAAGTGTACCTCATGGTGAAAAATGAACTAACTGCTTTCTAGATTTGTAAAGTATTGTAGTGGAGTTAGATGACTTGCAAAATAAATTAAAAAAAACCACAGTGAAGAGTGGAAACAAAAAATCTGAGCTTGACACATCCAAGGGTGGAGGGCAAGTGAACAGCATATTGTTAATCACAGCCAAATTTTGCCAAAGCCCAAGGCCCAGAAAGGCAGTTGAAAAATAGCAGTATATTAAAAACAAACCAGTCTAATGGCCAGAAGGAAATAATGTGACTCTAAAGTGAGGTATGGTTGAAATGAGAAACTTTTTCTGTTATCTAAAGAGTTATTAAAAGTGAGGGCAGAAATTAAATTGAATTCCAGAGAGCATTTATATGGGCGGATATTTATAAATTATTGCCTTAGTGTGGCTTATCCTGAAACAGAAAACATTTGAGACAGGTTTGAAAAATACTTTTTTTTTTTTTTGGTAAATAGTGTAGGAAATCCAGAAGACAATTCCCATTTGAAAGAAATTACTGTGATATAAACAGTGATGCCCTATTTCAGGAAAGCTTTTAAATGCAAAATTAAAGTTTTGCATGCATATAATGTTTCAAGGCTCTGCTGCTACCAGAAAGCTCTTCATCAGCTGCCCGGACACAGGAGACCAATAAACAATGTACCCAGGTTGGAGTCTTGATTTCCTGCTTGGAAAACGCTTTCTTTACAAGCCATCCCTCCCACTTTTTTCCTCTTTCTCTCTTTCCTTGCTTGATTTTACAGGATTCAGCCCCAAAGCACAATCCTGAAAACTAGTCTGTGTGGTTTTGAGGTAGAAACTATATTGTGTGTGCGCGTGCATGGTTTGTGTGCAACATTTTTAAATAGACTTTAAAAGAGGCTTGGTTATTCTGAGTTCACCTGACTGGAAGGGGAACCGACAAAATTCAGATTTTTTTCCATTTCCAGGTCAAAACCTCCAGGGGTAAGCCAGGCAGAGTGGGGACTTCTGCCAGGATTTCCACAATCCTTACTCTGATTAATTAGGAGGCTGGTGCCAGCTCGGGGGCTCTATCTCACATCTTGTAATGAAAGCTTTCAAAAGGACTCTCCTTTTTTTTTTCCTGCCACAAAAGCGAATTTCACAACTGTGGTATTTTTTCACTAAATGAAAGCACAGGTTTTTCTCCAGCTGGAGTGCAGTCCAAGCCAGCCTCACTCACAAGACAAGCTGGAAAATGCTCAAAACTTCAAGCAGTGGTAACATGTATGGGGAAGGTCTACACCTGCAGGGAGGGGGGCTACTTTAACGTGCACAGGTTAAGCACATGTGTATCCAGTAGTTTGCTTCAAATATTTTCTTCTGATTTCCCAGTTTGATTGCTGGGTTTGAATGGGAAGCACTCATAATGTGGTTTGGAGTGTAAAGCTTGAGATTTCCGGTCTTAAAATGAATTTTCCTGACTTCGGTGCAGGCACGCAGTGCTGTGTTTCATGTGTAATGTATAGCCTTATCTATAATTCACCCAACGTGGTTATCTTTGAAAAGGATGATTTCTGTTCCTGTTACCCTAGTGAGATTCTTCCTTCCACTTCTGGTGAAAAATAACGTGGCACAGCCAGGCTCCTGGTCCAATTTTTGTGCACGTTCTTACCTGGGAATTTTCTGCCCTACAATGTCATGGTGAATTTTATTGGGACTATTTACAGTTTTCCTGTGGGCTCCCACATTTTATTATGCTCATGGTGATCTTTGAGAGTTACAAATGAGACTGGAGTGGGAAGAGAGGATTGTTTTGCCCAAAGCCATTTTCATGTTTGACAAAGATGATGCCTTACCTAAAATGGTATAGTATGAACGTACTCCAGCTGGTCACAAGACCAAAAGGAGAATAAGTATAGGCATTACTGCGTATTTTCTTATCACAGATTTCAAATTCATCCCCTTGACTTTTCTCAAAAATCCTGCTGTTACCAGGGAAGCAGTATCTGAACACCTCTGTGAAATAAATGATAGTGGCCCCTTCTCTGGATGGGAACAGCCTGCCTGTGGTAAGGATAACAAACCATGCCACAACTGGGTCAGGGAAGCCACCTCTGCACAGGGCATTTGGCACTAGAGACTTGGTGGCTGTGCCCCTGCACTTACAACCACTGTTGTGTTGGTTGGGATTTTCCAATCTGGCTACTGAATGCCATTAAGTTATACAGAAAAAGAAAAGCCCATCATCCTCTCTATGGTTGCAGTAATACTTATGAAATTTGGCTGTGTCACAAGGAAGCAGAGGCAATAGCATTTCTCTTTCTGCTTAAGATGGTGTACATAAACCATTACATTTTCCTCCCTTTGCATCTCTAGCCAGCTTTCCTCCTAAGATCCTCATCACTTGCAGCCCCAACTATTCAGAATATGTTTTAGGTTTAATTCATTAATTTTAGTGGTTTTTTTTCCTAAGAAAATAGCATGAGAGATACTCTTAGGAGCAGTGCAGAGAGCCCAAGTGCAGTGGCCATGATTCCTGTTCCCCTGCTGCAGACTGTTACCACTGCATTTCTGGCTGAGACAGGGCAAGCTACTACTAAAAAACTCATGGAGTGAATAGTTTAACACTTTCAATTTTCTGTGAAAGCCACCAACGTTTTAGTTTTCTGCAAATGCTAGTTTTCTTTAAGATTTCATTTTCTGCATGTTGTCTTGGGGGAAAAATATTTTTCATCATCTCTTTTTCTGGTTTTGGGTGCTTGGCCCTATCTCTGGAGCAAGTGCAGGCAGGAAGGAGAAATTGTGATGCAACTTTTAAATAAATACATTTAAGAATCTACCACTGAGACTTCCTGTATAAGTTTTTGGACATTATCATATGAAGCCATTAGCTTCTGAGAAGGATTAAAATAAAAAATCTTTGAAGTTAGAAATTTTCTTGGCAAGTTAGCTCTGTGAGAATAGAATGGTTTGGATTTTTTTTTTTTTTTTTTCTTTTTACAAAGAGGAAAATGATGTGTTGAAACTTTAACCTGATCAGATCAGTGTCTGAGAACTGAGGATGAAATATTATCCCTCTTAACGTCAATGTCAAAGTCCTCACTGATTTCAGTAGAGTTATGATAAATTCTTATGGAAAATGACACATCACATTAAAGTATTCTCAACTTTTTCTCTCTCTCTTTTTTTTTTTTTTTTAAAGTAATGTATCTCATGAGCCATATACCCTGTGCTTCCTCTCTTCTCAAAAAATAATACAGCTTTTGTGAGAAAACCAGATCTGGCCATCCTTCATGCATTACGTAGCTGTAAGCTTTTGCGGTACTCGACTGAGAGCAATAGGCCGAATCAGATACTTTGAATGAGGTACATGCTTAACTTTTGGGGTGACTGGGACCACATAAGCAGTTCTATGAACCCTCTGTCTTGCAAATACTTTCTATCATTTTTAGTGCAGCTACTAAACAGTACAAGGTGTGAGAACAATTTCTTCACTGCCATCTCAGAAATATGTTGGCATCGGGAGTGTGTTCAGGTAATTATAATCAAAGGGCTGGTTATTCCTGTTAATGTTATTAAACCCATTTCTGAGCTGGTGGTTTATTGCTTGCTGGATGGAGCAAATGAAGTTCCTGCTTCAGCCTTAGAAAGGGCAGACGGAATAGTCCATAGGTTTGGGTTAGGGGCACAAACGAAGACAGGGTCACATTAGTGGTGACAGCCTTCAACAGGAACATTATTCTTTCCAAATATGACTGCCTGCTGTGCTGGGAAATTCTGCACCTGAAGGACGGAGGGGAAAAGATTAGTAGACTGCCATTTCAGACCCCTTTGGGTCTTTAGAAGTACTCAGCATTGAGCAGCCACCATGCCGAGCACCAGGAACTGTGAGGGACCAGTATCAAGCTACGTGAGCTTCAAATGGGGACTAAGCTCATTTAGGAACCTCTCTCCGACTTCTGTGTTGAGCTGGTTTAGAAATCTGTACCTTTAACTGCAAAACTTTTTGACTTACATGTTGATCTGATTATTTCAAGCCTGTAAATAGCTTTTATGATGCAGCTCGGTTACCTTACTTATTCCAGTTTTCCATTTTGCTTCTATCTTAGTTTATTTTATTACAGGGAATGATACAGCCCAGAGGATTTTTCTTCATATCAAAGTTGCCAATACTTTCCTCATAAAATGTAGTCTATATCTGATGGAAATGGGCTCAGCCTACAAGGGAAATATTCTGAAGGTAATATCAGCATTACGAATCTCTCATTGGTCTGGAATTGGGTAGGACCCAATCCTGCAAACATCCTCATGAATAGTCTACCTTGAGTACAAAATTCCTCTTGATGTCAATGAAGCTGCTTTAACGTAACATGCCTAAAAGTTTGCAGGATGGGATTTTAGGCTTTTATTTGGCACAGCACTTGAGCATGTGCTTAAAATTAGGAATAGGCTTTTGTTCAAGGTGAAGCACATGCTTTCCGTTGCCAAACTAGGATGCTTTTTAGTGCCTTTCTTGTATCAGAGGCCTCGTCCCCATTCAGGCCAGGTAGCTGGGCTCTTCTGTCTGCCTAGACCCTGCCTAAATTTAATGAGGCCTCTGGCAAATGGGGCTTTAAGCTCAGATGGTAAAAATCAGAATCACAGCTCATAATGTGCAATTAACAACTGATGACAGTTATGACAACGGAGCAAATAAGTGCATTAACTTATTAATAGCTCATTTCATGAATTTCAGGTCACTTTGTGCAATGGTGCTAAGGGCTGGCTTTGGCAAGCCATGTTTCTGGTCATCGGCCGATGTGCTGATTAAAATGGATTATGGTTTTCTATCCTGACTTTCCTCACCCTGTTAGCAGAGTGGGGCTGTTTGGGGCCTTACTGTTGAGGATAATTTCTTGCAAGCTTAAGGAAAGGAAGAGTGGATTTAGCAGCCTGACCTGCCAGTCAGATACCCTGTGCTTCTTGCAGACTAGTCATGCATATGCACCCTTAACTCTCTTTGCCTTTACTTGAAAATAAGAAGTTGGGGGTGCCAGTTTTGTAAAACGAAGTAATTTTGTCTTCTAAAGAAGCAAGTAATGAGGGGAGGGAAAGTAATCACCGAGGGTCTGCAAAGGCTTAATCTACAAAACCTTCCTCTTCATTTTGATCTCTTACCTGTTTTTAAAATGCTTAAATAATATCCCAAGTCATTTTCAGACAGGATTTTTTTAAGTTGTAACGAAGTCAATTGCCTTGACCTACCATTGCCTGCAATTCTTACAGGAATCTCACCTGGATAATTTTTGAAGTTGTTGCCGAGATGTCAAAAAATTAATATGTTGCAGAGTTATTTCATACCCTGATCACTTGCCCTGTTCTGATAACTTCTGTTCCTGGTTCAGAGCAACTATCTCACGTTATATTTGAAGAAATTTGATTTTTGTTTCTAGGCAGGAAACAGTTTTGGGGTGTAAAATCTGTTCTCTGGAGTTTGCAGCGGGAGGGGCGCAGAAATGGGGAGTACTTCCTTTGAGGGATGCCTAGCAGATGGTTTCTCTCCAGCAAGCTGCTCTGTGACCCGTACACCGGAAAATGACACTGTTAGTAATACCAGCCTTGTCCTGTCACCCATTTTGACTACGATATGTTGCAGGCTGCCATCAGATAACACTTGGTGTCCCCCCATTCTTGATCCTGTTTTTTTGAGCTTGGATTAAAGCAGTATAGCAATTTTTCTGGGTGTGGTCTCAGATCCTTGTCCAATGTGACAACCAGAGATGATCTGATGCGTCTGGGAGAGGGGATGGAAACGCTGGTCTTGCCCCGCACCCTGCTTGTTGAGTGCGCTGGCACAGTGGCAGAACTGGGACTGCTTTTCTGTGGGTCTCTGCTGAAACCTACTGTCTGCCCTGCTCAGCCCACGTGTGTGAGAGGATGAGAGCACATGGCACCTTGCACGGACACAAGCCCCCTCGGGCGGGGAGCAGTGCCGGTAGGTCAGGGCACCCAAAATATGGGTGAGGGGAAAGCAGCCGGTGCAAGCTGGGTGCCAGCTTACTGACTTACCTAGGACTAACATATCAAAATAAATGCAAATCCAAATTGTAATCACTGACCTGATATGTCATGCTTACTCTGTAGATAGGAAGAAGAGAATAGAGCACTAGCAACAACTGTGATACAGTCATCGAGTACTTCAGTTTGAGATATTTTTTCCAGTGGTAATTAACATATTTAACTTATTTCTAAAGATTTACAAACATTAAATGCCACTAAGCATTCCATGCCATGAATGTCAAAGAAGCTGATATAACTTTGGAAGCATATATTTCATCCATCATAACACTCTTGTCACTTAAATGGCACTCAATCCACTTAAAATTACAGCGATTATGGAAGAACATCAAGTTTCATCAGCAGTGATTACGCTGTGATTATCACACACCCACTTCTCAGGGCTCCTTTTGCTCTTATGCAACTGCCAGTTTGCAAATACATGTTGGGAAAGAGTGTTTTGGGCTTGGTAGATAAACCTGGCGTTTCCATCCCATCAGAGTCAGTCTTTTCAGCATGTTAATTTGTACTTTGGGCAGAGAAAATTAACTCTTCAGAGTGATTTGAAGCAGGAAAGAAGTTAAAGTCTCAGTGAAGACCTTCTCCTCCATCTGCAGAGGACCACACTGGTTAAACTAACTGTAGGGAGGTTTTGGTCAGCCACTTCAGGATCTTTTCCTGACTTTCCCTCATCAATCCACTGAGACCCATTAGAGGCTGTCCTGGTTTCAGCTGAGATAGAGTTAATTTTCTTCATAGTAGCTAGTATGGGGCTATGTTTTGGATTTGTGTTGGAAACTGTTGATAATATTGAGATATTTTTGTTATATAGAGGTGTTTTTTGTTATTGCTGAGCAGTGCTTACACAGAGCCAAGGCCTTTCCTGCTCCTCACACCGCCCTGCCAGTGGGATGGCTGGGGGTGCACAAGGAGTTGGGAGGGGACACAGCCGGGACAGCTGACCCCAACTGACCAAAGGGACATCCCATACCATATGACGTCATGCTCAGCTTATAAGGGGCTTGGGGAAGAGGAAGGACTGGAGGGGGACGGGGCGCAGTGTTTGGAGTGATGGCATTTGTCTTCCCAAGTAACCATTACGCGTGACAGAGCCCTGCTTTCCTGGAGGTGGCTGAACACCTGCCTGCCCATGGGACATGGTGAATAAATTCCTTGTCTTGCTTTGCTTGTGTGCATGGCTTTTGCTTTACCTATTAAACTGTCTTTATCTCAACCCATGAGTTTTCTCGCTTTTACTCTTTGATTCTCTCCCCCATCCCATTTTGGGGGAGTGAGCCAGCGGCTACGTGGTGCTTAGTTGCTGGCCAGAGCTAAACCATGACGGAGGCAGTGAACCACCTTTTCCACGCAAGGGGATGAAGATCTATGTAATCTTCTCTTGGTAGACAAGTAGGGGGGAATCTGTTCATTCCCTTGTTTACATCCTTGCGTATAGGCCTGACTTAACTGAAAATTTAAGGCTCTGTGGAAGAGAACAGCAGAGAGAAATAAAAATGGAAAGCCCAATCCGGACCCAAGTTGCCATCAATGGAAAAATTCCTGCTGGTACCACAGATCTTTAGATGGCAAGATAAAGTGTAGGCATTGGGGTGGAGTGGTGGGGGTGGGTGGAACGGTCCGAATTGGCCTAAATGTATTTCCCATGAAATCAGTAATAAAACTAAAGTACAGGAGAAAATATGCTTCTTTTTAATATATATTACTGCGGCTTCAGGAGCCAAATTTCCAAAAGGACTCAGCTATCTGCAATTCCTCTTGAGAAGAGCAACCAAGCTCTTTTGAAAGCATAAATTTCGTACAGCATCTGTATCAGATATATACCCCCTTCCCTTTGTTTCTGTTCTTTGTGTTTGCCTTCCATACTCTAGCAAGCACTTTGAGTAGCAGGAATTTTCTCTGAAGGAGTGGGAAGTAAGCAAATACAAAAGCTTGTCTGCGAAAAGCAAAACGTTCACTTCTAAATCCTAACACTGAACACAGAGCCCAAGAGCTTGGGTGCCCAGTATTCTGGCTGCAAGGATGCTTGCTTATTAAGCCCTCCCTATTTTTTCCCATTATTTTTGAGAAGCACAGGTCAGTCCTGTGATTTGCAGCCTGATGGCATGAAGGGTTATATTGGCAGCAATGTGGGTTATATGAGCAGGCTTTGCCATTCAGTCCAGCCTTACAGAGGACAGGAGTCTGTGTCAGCTGTCAAATAAGAGAAGTTATGAGGTGGCAATCCATGTGCAATGAGCACTGACTTGATCTGCCTTGCTTTGATTATTTTTGCTATCTGCTATCTCCAGCTGCTTGCAAACAGTCTGTGTATCCAAACTGAACTAACAAAACCTTTCAAAATTTCAATATATGTACACTTGTATAATAAACTTAAGAAAAGTGGGCTAAATTTTCTAGAAAAGGTATTTTCTGGGAAAGTATTTACTTGAACTGACACTTTGTATTTTGGAGGAAGACAAAAATAGGTGCTTATTCTATAGTTTACTAATTCTGCCCATCTTGAAAACATCCACTGGTTGTATTCATTGCTGTTTTTACATGAAGATGCAGATATTAATAATAGCAGTGGTTCACATATGTTCACATCTAGGCTGTATCCTTGAAATGAATGCATTTCCTTTCCTTAATGGAAAGAGGAAAAACTCTGCTCAAAGTGCCAGATTTTCCAATGCAAGCTTTGGAAAATCTGCAGATGCATGCACTGAGGCAGGTAGTAAATTCCTCTTAGTATTGATCCCAGGTTTAACCAGTGGGTGACTGAGCAGTTTTAACCTTGTGAAACAGCATACTTGGAAATGACATGTCACAAAATCCTAACCTATGCCATGGATAAAAGTAGATTTCTTCTAGCTGTCCCTAGGACTTAGCATCGGTAGGTACCCCTGCCCTGTGTATAGCAATGTATTACATATATGAACCTTCAAGGGACCATCCTAGGTCATAGTGTTTCCAATTAAGCCAGGACATGGGGACTCTGTTATAGTTTAACACCCACATCTACTGCTGCACTCTAGATAACTCTTATTTAAATGTGTATGAGTGTGTATGTAGAAAGGGAAGGAGAAATGGAGGGACAGGAGTTTTCCCTCTCTTGAGACATCCCATTTCTGGTATCATCCGTGTCACCCTCTCCTCTTTTCTCTTTGCTGTTATTGAAATCAATAGGCATTCCTAGGTGTCTTTTGTTTTGCTGCTTACCTTCTTACACACCTTTTCAATACTGGGCAAATGGACAGCACAATAAGTGGGATCCATTTAATTCTGTGCCTTCATAGTTTTTAATGGTGGAAATTTCAGAGCGTCACAAGTTACTGATAATTAATTTTCCTCCTCTAACTCCTATCAAGAACACATTGAAACACAGTGTAAGAGAGGGAGAGTTAGTCTGTGCTTCCCCTTTTTCTCTTGGCTTTCTTCTATTCTGTCTGGATACAAATGTGTAAAAGGGAAATAGCCCCAAATTTACATTGTTTTTAAAGACAGAAAAACCCCCAGAATTTATTTATAAGTATTTTTTCATTAATCCACAGAAAATCTGACCATCCTGTCAAAAGTGACATTTTCTTGGATGGCAATTTATTTATTTATTTATTTTGAAACATCATTTTTCATGAGGATGATTTGTTGAGTCGGAACATTTTTACCAGCTCCTCTGAAGACTTGGTCATGAGGAAACCGTCAAAATGCATGGGGGAAAATTTCATAAATAACAAGAAATTAAGCAGGAAATGAGTGCTGGCATCCGAAGTTTCTGCTGTGCCTTACACATCCTAGGAGGATTATTACTGTGTTTTATTCCTGTAAGTTGGGAAGCAACCCAAACCTTTCCCAACAGATGAAGTTCAAAACACTAGATTTAAGTTTTGTTGGTAGCTGTCTAACTTGTTATTGTTTTATTTTAAATTCTGTTTATGTGGACAGCGTTAGAGGAGTTACTGTGCTCTGTAATGGGAAGAAGCATTTTTTGCTGTGAAACTACTGGAAAACTGGTGATTAGAACTTCAAAACTTCACTGAGTGGTTGTGCGGTTTTTGAGAAATGAGGAAACTCCAACCATACTCTACATCTTTGTCTGGATGACCTTATGACTTTTTCAATGTGCGTGCCCCGAGAGATCACCTTCTCAGCCTGAAACACTTGTGGGCGATCCTGTCTGATGGTCGAAGGATGCTGGCAACAGAAGTAGCATCTTTTGTTAAGCCAGCTTATATAGTTGAAAAATAGTAGTATGTTTCAGGGTGCAAAAGCCCTTTGGAAAGTTAGATATAAGCTGAAAGCATTTGCTGGAAAGTTCACTTAGATGTGTGCCAGTTAAAGTATCTTTGAAAGAAAATATTATACTATAGACTGATGCCTAGAGCATAGCGAGAGCATTGGCAAAGGCATAGACAGGTGATAAGCATCTTATCTCCTGGAGGAAAACAAGCGTCCTTTACAGCTTGTGAAACACAGCAAGGTTAGAGAAGGCAGAGATTTTATTGTTCCATAAGACTAATACCTGTATTGAGTTTTCCAGTTCTTAGTACACCTGTCAGTCTTGTTCTCATGTTTGCTGTTGGATGATGTTTTGCAGGACTCCCAAGTGGCTCAAGACTGAGGAATCAGTGAGGAAGTGATGCTTTTGTGAGAGTTTTCCCCTGTTAGCAGTATGTTCCTCATCTTTGAGTGGTCGTGCAAGCGATTTTCTAGTGGAGGTTGCCTCAGCCTTAATTGTATCAATATAGTCATTTTTATAGAAGCCGAAGAGAGTGTCTCCACACCGATACTTTTTTTTTTTTCACTTTGGTTTAACTATCCAAGTTTAATTGCAGGAGAAAAGCTTTTTCAGTCTTCAAGAGCATGAGTTTAAAACAGGAAATAATTTTTGTGTTTAAAAATGTTTGGAGAAAATCATGTCACAATTTCACTGTATTCCAGAAATCTGAAACAGTGCTGCTGGTTTCACAGTTTAAGAAAAAAAGAAGTGCTGCAATGCGGGGGAAAAAAAGACATAATCTTTGCTTTCTCAATCTGCATCTATTCTGTCCCCACTTATTCCTACTGCAAGGGTCTGCTACCTTTCCTGTTGGAAACCACCATGCTTTCAGGCAAAATTTACGGTGGAGACAGATCTAGCCACGCTTATGTTGAAGCTGATTTAAATAGCCACCTTTGGCTTTTTCTGAGAGATGAGAAGCTGTGTGCCTTCTCAGCTTTTCTTTTGCTACGCAAAACACAGCAAGTTGTTTTAGTTTATTCTAAACTGGGCTGGCCGCTAGCCTTATTCAAGTAGCCCTAGTCCATACATTTTTCTCTCTTGAACACAGGAGACTGTGGTGGCACTTGAGCTCCCTCCTGCTTTCTGGACTGTGCCTGTCCCATGGGAATCCTGTCCATCATTCACTGTCAGCTCTGCAAGTCTGGCTGTCTCACAGTGCCTTCAGACAGGTGGTTTGAAATGATTTTACGATCAGCCTGTCCTCCCGAGTCTTTTCCTGCCATCATTTCAATCAGCGAACTCACATCAGGTTTTTTCATCAGCGATCCCAAATTACTGCCCAGAACCCTGCTCAGCTCCATCCCTCAGGCCTCCCCCCAGCTAATTTTAGCTACAAAATGTGCCAACTTTGCCATGGGATAGCAGTTCATTCCAACATTGTATCATCAGCAAATCACATTGGTATGCTCCAGAAGTCATGCAGAGGCTATTAATTTAAATAATACAGAAAATTATTCCCCAAACCAATTTTTACCTTCCCGACTGGTTCATCGCTCCCCAGTGCAGTCTGTTGCCTCTTAGTTGGTTTCATAGCTGCTTTCAATCCCTCTGCTAATCCCCATTTTCTCCATTTTGGGTATTTCCCCTGTGACATTACAGCCAATGCTTTATTGAAGTTTGAATAGTCTCCATTCTTGCATGTCCTTTATTTAGAAAATGTGTTATCTTTTTAGAGAAAGCTACCAACTAAGTCTTGTATGATCTCTCTTTGATAAGCTCATGCTACACTTTCTTCTTTTTCTGTTTGTCTGCCATATATTGTTCTTTCCTTCAAAAAGTTGTGCCTTTGCTGTCAAATTAACATTTTGTAATTGCCTCCAACTCATCCTTCTTTCTCACTTCCTTGCTCAGTAGATTGATTTTTTTCACTCTTATGACACTACTATGACTTGCCAGATTTAATAAAAATCCTTTCTATTAGCTTAGTGATGCCATGAGATTTATTTTTAAAAAAAATAAAAAGGCACTGAAGGTAGAGTGCAAAAAGGAGATAGAGCCATAGAGGTCAAGAAAGTGGATTTACACTCCCTGAGCTTAGAAACAAATCCCTCCCCCCTGCATCTACCACTTGAGGATATCTTTCTTGCTCTTTAGCGTTCAGAAGTCCTCAGATGAGGACCAGTTGATTCAGGCTCTCTTCCTTATCTGGGGAGCTGGAAGGATATAAATTCACTGAAAATAGATATAAGGTGTCCACTTTTGGGGGAGAAAAAACCAGTATCTCCCCTGGCAAAGACCAAGGTGTCTTTGCACTGTGGTGGGCCTTGTTCCCTGTCTGGGCAAGGCTACCCCCAGGGGCCAGCAGCCAGGCTGCCCCTGAGCCATCCCTGCATTACAGCTGGCCAAATGCTGTTTCACACTGGGGCAAATTCCTCCTTGCAGTGGGATGGCAAGGTTCAAAGGGATGCAGACTTCTAAACTACAGATATTTCCTGCCTTTAAGGAGTACTTTATGCTGAAAATGATGCTTTTATGAACAATCCTGGGGTCTTTTTCTTTGCATTTGTTGATGGTCTTGGGAGGAGCTGCAGGACACCGCGTTGGGTCTTTTTTTACAGTTGTTTATAATTATGTTCCACTGTTGTCTAGAGAAGGCAGGATGCCATTGTGTTCGGTGCTGTATAAACATGCTGAAGTGATTTCTGCTCTGAAGGATTTCTAGTCTAAGGAGAGGTAGTGGGAGAAAGGATTTATGGATAGTGCTCAGAGATGCGGAGCAGAACGTATCTTGCCAAAGGTGGCCCTCCAACCCTGCATGGGGTACAAGTGAAAACAAAGCCCAGTAGCCTCGACTTCCAGTTTGGTACCTTGATTTATATGTAGTGGAGCTTGTACTTTAATTCTCTATCCCTTTATCCCTTTTCTTTTTCAGATTCATGATTTTAAATCTCCATAAATTAACATATGTCAGTAAAAATTAATGTGACTTAATTTTCTTCCCAGCTTTTGCAAATTGAGTTTGGCCCCTGTGAACATCTCTAAATGATCACATGCCACCTCTGTGTGAGGAACCAAAGTCCAGTGGTGCTAAGTCATATCCAAAAATGATAATAGGCTTCTAATGTGGGGAAGGATTTTGAAAATCCATTGCACAGAAAATTAGTATTTGGGAAGCAGCAAAATTCAAGTGTGTCTTGGTTAATGACTTGCCTGTTCCAGCATGGGTGTGAAAGAGAAGAAAGTGTCAGAAGGTGAATTTGAGATATAATGGGAGAATTTCCCAAATTGGGTAGTAATTCAAGGGGATCCTAGTGCCTGATTTCCTCCTAGTTTTTAGGAAATCCCAGTATCAGTAAGTTGTGCAAACACAGAAAAATTGCAGTAGGGTTGGTTATATTTGCTGTGAATAGGAAACAACGTTTGCTTAAGATGTTGCGTGGCTGAGAACCTGAGAGCACACAGGGTATGGATGAAAGAGGACTCTAAAATATGATGCTGCACAGAAGTGTCAGGCTTAGTGATGGACAGAGTCGCTCATCAACTCAATGTGTTTTGTTTTGTTTTTCTTTTCTGCAGGTTTACCAGAATGTGATTTGGATTTTGTGGTCGATGTTTGCAGAGCAGTTGAGTACCTGAGCTTCCAAGTCCATGTTTGGGCACCTAAATATATAGCATTCTGCACCACCCTGAAGGCTTTGACAACAATTGTAGACCACACTGCCCACTTCTTAAAGCCTGTAAATCAGGCTACTACAGACTGGAAAGCACACAGGTGCTTAATTCTCTAGGCTTTTTTGTGGTTTTGGTTTTTTTTCTGGACTACGCATAGCACACTCTGTCAGCTCTGTGATGACCACTAGAAAATCACGTTGCATCTCCCCCATCAACTGATCAGCCATGTTCCTGAGACAACCCTGGAATCAGCATTATTTTGGCAACAAGTAATTTCAGGATTTTTTTAGTATTTTCTTTACCCTCCTCTCAAAAAGAATAGAATATTTTTTCCTTGGCAAGTGTGGATTGTGTGCTAATTTATGTAAAGGCATGTTTTTGCCAGGCTTGGTTGGAAGAGAAAAAGTGCAACATCAAACATTTTTTTTATAATTTTCAAGTCTTGAGTAGCTAGCTTTTGCTAACCATGCTTAGATAAGTGCTGTTTGGGAAACTTTTCTGAATGGTGGTATTTTTCCACTGCAATGTAGTGATTTGTCAAAACAACTTTTTTGCTGAAATGTATTGGTTTGATGTAATATTCACTGCAAGGTACCTCCAGATGTCAGATGAAATGAAAGCGTGTGACCCCCATTACACCCCAGAGCAGTCACCAGCCCCGTTGTTTAGGGCACGCAGCGTTCAGACTGCCTGGCCGCTTGTGTTAAAAACCAGTCTTTCCTAGATTTAGTCTACCTCTCCTTCTCCTCTCTACACTGCCACTTTGTTTAGTTCCTTCCCCAAACCATGTCTCCCACAGCCCATAGTTCAGGGTGGCCTAGGACATCGGCCCAGAGTCTTCTCCCAAAAAATGCTTCTTCAAAATCCTCCAATGACCTGTCATCTGTTAAGTGGAAACAAGACTCTGAGACAGGCCATCTGTCCTGGTGGAGAAAGAAGGTAGCTGGTATCCAGTCATTTTTACTGAAAAGTCCCATTCTTTGCAAAAGTCAGTAGGGCTCTTCATGAATCCCCTTGGATGAGGGGCTCTGGGAGTTCTGGGAATTTACACCAGTAAAAGAAAGATAAAAGGCAGCATGATACTGGGATGTATCTACTTTATATACACTTCACTGGAGGAGAAGCTACTTGATACTACAAGTTTTTTTTTTAATTGCTGGGAACTGTATAACAGGAGCCAGGAGTTGGAAGCTGAAACTAGAAGAGCTCATCCTGGAAACAAGGTATGCTTTTTTATTTTTTTATTTTTTCTAAACAGGTATGCATTAATCATCAGACCAATTTCCCAGAAGGTGTGGTAGATCTTTATGGACTTAAAATCTTCAAATTGAGACAACCTGTTACTTTGAAAATAATTGGTCTAGGTCTGTACATGTTTTTAGGCAAGATGGGAGAACTGTTATGTGACATCTTCTGGCCATCATAGAGATGAAATGAAGAGTTCATTCCTAAGTGCCACTTTAGCCCTAAACTTTGAATTCCTCAGTCTCCTGTTAGCATTTAAGTACTACTAATGAAGTTTTATGGGTGCCTTTTATATTTGATCAAGTGCATATTTATTCTGTGTGCTGTGCTGAAGAGTCTAAGCTGACCTTTCTTAAAGTCTTTCCATATCCATAAAAACTGCAGAATGCAGTCCTGTGGGTAAATGTGTTTTGAATGGTGAGTTTGCCTTAATTTGTTGAATTTTTTTTTGTTTGCTTTTGTTTTGCTTGGATCTGGTTTAAAAGCCCATTGTTAGATGTGAAACATTTTGTTCTCGTATTTAGACAGTCATACGTTTTAACACAGCTGGTCTCTCCTTCTCCCTGCATTTCCTTGCTCACACAGACATAATGCTGTTTTTTCACATTGTGCTGTGCAACACAAAACACACCTGTGCCGCGATACCCCCCTGCTTTGCCTGTGGGGAGGGGGCACCCAGGGACTCTTCCCCAAGTCAAGGGAAACAGGTGTCCCTGTCCTTGGGAAACAAAGCCGTTGAGTTTCACCATAGCGCTGGTGCTCGGATAGGAAATGCTGAGCTGGGTGTGAGCAGGCAGGACCGGAGCCCTTGCCACCCAGCCAGAGGGAGGGTGCGTGAGCGGGCTTCCCTTGCTGGTCGTGGAGCTGTGAATTGGCACAGTGATGCCACCAGTGCTGTCTCTGCACTCTTCTTGCTGCATGAGATGTGGCCCTTTTGGGAATGTAGAAATTGGATCTCAAGCTCCCTTAAAGGGTGTCTTTATTAACTTTAATGTCGTGGAGATCAAGTTCTGACAACATGTCTTTCCCTGCTGCTCCCTGTGAAATTGTCTACCCCTGTTATCCTCCTGCATCGGACAAGGGGGCTTTTTCTGATCAGCTCCTGCCCGGTCTCCCACCCTGTGCACCCATCCTGAATGCTTAGTGTTTCTCACCAAGGCTTTTCTTGGTTTGTGATTAGTTAGCATTTGTGTTTCCATGCAGCACCCCATCTCCCCTTGCTTCCCCAGCTACCTGCAGCACGTGAACCATCACGCTAGGTCTCTGTTCATCCAGGCAGGTAGGCTTTAAAGATGAAGCTAAGCAGGAATAAACTGTGTAATTACTGGAGATCCCTGCATAGAGGGGATGACGGCTTGCAAAGAGAGGAGTTGCTTTCCTCCTCCTTAAATGGGATCTTTGTGTCAGCAGCAGAAGAAAAGGACTTGCAGATCTATTTTGTTTGGGTGCTCTTTGTATCTATCAGGGAGCCATCCCTGCCACAATTAAGGAGAAAAAGTAATTTTAAAAGATTGAACTAAAAATTGCATCTGTGAGCTGCTTCTTAAGGGAAAGCAAATTTGTGTGTCATGTATTTTTGTTGTTTTTCTGTCAAAAATGCAAGATGAAGTTAGCATAGTGATGCAGTTGGCTTCACAGAGGACTTGGAAGTTTCCACCTCCAGGGTTTGAAAAGGATTTTTATTTCTATCTGTGCTTAATGAGCAAACTAGCACCAGGGAGATGCAAAAACACCTCGGTGCTTTGCCCGTAACTTATGTTGCAGCAGCAAGTAACATGATGTGAGCCCTGGCTTTCCCCCGAGTTTGGACTTTGTGCCTCATTCATTTCTGACGTGCCTCCTCCTCGCTCCGGGCAACGTGGTCACCCAGGACAATTAGATCCTTGGCCTATTCATGGTTTGTAGATTGTAAATCTTGGAAGAAAGAGAGACAGCTTGACTCAACCCCAGTGATGTTACAAAAGCCGGCAGTGAATATCCCACTCTCGTAGGATAATAAGCACCCTTGCTTCTGGCACTTCTTCAGCCTCCCTCTCCACCTCCCACTTGCTCTCCTGGCCTTGACTTGAAACGGACAAGTGAACGTCCCCAGCTGCTCTTTAAACTGCCTTATGAGTTTCAGCCCCAAGACAGCTGTCCAGCAGGATGGACTTGCGGGGAACCAACTTTGCGGGGGTGTTTCAGACATGTGGCTGGGTCATGAGCCAGGTTGCTTTCTCACCTAATGGCCGCACAAGAAGGGGACAGGAGCAGGCTCAGCACGAGCCCAGGCCTAGCAGTAGGTGTAATGGGTGAGGAGACATTTTGATGTGTGGTTTGCAGCTTTCTTGGCACTTTGGAGACCCTCATGGACATAGGAAATTGCAGCTACAGGGCTCCATTTCAACAGCGAAGGGCAGAGAATTGGAGCAGTAAGGGGAAAGGAATTCATATATCTAAAATAGGAGGATCAGTGATGATCATGAAGTAATGTTCGCACAACATGTTTTCATAAATCTGAAATTCTGACTTTCATAATTCTGAAATTCTGAAAGGTAGCATCGTTGGAAAAAGGAGCTTTAATTACTTCATGATAATTAAAGCCACCAACCATATGATTTCCCTTCTGCAGAAAGGAAATACTAGGTTTCATTTGTTTGTTAATTTTAAAGGGAGTTATCCAAAACTAACTTAAACACTCTACTGTAAGGACAACTTCTAAATTCAGTGAGAGTAAGCTGATAATCTGCACCTTTGAATTGTAAATCAAATCACTGGTACAAGACAAATTGGGGATTAGCTGTGTAATATCAGTAAACTGACTTTGAAGAGTTTGTCCTGTCTATGTGATGTATAGTTTGTTGTTTATTTTAATCAAGCAATTTATAAGAATTTATTATATGGTGGTGCAGCGTGACTTGATATCACAGTTCAGATTAAGTGTTCAGCTGAGCTATGTTAAGTATGTAAGATATGGTAGAAACAAGATTTTCCCTAGTACATTTTTATTAATAACTTCTGATGGAAGGATAAGTTCAGGCAATGCAGTTAAGACTTAAAGGGAGAAAGAAAAGGAGTAACAGTATTATTTACACCAGCTATTGCAGTGGGAAGCCAAGATAGTGAGGAATTGGTTTGAGGGATGTTCATATGAGCAAAAGTTAAATTTTATCATTTTCCTGTAGCTTGAACTAGTTATTTCAGTATTGGTTTTGATGCTATTACAGTGTGCTGTTTTGAATAGGGTTAATACTTTTATTTACATTTCATTTGCTCTAAAAATACCCCACATTCTGAAGATGAGCCAGCTTGTAGCATTGTGAGGAACCCAGACTGAAAACTTCTCATTTATCCAACTTCTGCACTTCCTGTTTTCGCCACGTATCCACATGGGTCTCAGTCAGTACTAGTCTGCGCTCAGCTCTGCTGAAGCCAAGCTTTGCTTCAGCCTGCCTGCTTAGTATCTGCTTTCTTGAATTTTGTCCAGAATTTCTTTCAGAAGAGACTAAGTGTTTGGATGAGAGAACATTTGGGGGCCACTGAATAGCCAGAAACATTAACTGGTTCAGGAGATCCCTTTGGCTGAAAATAGAGGAATGGCAGGTACCTGGGGAAAGGTTCTTATACACTCATCCTGTTCTTAGTGTTTTCTGGGCGTTTGCTCATGGCTGCCATTGGAGACAGGTTGCAGGGCCAGATGAACCATTGGTCTATTTTGTGTTCCTACAGTAATATGTAAGCTTGAGCGTCACAAGGAACAAGTCTACATAGGGCTGTGCAATAGGTTTATCTGGCCTCCACTGGTCATAGCCATCTGTTGCAGAATAGTAATGTTGAGCCGAGTACACTTGACCCAAGGAGATTGCTGGATGCTGCTAGAGGTGCCACCATGAAATGACCTGGTTCCCCTGCCAGGGCATTGCTCAGCTCAGCCCTGCCCCATGCAGCAGCATCAAGAGGGGCTTGTGCAGCGCTGGTGCTGCGTGGGAAGGAGACAGGCAGCCCCTGACCGTGGGGGATGTCATACTCAGGTAGCTCTATGTGGCAGGTTGGAGGGGGTGGGATTCGACAGAGCAGCCATCAGCTCAGACATTGGTGACTGGGACCGCTGGTATAATGAGCATCTCTTGGTTTCTACTCAAAACATTTTGGTCTGAAATTTTATTTTCTGCATACAGAGAAAAATAGGGATATTTGAATATTCAGATGGCTTGATTTGCTCTATAAGACAGTTGGCAAGTGTACATGCCAAACACCATTTGGATTTGATTTTCTTTTTGATTTTAAAATGTCAGTTAAGTCACCACTATTGTACAAAAAACGAGGATGGTTTTTACTAACTATAAACCCTTCCTGTGTTGTCTGTGCACAGAGAGGGAGAAACAGTTACTATTTTCTCCAGAAAATCTGGATTTAGAGTATGCATTTGTCACTTCCATGCTGCTAGATGTTATTAGACTATTGCATTCTTTCCAATTATCCAAGCAGCCCTCAGGTCTTTTAAAATAAGTAAGATCTCAGGATTTGCTGACTCCATCAGGAAAGTTTGGCCATTTTTAGTTTTACTATCAAATGTGCATCTTAATCTTAAATAGCATTTAAGTTGCTGTTGTTGTATTGGAGTCAATAATACCATTAAAATCATCTTTACAATAAGAAAATAGCTTAATTTTTCTCCTTGCTGTTCTGGTCTATATGGGTAGTCACACAGGGATGAGAAAACGTCCTCCCTTGAGAAACATTTTCAATGTTGCAGTAAAGCTAGAGTTGGACTTTTATGAGAACTCAGCCCCTACTAACCACACTTCATCACATTCAACGCCTTGATGTAGTAAGAAACACCATCCCATTTGATATGACAAATGTTTAGGTGGTTGAAATCGGAAGAAATGACCCGCAATGTCACTATCTAGACTATGATGTTGCCTTCTTCTAGTATTTGTATATTGCATTTCTGGTTTGCACACTGGTTACCCCAGTAACTTCTGCACAGACTTCCACTGCGCTAATCCTGAAATCTTCCTAGTTAGAGCTCTTTTATTTATTTCTTCTGAAATGTACTTGGGTTTTGTGTGTCTGTCTTTTCTTGTTATGTAAAAGCTCACATGTTGTGAGGAGGTTTTAAATTAGGATTAGCCAGTCCTAATTTTATCAGGAAATAAGAGAGAAATTAAATCTGAATGCCCATCGTGAACAGGTCCTGGACAGAAATGGCCTTGGCACATCTGCATTAGTAGCGTCGCTGTGGTGCTCTATGCTGGCTCCAAAACTGGCTGCACTTTTTCATGGTTATTCATTACAAATTTTTTCCTCTGCCTTTACAATATCATGATTACTTTCCTTACTATAAATCTTAGAGGGACTTTTGGATTTTGAAAGAGAGCGATATTTTCACAAGGTACCTGATTTCTTCTGATTACGTGAGCCCAGTGCCATACCATAAATTACCCTTCCCAATCTGTCAATGGCAAACATTGATTCCAACTGTGAGGGCATGTGCTGCTTATACAAATGTCTGACACTGGATGCAAGCCACCTTTTTACCATGTTAATTGAAGATGGATAGCAAGGACTTGAGATCAACAAATGGGCCTGTTTGTCATGTTGTTAAAACTCAATCTGTCTGACACTGGGAATGTTTTTCAGCTCCTTAAAATGAAAGGGAAACTGTCAGCTTGAAAATCACGTGTCTAACAGAGCTGTCATCTTTTCCTTTTCACAATCCTCCTCAAATAAGAGCTCAAACACTGTGGCTGAAAAAAAGACTAGAAAATGCAATCATCTCCCCTTTTATGGAGATGTAGTAAACATTGCCCAGGTCAGAGCTGTGGTGGGACAGATCCGTAAGTGCTGGCCTAGCCCTGCTCCAGAGTGTTGCTACACAGGGGTGTGTAGGTCACCATGTCATTGTGGCACTGCCAGCTATGGCAGTGCCTTTGGGAAGGGCAAAGGCTGGATTTTGGGCAGTCTTGGGACAGAAGAGAGACAAGTGTGGACAGAGCTCCTTTCCCCAGCTGTGAGCATTATCCCTCCAGAAGTCTCAGAAAGATGCTTCAACTTTCATTAATGCTGTTGACGCAGCATCATTTCACGTGGTCTTTTGTTAGCAACGGTCCCAGGCGCTCCTGCTTCTCAACCTGAAAATTTTATTGTGTTAGATGCTATATCTATGAAACAATAGCTCCTTTCCTTCACAGGGCAGATCACTGCTGAGTTAAGACTTGGCGTCCAGGTTGTTGGCTCTTGTTTATCTGCCACAAGTAGTCCATTTATTGGTGTGGCCATGAATGTTAGTAAGTCATCACTGGGTTGCTTCTCCTTGTAATGCTACAGAGAAAACTTGATTTTTCCATTTATAAAGGCTTCTGAATGAACTAGAAAATCTCTGCAATGAGTAACTCAAGGGATGCAAGCTAATTGTTCATTAGTAGCTGCTGGTGAGCTAGGAAGTGTCAGCAATTATTTAGAAAATAATTTTTAAAGCGCTGACTTTTGCTCCCTCCTGCCCCATCTCCATGGGTGCCCAAGGTGAAAAATTCCCTGTGCTATAAATGCTGAGGAATACATTTGTGCACAGCGTCTGTCTTCTCTTGACTACTCTTGCTTGGCCATGCCTTCCTTGAGAGGTTATGCGAGCCCTTCACAGGCATGACTGTGTATGCTTTCTGTGCTTTGTGAGATACGGGTTCATTTTTATCTAGATATGCAAAAATAGGACTATTTCTCTTAAGCTTATTTATCCCTCTCAAGCAGAGTGTTTCTTTAAATCAAGTGAACACATTTAGGAATATCTTGAACTATGATATTTTAACGTATGTGTTCATTAATTTTAATGCCATTCAGTAAAAGTCTAAGATGTTTCCAATTCACACCAGTGCTACCCTCCTGCTGCGTTATGCTGAGACATGAAGTGGAAGAAGAAACGCCAAGGGATGTGTATGAGCCTGTATAAGTTGCTGTAGGTCTGGTGACTTTGAGAAGGTACACTGATTTACACTGGTCATGGGTCTGCCCTCACTTCCCATTTATGTTAATGGAATTTGTGCATCCGGCTTCCCCAATGTAGCATGAGGAAAATTGGTTGTACGAAGGTTAACACTAGTGCGATCATAATATCCACTGGTTGTTACAATAGATCTGTTTATCAATACACTCTAGACACATTCAATATTGTTGCATTTCATAAAGAATTACTGTAAGTTGCCGTTTTGTTTTATTCCCTTATTGCATTTTCACAGCGTATTATAGGAATGATAAAATTCCATGAGCCATAACTCCTAATGGCAGAGATGATCAATTTGACTTCTAATTTGGAAGTAAAAGCACATACATAGTATATGCTTTGCCCGAGTGCAGAATAATAGTCCTGCTCGTCTTTGTGGCAACATTGGGACATTAGCAGTAATGATTAGCAGTAATGGCTTTTAACAATAATTTATTTCTAGGTATGTAAATGTATCTGATTCATTGGTCTCAGAGCTGATGCCAACAATATCATATAAGCATGTAAGAATGTGCATCCTTCAATACGTGCATAATTCAGAGCACCCCTGACATCTTTTTAAGGCACAGGAAGCAAGTTGTGCAGAAAAAGGTGAACTTGGCCGTGGTCTGGTCTACCGGTCCCGGATGAAACATGGCAGTCTGTGCGATGGCTACGTCCAAATCTCCGGCAGAAAAATTTAATGAATTAATGTTCAAAGTTGAGCTTCACTTTTAGTGAGGCTGCTTGCATTGCTCACTGCATTGTCACAGTTCTGGATTGATAGGAGGGGTTTTTTTTCTTTTTAGTCTTTCTTAAAATTTTCATTGAGAAGCTGTTTGAAGGCTGACGGGCCACTAGTGTACTGGAATCTCTCTGGAGCAAAGGTAGGAGGGTTTGAATGGTTTCCTTTTTCCCAGCAAACCAAGGCAGATGGTACGCTGAAGTCTTCCAGTGACTCCTCAATAGCACTTAAATCTACCATTTGCAATCTATTGTCTATTTAAATCTATTTAATTTACAATTAACAAGACACCTCTTGCTCTCTCAACTTAATTAAAGAGCTACTGACTCTTAGAAGGATTGAAATGCAATAAAGAAGATAACCTAGTTAGGGTATAATTAAGGGAATTTACGTAAGTAATAAACATAGTATTGCTGCCGTCTAAAAAAATACCCTGAACCTGTGTTAATTTTTAAAAAAACATATTAAAATAAGTGTTCAGACATTTAATTAGCATAAAGCAAGATAGCTATGGCAAATTAATTGTATGTAATTTCCTTTAAGTAACTATTGAAAGCATGACACACCAAATGGCCTTTGCGTGATCTGTCAGCAAGCCAGGTTTTAACCTCTGCATCTTGGATTAACCCCTTCTGGGCTGCTCCTGATTTCAACTAAATCCTGCAGGTGCCTACATTATGTCCTCCAGTGAGGCAAGTTGAAAGATGATTAAAAGTATGAAATAAAAATTATCTCCTTGTTTACTCACTCACTTGACCTTGGGTTAAAAACAAAGCATTCATTTTCCAGTATTCTGGCTGGAGCAGGAAATAAGGCAAAAAGCATCGTTGCTGTGCACTGGTGGCAGGTATTTACTTTGTCCTGAGTGCTATAAGCCCAGTAAGTATAGCTGCATGGGCTTATAATAAAATAGGAAGTATTCATATTAAGTAATAGGATTTTGACACCACTCCTAACAGGTGTACCTGCTATGTGTTTTAAGATGCAATCTACAGTTCACTTTGAAATTTGTTTGGTTTTTGAGGAGGGGAAAAAGAGTCCAAGCGTTGACAATGGAATACTGGGTGCAGAGGTGAGCCTGCAAGGTGCTTGCTTGTGCCACAGGAGAGCGTGGTGGCTCCTTACAGGCTTTTGGTCATGGCTTGTGCTGCACAAATCCCTAAAGCACCACAGTTCACTTTCTTGTAGCTCAGCTTCTCTTCATGCCAGTGGGTTTCCAGCTGGCTGCTCGGTCAGTGGTGTATGAAAGCATGCTCCTGAAGCTGCTTCACCACTACAAATGGTAATTCACTCCTCAGTTGCACGTGTGCTTTGCTGGATGCAGAGTACACACCATTTATTGTGCATAGGGACAACCGAGAGAAAGGTATTTCAGAGTGAAGTAACAAGTGTTGCTGAAGGGCAAACTTTCAGGGTACGTCATTGGTGTGAAGGACAGGATCATGTTGTCTGAGTGGAAAACGTGTTCTTTTTGTGTGTACCCCAAAGAGATACCTTGGAGATGTTTTCCTTCCTGAAAGAAGAAATGAGATCACTGTTAATAGAAGTATTCAAAAGCTGTTTATATACAACATGAATATATAACTGTATTTCAGGTCTGTCCAGTGCCCTATTAACAAGCCAAAGTATTTTGGGGCACATGGGTTTTGATATTGCCCAACTTGCGAGACTCTGAATCTGTCAGGGCTTTCTCTTCAACTCTCCACCTCCAACAAGAAACTGTCCTTTCACTTACTCTTCTTCAAAGGGATGAATTTCTACCTGTCTAGCCTAAGGTGTAGAGTTTGAAACAGCAGCAAGTACATCCAAAAACTACTCTTTTGGTTCCCACACTGTTAGATTGGGGACAAAGGTAGCACAGCTATACATTTAAATGACGTGACCGTGGCAGCTAGGGCCATTAGCGCTGGTGACAGAATGGCTGATGCTTTCTGATTAAAAATAAAAATCTACACCCCCCCCCCCCCCAAATTACATTAAGCCCTTCTTTGCATTTTGAAAGGCAATATGTGCTTTTTCACCTGCCACGACTGTCAGCTCGCATGTGCTATCTCTAACCAAGCTGACATCTGCAAATTGATGATCTGTGCTGCCGCTTCCACACACAGCATCGCAGCCCGCGAGCCCCTTTCCCTTCTCCAAAAAGCTCTTGCCTTGCTTGCTGGCTGCGCTGCACGTGGATTCAGCCTGCGGGGGGAATTAAGACTTTCCCAGGAAGGTTCATACTCTGCATCTGCTATTAGGGACTTCAGAGATGCCCGGTTTTAATTTTGGAGTTATTTCATTTTTTTAAGGGAGCTGTTACAGCTACTTACTTTTGAACTAAGAGCATAATGTTTCCATTTCTACTCTAAACTACAGTCAGATGGTAATTCATCTGTTTCTGTGCATTGTCACCTAAAAAAACTGAAGAACAAATGCTTCATTGCTGTAGTCAAACTAATAAACTTGGCTGGTCATCCCATTTTAATTGGAGGCTGAAGTGCCTTTGAATCAAAATGGATATTTAGAGACCATTAGGACCAAACCACCAAGGCTTCTGTCGGTGCAGTGACATTGTTTCGTTAGATGTGGGCTTGGAATATATTTACATGCCTTGTAGCGATGTAACTAAAGAGGACAGATTAATTAACTATTGGAGTTGAGCCAAGCAGAGGACATGGTGGCCTAGCAGGTGCCCCGTTCCCCATGCAATAGATTGTGTTTGTTCATGCACTCACAAATTCATTAGGCTCAACCTGAGTTATTTGGTACGAAGTGTTACTTGGGTAATTGCTGTTGCATTGTTTGAGTGAGCTTGTGTGCAGAAGACATTTTTGGGGGTGGCATTAGGGGCTGGCAGGCCAGGGGGCTGCAAAAGTTGTTCGGTTAAAGGGGGTTAATACAACGGGGAGCATAATAGTGACAAAACCCAAGGAGAGGTGTCCTTGGCTTGCGTTTCTCTGCACAGCCATGCCTGTTTGGTACAGAGGTGCCTCTAGCAAGGAGACACGGGGACTTTTCCTCCATGCTGTGGCATGGAGGACAAATGGGTTTTTTTCAGTGGGACAAAAGGGGAGGAGGTGCTGCTTGGACCCTCTTTCCACTCTCTGCTGTGATCTTGGAGGATTTCAATATTTCTTACTTGGGCTTGGATGCTTCATCTGCTTTTCTACCTGCTCCAACTTTGTTGTGGAGACTGCCCACTGCAATGGAGAATGTCACTGGTAGGAAATGTTTACAGGGAGGAGGAGATTATTTTTTTTTTTTTTTTAAAGAGAGAATATTGTTCCTCCAGTCAGATGTTTATTTAGTGGCTGCGTATCAATTATCTGTTTGAACAGGTTTCATTACAGAAAGTGCAGAACCCCTGAGCGCATTTTAAAATATGCTAATCCTTACTTAGGCAGGAAATGGAAAAGGCTCATTTACAGTTTAATTTCTAATCCATGTGGGTTGCCATGTTGTATGCTGGGACATAAACAGAAAAGCTGAAGTGGAGAGGACAGCTTTCTCACAATAAACAGGTGCTGCTGCTTTGCTTTTTCTGCTTACCCACTCTGATCATATGTCAAAGCACGAGCTGCAAAATGTTGAGCGCAAACTCCACCAAAACCATTTATTCTGTGCTTTTCCTTTTGAGGGATAACATACGGGCAAGAGATTGTAAATCAACACTGATGAGGAGGGAACGAACAGGTTCTTTTCTGATGTGGTGAGCACCTCCACGAAGAGCTGTTACAGCCCTTTTCTTTGGCTGGCGGTGTTAACTGAACAGGATCAGCAGACAGCCCCGCAAAACACCCCACAAAAAGCAAAACGACATTCCCCACTTGGGTCCCTTCTGCTGCTGCAAATGTACTGGGACAAAGAAAGTTCTTCCTTTATCTTTTTTCTTAGTTTTCTTTTTCTTTCTCTAAAAAAGTCGAGTTGCACAAATGAGCTCCCCCTCCAACTTTTCCCCTTTAGTAGTTTGTAACATTAATGGAACCAACTAATCTTTCTGATTAAGTATTTATTTAGGCAAGGCTACCAATTCTGCTGTCAGGCCTCCTGCATCAGTGTTTAATCAGTTGTTTGATGCTGCTGTTTTCTGGATGAAACAAATACTATCCCCTATAGTTTCAGACCCAGGCTGCAACCTCCTCCCCTTTGAGATTGCTGGAAAGAAGGTGGAGTCAACAAATTGGCAAGTGCAAATCCTTCTTGAAATACCTGGCTCTGCATGTATTTGAAAATAAGGAGGGGAAGATGTGTTGGCAGCCTGGGAGGGAAACTACAGCTGCAGCAGGAGCCGCAGCGGCAGTCCTGGGCCCAAGGGGTGCCCAAAAAGCAGCATCCTTTTTGCAGGACTGTTGCCAACACAGCTCTAGCAGGGTGGTGACAGATATTTGAAACGATGGGACAGGGTATATTTGATACAGAGCAGCGGAGTTTAATTATGGACAAGAATCAAATTGATATTCATAGGGTGATAAATAAATAATGTGTATGCACTTGCAGGGAAGGACAAGAACATTTTTCTGAAGCAAAAGAAATAAAATCAGCAAAACAGAAATTAAAAATGGATCTATTTAGCAGAGCTTCTGGTTATATGATGAATGCATCAGTTCATGGGCTTGATCCTTCCATTTCTCGAGGAGTCATTCATGCCTGGGCTAAAAGGCTATGAAACGGGCCAGGGTCACATTTCTCATCCTCTGATCTCCACTCTGAGATTTCCAGCTAACATTTTCCCTCCTCAGGGGGTGAATTGAGCCTTGGGAGGCTCAGCAGCAGCCAAGAGCTAAAAGGACAAGAGGGAGACCCGAGGAGTTGATTTCATGGTGATGGAGACAGGAAGGAAAGTAGGGCAGTACTTCCCCTGGTCGGCTGAGCTGGGGGTACAAGCCAGCACACACCTATTTTGCAGGGGACTCTCTAATATGGGATAGCTTTCAGTTAGACCTTCTCAAAAAAAACCTGGGCAGTTCACATAGGAGGATCAATGCATCAGTACAATAGCTGCTTTTTTATTTTCCTAATTGCAGCAAACGTGTCCTAAATAGTTGGTGCTTCTGACAAAGCTCCTCTCGGAAATGTGCATGTTTCTTCAAGATAAGTCTCAACTTTCACATATAACCTGATGTTTCTTGTACATGCAGCTACAGATATGAGCTTGAAAATGGGAAATAAATTATCTGAAATGAGAAAATGAATGAGAAAACTAGTATGTTATACTTTCAAGGAAATGCTTTAAGTTTTATTCTTGGATTTCGGGGCTTGCTTCATAATGTTTTTTAATACATGGTGCTATCAGTGTTGTGTTAAACTGAGAGAACTGGCAAAGGCTGAGAGAAAATGGCAGCCTGGAAGCATCAGGGACTTGAGTGACTTCTGTTTGCACCTTCGCATGTCTCAGAATGGCTTATTCTCAGCTATGCCTGAGATGGTACTTTGCTACAAACCGAGCAGCATGTATTTCTAGATATAAGACAGGAGGGAGACCCCCAAAAATGTGTGTATCTATCTATATACGCACATGTAAGTTTTAAAAAAAAAATATACATAAAGAAAGGGAGCCTTAGGTCATGCTTAGCATAGCCATAGCCCAATGGGGTGAGGCAGCTCCTTGGTTTTCCTCTGCTTCCCTTCACCCCTGTGCTCAGCAGCCGGCTGCCCCAGCATCCGGGAGGGGAAAAAATTGAAAAATGCTGCCTTGGCAGAGGAGAGTTTGACGAGCATGGAAAAATTCATTTTTAATTAATTTTCTTCTTGTTTAAAGGAAACACAGAGAACGTAGCGTGGAAGAACAAGATCTGAAACAAATTGCTAACTGTAGTAATAATATTTTTTCTCTTAGTTATGTGCTTTTTTTTTAACCTTGGCTGTTGTACCTACACAAATGCCCTTTAGCAAGAATTAAAACAACAGACAAAAGTGTGATAGAGGCATCATTTTTTTTCAAGTGATCTAGGAGGTTTTTCAAAGTTTTCCAGGAGGTGTCAGCAGTACTTTAAAACTTTCTTTTTCTGTGATGGAGATTTCTGCAGAAGTTATTCTTCTAAAATAAATAAAAGGAAAAATCCCATGCTAAGGAAATAGCAAATGTCATCATTCAATCCCATCCCCAAGGAGATGGGTCCTTGTTGCTGGCTTGGGCTGGGTTTGCAAGCCTTTGGGCACTGCATATTTTGGCAGGGTTTCTTACCACTGGCCTCTTGGCTAGTGGGCTGTGTTGGTGGTGTTTCCCTTTCTGTGTTGTTGGTAAGCATCAGCCCTGTGGCTGGCTCTGGAGATCTTCTTGTAAGTCGTGGGACTTGGCAACTTCCAAGTCCTGCAGAACCCCAGCTTTCATGACCATTAAGCAATTTTTTGCCCAGGTCCTCTGAGAAAAGCCTTGAAAATATGACCCAGTATGAATAAATCAAAATGCAATTAAAATAATTTGAAATACTTTTTTTTTATTAAAAACCTCATGGTGATATGTTGTCAGGATTGGAAGTACTGCTTTATGGCTGAGGGGAGAAACAGCTCTATTTATACTTCTCTATCATTGTCCATAGTTGGCTTTCATAGGAGCTGTCAGGATAATCTGGTCCAGGTCCTCGGCTGGTGTGAGCTGGCAGAGCTCGGCAGGCTTCACAGAGGCTGAGCCAAGTTATACTGCTTTACAAGACAGGAAAATAATCATAACCACATGGAGAGCACTTTCCACCTGAGGATCAGCAAGCAGACAGGGAAGCCCATAGAATCATCATGGCATGTGTCTGCAAGGGAGAGTGTTACTGGAGGTGGCAGTATCATGAATCATTTTGTGATTAAAAAAAAAAAAAAAAAAAGGTGGGATGATGTGCAGCCCTAATATGGCACAACTGGGAACATAAAATGCTGTCCTGTGAATCCTGCTGTTAGTGAATGCAGCAATGTTAGTGAAAGATACAGGTGACAATATAGGTAATGTTGCTGGTCTCAGTGTTTTCAGTCTGACTAATTAGTAAAGAAAAAGGATAATCAGTGAAATAAAAGCTTGAGAACATTTCATTTCAGAGCTTGCTGTAAGGAGGCCTTCAAAGCAAGCACAGGCATTGCAAGGAGATGGGGCTTTTCTCTTTCAAAATCCAGCAGAGTCCAATAAAATCAGGCAGATTGACGGGCACAAAGAATTACAGTCGATTTACTTTTGAAAATGAGTACCGTTGGGTTGATAGTGGGCAGATTCACTCACTGAGTTCTGCTTTGGGGCTTTCTGATCCTACTCTTCTATGTGATCGTAGATATCATCTTAAAGTACCATCATATGGTTGCATGATTTTTCACATTGCAATAATTAAATGCTGGGATGCTCGACAAATGCTAGGGAGAGGGATTATATCTACTTAGATAGGAAGCTCCTCTGGGGAGGGACTTCATCTTCTTGCTTGCCTGTGTAACATCAGGCACTGTCATTTGCTACACCATGTTATACTACTACACTAAGAAACCTAGTGTTGGAGAGCAAGCTGGGATGCTTAAAAATGGTCACTGATGTACAATATGGAGTGGAACTGAAGAAATAAACACCAGGTTTGGAAAAACAAGTTGCATCAGCCCAGAACTAGCAGAGCCTGGTCAAGTCCAGCTCTCTCTCTTGTGGGTTTTGTTGTGTCTAATAAGGCGTGAGCAATTTTGACAGCTTTCCCTCAGCAGAGACACTGATAAGGGCTCTCTTTCCTCTCAACACCAGTTTTCAGGAAACTTGTAGAAAGTGCATAACAGAAAGGACAAACTGTTTGAAATCGGGCAGTGGGCTCAATTCACCATCACTGCAGATGCATAATCTTTGTTTCCCTAAAAACTCAAATTCATTAGATGTCAACCTCTCAGATAAGAAGGTATCTAAAAGGAGAAAGAGGAGAAGACAGTGAAGAAGGATAAAACCCAATTTCAAGATGTACAGTAACAAGTTCATAAGGGCAAACAGAGTAACTATGTGAGAGTAGGGGTACTAGGGAGGTTTGGGGGACGTTGCAGGAGGGAGCTGGTCCAGGCTCCTTACAGGGGCTGATGCCCATCCCTTATCCCTGGTCAGGCTTTAATCCTGCTTGGCAACTGCACTCTGCCCCTTAGCTGGGGTATTAGAGAAGAGGGGATTTTTTTTTCTTCTTCTTTTTTCTGTCTTTTCTTTTTTTCCCTTGCTGGATATCCTTTCTGGATCATCTCCTCCCTGCCTGCCTTGGCCTCACTTGGCTCCAACGCGCCTGCGTGCCACGATGCCCTGAGCCATGCTTAATGCGTCCCCAGGAAACCTGCCCCTCCGCCCACTGGGACCAAATTTCAAGGCATATCCCTATTAGCTTATTTTGATGTTTTTATCTTTCCGTGATCGGGAACCATTCTCTGCAGCCAAAACAGACACTTTCCTGACGATGTCGAGTGAATTTTTAGCTGTCCTCTGAGGAGAGGACTTCAATAAAAGATGAGGCCGCTCGCCACGCTGACTGGCTCAAGCGCTGTAACGTCTCCGGCGGCTCCTGCCTTTCGCTGTAAGTTTACACTCGTATGAACATTGGCTCGGCTGCCCCGTGTTGCTGTAAGTGAAGGTTTGCACGCAAAGATGGCCTCCACAAAAGCCACCTCAGGCGAAAGCACTTCCTGCAGCAGCAAAATGCAGCGTTACACGGAGTCTCTGGTGGGTAGCTCTGCCAGCGCTTTGGCAGTGGCTCATGTTTTAGTCATGAGGAATGGGGGTCCCTTCCCTCCCACCTCCTCCCTGGCCAGGGAGCGTGGCAGGTTTGTTCAAAGGCACTGGGAGCAGATCGCCCGTGATTTCTGGCGAGGGGCACATCACCACAGCAAAGTTTTGCTCGGCTGTGGGAACATTTCTTGAAGGTTTGATATATGCAAACCTCACTCTGTGCAGAAACACCACGGAGGCCCTGGTCCCCTCCTTTAACCTCCTGAGCTCTCACCTTCACTTGCTCCAGCTATGAAGAAATAAAATGCAAATAAAACTGCCAGTTTTCTTCTGGAGCCTGGGAGGTGCAGAAAGTCTGTGGGTCATTCAATCCCCTCTTCTCCTGCTGAAGCTGAAATGACTGAAAATCCATAGGAAATACCAAAATGGTGGGGAGAATAATAAATCAGGTTAGTTTTTGCACCTGCTGAAACCTCCTGCGTTTCTTTTATTCATGAGGCTAATGCTTCCGTCTCGCTGCCCTTAATTACGGGTTGGGAAATTCCTCGTTGCTTCAGGGCCAGCCCCGCTCTGCAGTAGCGCCCAGATTAAGTGCTGGAAATGTCCCCGGGGTGCTGCAGCTCCCACTAGAATGTGGATTTTTGCCCACAGTGTGTAATATCCAGATGAAATGATGGGGATCCTGCATGCCATGCAAACACACCTTTTCACCCAAGTTGTGTGTTTTATGGGAAGTGTTTGCAGAGGTGAGGAGGACAGGTGAGAAGGCTCCGCAGCAGGCTTGGGGCAGAGATGCGCATAAAAAGGGCATAGCAGAGAGAAAAACCGCTGTCATGGCAAAGTCCCATGAAGTTGGTGGAACTACACTCTAAGGTATTTCAGTACTGATGCACCCAAACTGGTGAGTAATTCTATCTATGTATGTGCCTCTTAGTAGTTCTTACACTTTCTACACCTTCTTTCTGGGAATTTCAAAAACAGGCTGAGATTGTCCCACAAGCCCAGGTGGGGGGAGCTTGGCTGGGTAATCATATTCAAGGGCTGTCCCGCTCGTTTCCTTGTGCCATGCAGGCAAAGGCCTGGGGGAGGCAAATCTGGGAGACACATCTGAATCATGCTGAAGCAGGTCACCAAAGGAGAAATGCTGGAAGTTTTCAGGAGCTGAGACCTGGGGAGTTTTAGGAGGCTGCAGGGCAAAAGAGCCACATGACGGGAGAGGGACCCTCACATCAAAGAGGTTGCAACTATTTACCTCGAGGGGAGGTGATTAGTTTTGCAATATATATTTTCAGGAGGACTGACTTTTACAGCATCTTCTTGGCCAAATATTTAATTTTTCTTTAGCGGCTTATCCTTCTGTGGCTCTCTGCACTGCAGCAAAGCATTTGGGAAAAATGCTTCTGCTGCTGCTGAAAATGAGAGTTGATAGAGGGGAAACTTTTCAAAAGCAGGCAGCTCCTTGGGGTCCCAGGACCCACTGAGTTTCAGGCAAGTTTATTCAGTCACTCAGGAGCTTTTGAAAAATTATTGGAAGTCTCTCCCCTCTCATTACCACGGACTCCCCAGCAGGTAGCTCAGGCTTCTGTAATCCCTAAATCAAATTTGACAGCTTCTCTTCCGTATTGGTTTTCATTTTCACACTGACTTCAGGGTGGGTATTTCTCTTCCTCCTTGTTACCAGGGGACTGACGATAACCATTTTAAAAGAAATAGCAAATATTATCTGTTTTTGTCTTTAGACCTGCCAGCTAATGCTGATCACTGCGGCTTTGGGTAATTTTGTAGGTTAAAAAGGTAATGCTTTGAAAGGGAAAGCCAGAGCCGTGCTAAATGCAGTAGTATTATTTATGACTGTTTGCTTTCTGTTTTCCAAAATCTACTCCATAAAGTCAACACTTGGCATTAAAAGCCATCTTAAGATATCAGACTGAAGTGTGTAAGGGAAAAACCAATAACTTCCAGCAGCACATTTTCATTAACCTGGAACTAAAAAAGTCCACTGCGAAACAGTGGAATGTTTCCTTGAAGCCTTTTTTTCACCTTTCCGTACACATTTTCTCAAGCAGTTTAATCAGGCAAAAGCTTCCTTTATCATTCGACTTTTTTTATTCCTACCGTGGTTCCTGACGTTTTGGGAAATCGCTCATTTAAAGTGTTGCAAAGAAAGTGCTGTCAGTTATTTATCAGGCTTTATGTCATGATTTGGGAAAACTGACCTTGATTTACTTGTGCCATTAGAAACTTCATCAAAGGAATGAACGAGCATTTTTCTATGGCACCGTTAAGAACGAACAGCAAAGCCTCTCAGTCGCTTTTTCCAGTTGAAGAAGTAGGCAAAAATATTAATTGGACTGTTGATTATATTGATAGATCCAGAGCGATTTTAAATGCCTTGCCCTGGTTAGTTAGCATTTGCTCACTGACACCAGTATTTAAAAAGAGCTCCATTGCACTACTTCTTTCCCATATAGCACTGTCCAAAACACATAACCAGCAACAGGAACGGAGAGATGCTCAGAGCCTGGTGCTGTGAGAAGAGGTGAGGTGGGGGAACGAAACGAAAAGAAAATTATTTCGTTTTCAAACCTTTGTTTAAATAAACTATCCCGATGGGAAGCTCCGCAGGATGCGGTGAGAATCACTATTTGGGGTCTGGGAGGGCGAGCACTGCCGCCAAATATCTCTTTACTCTGTTAATCCCTTTGGGAATTCTCATGTGCTTAAAATGAGGTGCCTGCTTGAGTACCTTCCCCAGTCATAGCCTCGGCTGAGGAATAATAAGGATGTTGATGATAGCAAATGCAGCAGGAAATAAGCTGAAGATCAGGAGTGTTTGGCACCCCGTGGCTACCCGTGTTACCGGCCATTTGCACATAATTTTTAAGACTTCCTTCTGCTCCCCACATCCCCCCTGCACATGAAAGCTTTGGGCAGAATCCTTTTTTCCTTACCCCTAAATAATCATTCCAGCATATGGGGTGATTTTTAAAGGAAGGGGAAAAAAAATATAAATATATCTGGCTTCTACTTCTCCATCCTGTTCACTGATTAGGAACTGGAGAGGCTCAAGAGGTGCTCACAAAGGGCTGATTACAAAGTCAGGGAAAATGAGGGATTCTCCAAACGGGGCTTCTCGTCTGCTGCTGTCTGTGCTGCCGTGCTTTTCCTGCAACTCTGGACTGTGCCTGTAATAGCTTTGCACATTTTTTTTCTGAAGAACTCACTGAACTGGCTGCTTATTCTGGGAAGCTCCTTTGAGAGGTTAGAGGTATTTTTTAAGTCGTTCCCTACATGCTTACTGTGAGCAAATATTTTAGAGCTCCACTTTGACAGGTGTAAGTAAATATAACTCTGGCGTCACTGCACAGAAAGAATCTAGAGGTTTCACTAGTAGAATAAAAGGAGTGGGTTTCCTCTAGACATTTATAACCACTATCCTCTGTAAACAAAACCTCTTTGTGTTTTGTATTTTAGAAAGAGTTTAGAGAAAGCATTTACATATTATATTGTGTGCAGACTGAGGGAGAATGTGTACCGACTATTTTGTGGACATGTTAAATATAGCTTTTTTTTATGAGATTCTCGGCTTTAGATGTTAAGCAAAGCAGAACAATAACGGCAAAAACTTCAAACTCGCGTACTTTCAACTTTCCTCTAAGTTTTCACTTGAGAAGGAAAAGTCAGCAGCAAGGACAGACAACTGGACTGTGTTTTGCAGTAACAAAAGAGAACGTGGAATGTTCTCGTTCAGGCAAAAAGAGGTTAAAAATTACCAGATTGTGGCGTAATTACCAAATTACGACATCTAATTTGTGGGTTTAACTTGCTAATTATGTGTGATACATGGGTGGCAAGGGTGAATACCAAGCACTAGAAGCCTTCCTTTTGTCTTTGGAAATTTGTTTTGATTAGGGGGAGGAAGAGGGAAAAAAAAATCTGGCTTCACCACATGCAACTGTTCCTTATTCTCTTGTGCCAGGGAGAATAAAAACCAACTATACAGAGTAGTGAGCAACGTGTTCGTTATAATAGAAATAGAGGGTGTGTGATAGGCATTTTGTAGGGTTTAGCTGCCTCTAATAATATACATATGTACCCTTTTGGAAAAAAATATTCTTAGGGTGAGGGCTAGTACCCTGAAGTTTTTCTTGCCAGAGTGCATTTCCAAGGGCTGTCAGGAGTGCTGGTGTTGATATTTAAGATGAGTTCATGTGGAAGTGCCAGCCCTGTCTGCACAGACAGTCACTCAGCACTTTTTTGCTCCTCTTTGTAAGTAACTGTCAGTATTTGCTAGTCAATATTAAGCAGGACTATTTACCTTGTCAAAAACGGATGCTTTGAAATTAATTCTGAAGTAGGCAATATACCGTTCTCCCTTGCACTTGATAGGCAGGGTTAATATTCTCACAGCTGTAGATCTGGGGACTGGAGCAAAATGCAAATGGCCACACAGGAGACAGCTTGAGAAAACGGCTGCGTGTGAACTTGACAGTAAGAGAAGTGAGAAGGAACGAAATGACCTACATTTTGCTAGAGTGAACCTAGTCATTAATGAAAAAGAAGAACATACAGTAATTTGTACCTTTATGTGTGTACATTCGTGATGTCCATACTCGCAGCAAAGCCATAATCTGTCTTGAAATCATTCTGAGGTATTAAGTAGCTTTGTAGAAAAGCTGCTTCACCCATACAGCAGATGCATTTGAGCTGAGTCTTCTAGGATTGCAGCAGTGGACTTGAAAACTCGGCCAATATTGGCAAAAAATGCTTTTTTTTTTTTTTTTCTGTTCATGCACATGTGAACATTTTAGTTTTTAAAGGAGATGTTTCTCTGCAGCTCCTAGCTGTGCTTTAGTTTAAAACAAACTAACTCAAAACAAAAAAATGAACTAACCCAAACCTAGCAACTATTTTCATTTGAATTTCAATTGTAAGAACTTGCAGCCATTCGAGGGGGGATTTACAGCATACACTGATTAATCATTAGCAATAACACAATGCACTCAAACAAAACCCTCTTCAAATCAATAGCAATCCTGATGCAAGACAGATTTAAAGAGCTGCACATTTCACCTGAGAACCATATTTTACCTTGGAGATAAGAGAAACTGTTAGACTAAGCTTAGTTGCATTAATAATAATAATTACATATCAAATTAAATACATTCTACCCCGCATAAGGCACATTGCAGCAGCAAAACCTTCATTAATAAGAGATGCAGAGATGTGTTGCGTGGAAGAATGTAAACTGAACAGGGATTACAAAGTCACTATTCTGTTTGTAGGCTGGCCTGATTCTGTTGTTATTTTTTCTCCCATAAATTCAAACTCTTGGAAACCGATTATGATGGTATTTATTGTTCCTGCAAACGAGTGTTACAAGCCATATTGTTGTACCTTGGAAATTAAACCAGCTCATAGTTTAGAGTACATGTGGGAGGACCGATACAGCAATTAAGGGTCATTTCAGTCATTCACAGCAATTTTTATTTCAGGGAACTGTATCCATCCTCAAAAGCCTAAGAAATAAATATGTATAGTTTTAGAGAATAGGTGGCAAATGTGCTTTCTGAAATAGAGGAAAGGCTCAAATTAAAATGTCGTAACCAGACAGGCAAATGCAGGGTTTCCAGCATGGTCTTGTAATTGCAGATGTGCTCTTGTGATAGCAGATGCACTTTCTCAGTTTTGCTTATTTTCTCTTTGGTCTGGTGTTTGGAGTTAGAAATACTTCGGGTTGGTTATATCCCTACTGTCAGAAGACCCCTAGGGCTGACTACACCTTGAAGGGGGTGTCCTTTCACAATGCGAGTATTGAACAAATATTTAAAGAAAAGGGACAACAGAGAGGCAGGGGAAGCTATGCTGCAGGCAAATAATCTGCTGCAATCTAAGGGAACAAGTGAGGCATCCTGTGCGATTCCCACTTTATTTATAGGCTGCGGATTTCAGTGGTGTGAATAGCTCTGGCTAAACTCTTTCATTTGTTCACTTATATGCAATATTCTCACAGTAGAGACAGTGGGTAGTAAATGATGATGATGATAATAACAATAATAATAATAATAATAATAATCTGCAGAGGCGGGTTCCAGCCCTCCAGCCAGCTGGCTGTAAGGGTGAGAGGCCATTGTGGAGCTACTGCCCTCGGACGCTTCAGTGTTCTGGCCATTTGTTTGTCAAACACTGAGAAGCAGGAGTTTGCCAGGATTATTTTAATTTTCTTCCCTCTCCCTACACATGCACCTGAAGCCTCTCAGCCTGCTCTGCCAAGCGCGTAACCATGTATATAGCATTTCAGTACGGATTTCATACAAGGCTTGAATCTGCTGGAAATGCTGCTCAGGGCTTCTGTTTTCCCTAGGATTTCTCTGAAACCTGTCACATAGGTCCAGGAACAGAATCAGAGAGACTTTCTGGTGTTTGAGTTGCATGTGTAGATACCCTCAACTCTCTATTTTTCCCTGGCTAATATTGATTTCCCTGTGCAAGCCGTGTTTGCACAAGGAGGAGGGTACACCTTTCAGGGACGCCCCTCCTGTCCTTCACAGAGAAAGGAAAACCATCTCCTGGACATTGTTGCTTAAGTGAGGGGAAAAGCTGCACTTCCAACATATGTCATAATTTATCAGGGGGTTTTTCCCCCAATTTTACCTTGCATGGCTCAGCATGAGTGGAACATGTTTGATATGATCCTAATTATTTTTTTTAATATTTTAAATCTCAGATGTTGAGGCAATTTACATTAATTAAACTTCAGTTGGCTTTAAAATTGTCATGTATCAATTTTAGCAGCGTTTATAGAGAACAAGATAGATGACTTAAATTACACGCCATATGGGGCAATGCTAGGGACATTTGCTATTGTGTTAATTGCTTAAAGCTACGTTTTCTATCCCACTTCTGAATGAAAGACATTTGCTCTCATGCTTACTGAATTAGGTGAAGGGTTTCCTGCTCAAATGAAGTATATATGGATTTCTCCGCCTCCTGCCAGCTTTTGCTCTGCTGCAAGGATCAGCTTTTCAGAGGGGCTCTGCTGCCTTTAACACCGGCATCACCGCTGCCTTTGGTGGGATGCAGAGGCAAAGGTGTCCGAGGGTCCCAGCTGACACTCCAGGATCTCGACAAATCCTCTTGGGGATTAAACCTGGGGAAGGCGAGAGCCTGCTATCTATGAAACTAAACAGCCTTCTTCATTGCTAAGGTGGAAAGTGGCACTTTTTTTGGGTCCCAGAATGAGTCTGAATTTTCCAACCCAAGCCCTGAGAGCTCTCACTGTCATCATGGTTGTGGCCTGAGTTTGTTGGCACAACAGGGACCAGCCCTACAAGTGATCCCCAACCTGGTTCTGCTGCAGGTGAATTAACATTTACAAGCTGCAAATACGAATTTGCAGGTCTGTGCCGAGTGTGGGCAAAGAGGTGCCGGACGTGCTGCTGGGGAAGGGGCTTGAGTGGAAACGAATGGGCTCCTACGGATGAATTTGTACAAACAGGGGAGACGGGTCCACAGCTGGCCTGGGAGGAAAGGGCTTACCAGGATGAGCTGCAAGGCAGAGTAACATCACCTTTTTCCTAAAGTTTGTGAGTGGTGTTTTTGAGCAAGCCTGCTGAATCAAAGTGTTTTGATTTGGGGGAAATCAGATTTAAATGCCTTAACAGCTTGAAGAATATAGACTAGTGAGTAGCACCCTCTTGAGAAATTTGGGATTGGGGATCCTCTCCCTGGTGAAAAGTCTCACTTTTCCCTGTCTCTTTAAAAAGATCCGCATCCTTCTCGAAATAAGAGACAGAGAAGGGGTCAGATGGTTAGAAGGCAAATATTCAGTATGCTCAGCAAGGCTTTCCTCCTTGGAGACCTCTCCAGGTGAGCACTCAAAACTTGAAGAGGCTGAAACCAGAGGTCTTAGCCCCATTCTGAATCCCTGCCAGACAGAAACCATTGCAAAAACCCCTCCAAATATCAGCACAAATCAATTTGCCTTGCAACACCAGAAAGCGCTTGAAGGTTTCCCCACAGCTGTCTTCAAAGTGGGGAAATAAAACCCAGAAAGATGTTAGGGAGGTGTTATGTACAGCTGCATCTACTGGTTTGCAGTACATTTCTGCTTCTGTCTGATGCTTCCTGCTTGGCAATATTGTAGCAGGATTCTCCCATATGAATATTTTAAATGAATAAATAAATAAGTATCTGATGAGATACTGTGGATCTCTGCAATCTTTTTATAAATTCTGTGGAAGGTATAAAGAGAATTAAAGATAAGATTAAAACAGCCTGGGTGATGTATTTCTCTGGCATGTGGTAAAGTCTCTAGGTATTTATGCTGTGCTGTCTATGTTACAAGTTACATCTATATTAAAAAGCATGTGTGTATCTATATATATATATATGTGTGTCTCTCTCCATAAAGGCCATGCAGGCTGCCTGTCAGCAAGGAGGGTCCTGATTTCTGCTAGAACTGTTGTAATTATAATAATGATAGGCTATGGCAGCATACTGTTTTTAAAGCATCCATGTTTCATATGAGTATGTTTTCACTTCAGTCTGAATCTGCTTTAGGAAATAAGCCAGCTGCATGGGGATTGGAGGTCTTTTTTTTCCTTACATTTGGGGAAAATGTATTTTTTTCCCTCTGGGTCTGCATTGCAGAGTCCAGTTCTGGCATGAAAGGATGCTGAGCCCTTATTCACAGTTAGTGAGAAACACCAGGCAAGAAAAGATGATGGAAAGAAACTGCCTGATCTCCATTAACAGAAGCAGAATCCCCAAGAGCCCGTCAGAAATGCTGCCGTACTCCAGGACAAATATTAATGTTATTCCCAGCATTATAACTACATCATTCTACTGTTAACATAGATCGTGCCTGCTGCACTGAGTTTATTCATAGAATAAAGTCCATGGTTTCTGCAGGACCATGCAGGAGCATCAGGAATACCCTGCATTGATGCACCTCCTCCTAATTCAGGAATAAAACTTGCAATGGACCTTCCCAGGGCTATGCACTCAGATGGCCCCTTCCCCTCCCATCTGGGCGTGCTGGAGATGGAGGGCTTGGGGCTAAATTCTCTGGAGGTCCACAACCCTATTCCCAGTTCACCTCAGTGTTACTGTGAAGAGAAGTAGGCCTTTTGCTGACAACCTCTGTGTCTTGAGAGTTTCCCCAAATGAAGTCAGGTGTGAACTAAAAAGCCTTGTTTCATCTGGGAATGAAATGCACGTGGTTTTTGTTTTCTCTGCAGGAGAAAATATATCAATCTTTCCCTGTTGTAGAGCAGCCCATGAGTTTGTAGAGGACTAGGGGAGAAGGATGGGTAACGCCCCTGAACTTGTAAATTTATAGGTATTTCTGTCCTGTCAGCTGTGAACACAACACGGCTGATGTTTCTTTGAGTAAAGCCCGTATCTACGTGCATTATTTGTTATCTGTATCTAGCATGGAACTTTGTTCGATTTTTCTAAATGGCGAACATTTTTCTTGATGGGAAATGTACAATTGATAAACTGCTGTTGGGAAAAGCAGCGTTATTTTCACCGGGAAAACTCTTAATAGGAATAAACTATGATATTTACTCATTTTTCGAAGTGTTTCTGTCTGAAACTTTAATAACTTCCTGCTACATAGCCTAAGTCATTCCTCAGCACAAACTGCCAAGTTTCCTGCCAGGCAGCTGCATTTTGTGGGCAGGTGGAAAAGTCTCACCATATTTTGGCCAGTTTCTACCTTTCAGCTTCAGCTGTGTGCAAACAGAAAGCTCCCAGCTAAGCACTGGAGCCCTGCAGCCCCCAGAGCCAGCAGCTTCCCTGTGGCCAGAGCGAGGAGCCACGGGAGGAGATAATTGCCATGTAGTTTCCAAAACATTTTTCTGCTATCTGCTTCCGTGTTTGTGTGCCGCATTTCTGGCTACCTGTATTCATCAACTTCATGCTTGGAATAGGCTATTGGCTGCGCACTAATAACCCCCTGTTCTTTAATGTTCTCTTTCTAGTTAATTAATCTATTTATGATAATAGTATGTCTCATTTTGTGCTTTCACTCTAGAGGGTGTGTTTCTATTATCTTGCTGTATAGCGTTGACTGGCCCTATTATCATTTATCATTAAAGGCAGCGGCAATGCTCTGGCCTGGTCTGCCAATAATTTTTCAATTAATTGCTTAGTGGTTGTTTTTTCTTTGCTTTTGGTCTTTGCCAGTGAATATGAGGTCTTTAAGCTTTCTGTCTGACTTTTTTTTTTTAAACTTCACAACTGTGGGGTTTTTTATGCTGAGGCATCTGAAGCCTGTGGTGTTGGGCTATGGGGAAAGCACCCAGGAGGGTGGGCAGGCAGGGTTGGCCACATGAGGACTGTGAGCCAGCGGTGCTTTGAGGTATGCTCCCAGGTTTACCCTTCATGGGAATGGGAGCCAGCGAAGGGCAATGCAGCGCGGTGGGGCTGTGTTGAAAGCAGCAAGTCTGTGTCTGGCAGGTGGCACACTCAGGCCTCGGGGCTGGGATAAATCATAAAGGCTCAGGGGATGGCTGTAGCCTTGGATGTTATCATGGAGTATCTGAGAAGGGGGCTGCTGAATGCAAGTCCCTGGACTTAGTTTATAGGCAATCCCCCTGTGAAACAGGATGGCATCGACAAGCCACAGCGATAGGTTTGTGTGTCCAAAGCTTTGCGTTAGCTCAGCCGTGGGTCCCCCTTGCCATGGGGAAGCTGTTTGCACATTGGGTTCCCATTAACATTGGAGCCACAGACATCATTTTGAGTGTTCGCACCCATCTTGGATTATTGCAGTGTGTTAAACAAGGGTACATGCTTGGTAACAGCAGCATATTGCTCCCAAGTTCCACTCTGCCACCGTGGCACACACGCTGCAAAGGACAGCAGCTATCACCCAATGCATCTGTGCCTTGGCTGGTCGGGCTGCTAAATTAACGCTTGAGTTTGTCTATATCTCAGTCTTCTGGAGCCATGCGATTTCTTAAAAAAGATGACAGCACATGAATTTAGAAAGCAGAATAGCTGCAAACCACTAAGTATGTATATCAAGAGGGCACTTGTGAAACAACCGGAGCTGATGATTAGAATAAATGTTTGGATTTTCTTTGTTTACAAGTGTTTCATTATAGGTTGACCTGCTTACCTTAAATTTATTTTTTGTTTCCAGCCACACAACTACTTGTTTCCTTCCACATTCTCCCAAGTGTTTTATTTTTAAGCAGATGCTCCTCTGGACTGCATTCATGCCAAGTTTTGTCTTATGTTCTTTATCAGTACAACAATATGAAATATTTAATAAGAAGTTATCACTGTGGCCAATATAAAAGATCAACTAGGTCTGTCGGCCTTTGTTCCTGAGGAGGAAACCTAGTATGCAGAAAGAGTCAGAAGAAGCAGCATCAAATATACAGATGTAGAGTCGGATCAAAACATGGGAAGCTCAGCGGCTTCCCCTTCATCACGTCAAAGGCAGAGGAGGAGGAGCAGAGCTGTATTTGAATTTAAATTTTCCGTGTTTGAAACTCAGTTGGCCTATCCCTACAGAAGAGGGGGCAGGATAGCGAGCCTTTGGGCACAGGAGCCCTGCAAATGGGTTGTCACCTAGTTAGCACTTCTGTGCTTTTATACTGGCTCCTGCATATCCTTGGCTTTTACTTGTGCCTGGGAAATCAGCTGGCTTTTACCCCACACTCCTCTGGGACCCTGCACAAGTGATTTAAGTCTCTTTTTATTGTTGTTGTTGTTATGCAAGGAGTTGCTGAAACTCCCGACTCCCGAATGGCGCTGTCAAAAGCAGTGCATGTGCGTAGGGCAGCTTCCTGGCATGTCTGGCGGAGGCCTCTCAGGGGATTGATGGGCAGGAGATGGCTCAGGCAGCTTCACGCAGGCAAAATGATGGTATGTCTAGACAGGAGAAATGCTGAAGCAACATTCCTGGCAACAGTGGTGATACCAGATAGCAAAGTATGCCCAACCCCACCAGGTATCAAAGACTGTTTCTGTGAGTCGCTCCCTCTGGTGCAGACATCTGTCTTTCCCAGCAGTTCACTTCAGCCAGGAAGAGGCTTCCGTGCCGGCTGCCTCACTGAGGAAAGCTCTTTATTCCCAATGTAGCTAGTGCTGATGCGCTTGGTGTGTGCTGGCATCAGTGATTATTTCCAGCATGTGAGATATAGGCAGGTTAGGAAAGGGATGGCTCTTAAGAAACTACAAAACAGTCTCAGTATCATGTGGTTATAATAATGTTTTAATTCTTTTAAAATAGTGTACATGACGGGCAGAGGTGGCCTAAGAGAGGAATGATAATCCCCACAGTGTGATAAGGTACATGTGGGGTTTTTTTCTTCTCATTTTGCTATCCATATGATTCATAGAAAGACCATAAAAAACATATTTCATTTCTCACACACTTCAGTGTATGGCTTTTACCATCAGGACCCATTCTCTGATCATCCACTTAACTCTTACATACTTATTAGCATCTTTGATGTGTTCCTTTGTGTACTAACAAACAAAAGATGAAGTTTACTGATTACATCATTATGCTTTAAAAAGCATTAAACAAGTAAATGGTATAGAGCTATGATGATTTAAAATTGCTGTCATGCAAGTTGGTCTTGTACGTGCATTAAACTAGTATAACATGTATTTATTTTATTTAGGTCAGCTGAGTCATTGTTGAAGTGCGTCCATGTTAGATTGCTGAGGGATCTCCCAGTATATAGAGGGTCCTGTATATAAAGTGTGTATAGAGCATACAAAGAGTGTATATAGGGTATGTAGAGAGACTAGTCAATGTTAGATATGCAGATTTAACTCTCATCTTCTGTAAGCCAAGCCAGTCAGTATTTGGAAAAAAGCAGCTGTGCCTTTGGGCACGAAAGGATGCCTTTTTGTGGTCTGCAGGAGGAGCAGCAGATTCCAAAGCTAAACGTAAGGTGAGTGGAAGCACCCCACTGGTGAGCTCTGCAAGCAATTAAACATCTCTACAGTAAGAGGTTGCTGGTACTAACAGTGCGGAGGGGACGTTAGCAAAGGAAAGTCATGACAAAGTAGTTGTCTCCCAAGGAGACAGGTAATTTATGGTCTGGAAATGCGGTAAACAAGCAGCCTTCTGCATTTGACAGTGGCTAAAAGCAGATAGCTAAAGACAGAGGCAGCATGAAGACACAACGCTGCTACTTCCCTCCCCTGTACCATGAGGTTTCCAACTTGTACCAATAGCTGTCACCTGTTTTTAGAGGAAGGATATCCTTTCCCAGAAATTCCAGGCTTGAGCAGTCACACCGTAGTTGTCAGTTAGAAATAAGAGCAGGGGAGCAGCCGTGCCACATTCATCTCAGCTACCAAGGATTGACGAGAAGCAAAATTGTCTGTAAATGGGGAAAATGAAAGTTGCTGAATATTCTTTCTGGTTTTACCTCCTCCTATTGGTGTGCATAGTGACGTCTGTCTTTCTATCACCCCATCTGCCTGTGGAGATGGAGCAGAAGAAAATGAAAGTTGTGCACTAGCTAGTCAGAGGCTTAAAAAGTGAAGGATGGGGAGGGAGCATTGCTGCCGACATGGCTTTCAGCAATGAGCAACTGAGGCTAGAGTAAGAGAGCAGAAGTCACGTCCAAATGTTTGCGTGTGGTGGTGCTGGTGAAGCACTCAGTGCAGGGAACATTAAATGGCACAGGAGGGTCATGCCACCACACGACCCCAGGCTAAGACAGCTAGTCAGTGCCTGGCCAGGCTGTTTCATGGGGAAACGGGGTGTATCACAGGTCTAGAGGTTGCAGGGATGTTTGCTGCGGGTCTGGGCAATAACATGCCGTGGTTGCACGCTGCCTGGTTTGGGCGGCCATCCTGTCTCCTTGACTACCCAGCCCTCGGGGGTGATTGCTCCCTGCCTAGCTGCGTCAGTCTTTTTTTCCTCCCAAGAGAAGTGATGAATAGAGACTTGATTACCTATTTCAAAGAGATTCCTTTATACTTTGCAAGAAAGTTTTCATATTTTTGTAAAAACAAAACTTCCTTTCCCCTCCCCTTTTGAAATCACAACCATATTCTGCTGCTTCTAGAGGAAGTTTGCATTTTAAAAAATTCAGCGCTTTGAAATTAACTTTATATTCAAATAACCCCTTCCTCACTCAGGAACTCTTGAATTTTTAAAAACTAAAGAGAACTCAAGGGTGTTGGCAAGTGCATTTCTCCAAATGGTCCCATGGTGCAGATTTGGAAGCATTTATGAGCTGTTTTGATAATCCCTCTACTGAGCTATTTTGTAACTCTGGGTTCCAAAGTAGTTCCCTGACTCTTGCCCAAGACACTTCAAAAATGGAATTTAGTCACTTAAATCATAAACCACTAGGAGAAAAAAAAATCCTACCAGTAACATGTAAGGCCTTTTGAGAATACGACGCCATGTCTTTGGCAGCAAGTCCATAGAACCCGCATGTCGGACAACAAAGCAGGTTTTGCTAACAAGAAAATCCCCTCAACTTCGAGAATTAAACTGCCATGACACCGTACAAGTCATACGCTTTTTGCAGCAACCTATCAAATCTCAACATCTTGTTCAGGTTTCATACACCAGAAAACAGTTGCCTACATAAACCAGAAGCCACGCAGACATCCCTCTAGAAAGATCAAAGCGTGACAAATTTCTTCTATGTCACATCTCATACAGCAAAATCAAGAAAGGGTTTTAAAGTGGTGCACAAAAACAGAAGCAAAAATAATTGGCATAGACAACTTAAATGACCTCCCTAATTACATGGTAAACAAGTAATGCCTTTGTATGTACACATGGAAAAGGAGTTCAATACAGATCCTGACTTGGATCCTTCAACAGGAGAGCGTGGTCGGTTGGTTTTGCAGAAGAAGAGGAAACCGCACAGTCAGGCAACTGCAAACACCTCGCCTCATAATTCTGCCCATGCCCTGCACGAAGGTTGCACCTAGAAATAGTTCAGATGTTCATTTTGCCTAAACCTGGATGCCTCCTGTCACAGGGCTGGCAGACAGGAAACACAACCTTCAGGAGACAAATTTTTTCTGGAGAGGTAGCCCGCTGCTGGCCAGGGACAGAACAGGGAAATGTTCCTGCCCTCTGTCCACAGTCTGCCCAAGGGGTTAGTTGGAACAGCTCACCACATCACAGACTACAACATTGACTTAAAGTGCTATGATAACATCCTTTACCTGTGCATCCCCGTCTTTACTTTTCCTTATGTGGCACATGATGGGATTTCTTTTCCAGTAGCTCAGGATCTTTTACTTTCACATATTTACCTTGGGGGGGGGGGGGAAGGCAGAGGCAGACAAGCATCAGTGACTTGGTATTTCTGCTGTGTTTGTTGTATGTGCTTGGCTTGGGGTTCCCCCCCACTCTTATTTTTTCATATTTAGTGGTGAATGGATGACATATATAAATACAATATATAACATACAGTTATTGATGGAGGATTTGATTATTGAGCATTGATATTGACAGTGGATTCTTTTCCGCACGTGCAGACTGCTCCCATTACTAAGTCGCTGAGACAGTTCGCTCCACAGAGCAGGCATGGAACAGCCTCATTTTGAGTCCTTAAAATACTGAGTTCATCAGTCAAAACCCAAGGTATTGGGGGTGTAAAATTGGACTTACCCAGATTTTTATGAAACGCAAGTGGGGAAGTTCAACCACATTGACCCTATTCCCAAAACCATCTGAGAGGCAGTTCTGAGGTCCCTGAAATGCAGTGCCCACAAAGTAAATGCAGGAGCCACTCATTTCCTCTTGCTTACAATGATCTCACAACTGTGACTTGCCTTTGGAGAACTGAAATCCCTGCAAAAATCAATCTACTTGTTTATGCCACTTGACCAGTATTTGTTGTGACCGATACACACTTAAACAGTGTTTCAAAGTCTTATCTGTTCATCAGTCATACTATTCACTCCTCTTAATGCTTTTTCTGTGTCATGGATTTTACTGATCAAAACCACTGTTAATACTTTATTTCAGGCAGATTTGTAGCATTCACATCACCTCGTCTCCTGCGATTTGCTTTTTCCTGGTGCACAGTATCAGATTTTTAATAATCATAGCGCCATAGAATAGTTTGGGTTGGAAGGGACCTTTAAAGGTCGTCTAGTCCAACTCCCCCTGCAATAAGCAGGGGCATCTTCAACTAGATCAAGTTGCTCAAAGCCCCATCCAACCTGACCTTGAATGTTTCCAGGAATGAGGCATCTACCACCTCTCTGGGCAACTGTTCCGGTGTTTCATCACGCTCATCATAAAAAATTTCTTCCTTCTATCTAGCCTAAATCTACCCTCTTTTAGTTTCAGATCATTACCCCTTGTCCTATTGCAACAGGCCCTACTAAAAAGTCTGTCCCCATCTTTCTCATAAGCCCTCTTTAAGTACTGAAAGGCTGTAATAAGGTCTCCCCGGAGCCTTCTCTTCTTCAGGCTGAACAACCCCAACTCTCTCTGCCTGTCCTCATAGAAGAGGTGCTCCAGCCCTCTGATCATTTTTGTGGCACTTCTCTGAATCCATTCCAACAGCTCCATGTCTTTCCTGTGCTGAGGGTTCCAGAACTGGAAGCAGTACTCCAGGTGGTATCTCACCAGAGCAGAGTAGAGGGGGAGAATCATCTCTCTCAGCCATCACTTCTTTTGATGCAGCCCAGGATACGGTTGGCTTTCTGGGCTGCAAGCACACATTGCTGGCTCATGCTTTTTATCCACCAGTACCCCCAAGTCCTTCTCCTCAGGGCTGCTCTCAATAAAGCCTGTATTAATATCAGGGCTTGCCCCGATCAAGGTGCAGGACCTTGCACTTGGCCTTGTGCAAGGCAATGAACATGAGGTTCACATGGGCCCACTTCTCGAGCTTGTCCGGGTCCCTTTGGCTGGCCTCCTGTCCCTCAGGTGTGTCAACTGTACCACACAGTTGGTGTCATCTGCAAATTTGCTGAGGGTGCACTCGATTCCACTGTCCATGTCATTGACGAAGATATTAAACAGTACTGGTCCCAATACGGACCTCTGAGGGACACCACTTGTCACCGATCTCCATCTGGACATCGAGCCATTGACCACTACCCTCTGGATGCGACTATCCAGCCAATTCCTCATCCACCAAACAGTCCACCCATCAAATCCATATCTCTTCAATTTACAGAAAAGGATATTGTGAGGGACCGTGTGAAAGGCCTTATGGAAGTCCAGATAGATGACATCCATAGCTCTTTCCTTGTCCAGTGATGTAATCACTCTATCACAGAAGATCACTAGATTGGTTAGGCAAGAGTTGCCCTTGGTGAAGCCATGCTGGCTGTCTCGAATCACCTCCCTGTCCTCCATGTGCCTTAGCATAGCTTCTAAGAGGATCTGTTCCATGATCTTCCCAGGCACAGAGGTGAGACTGACAGGTCAGTAGCTCCCATGGTCCTCGTTTTGACCCTTTTTCCAGTCACCAGGGACTTCCCCTGACTGCCATGACTTTTCAAATGTCATGGAGAGTGGCTTGGCAACTACATCAGCCAATTCTATCAGGACTCTGGGATGCATGTCATCAGGTCCCATAGACTAATATATGTTCAGGGTCCTCAGGTGGTCATGAACCTGATCTTCTCTTACAGTGGGAGGGACTTTGCTCCCCCAGTCCCTGTCCTGAGGTACATCCACTCAAGAGGTGTGGGAAGAGAGGTTGCCAGTGAAGACTGAGACCTCAGCCTTGTCTGTTGTTACCAGTTTGCCAATTGTGTTCCTTGGGGGGTTACACTTTCTTTGACCTTCCTTTTCTGGCTGATGTACCTATAGAAGCCCTTATTATTCTTTGTGTCCCTTGCGAAGTTCAGCTCCAGCCACACCTTGGCTTCCTGACACCATCCCTACACAACTGGGCAGCATCCCTATACTCTTCCCAGGATACTTGTCCCTGCTTCCACTGCCTGAGCATTTCCTTCTTGCCCTTTAGTTTGACCAGTAGGTCTCAACTCATCCATGCTGGTCTCTTGCCTTCCTTTCCTGATTTCTTACACCTGGGGACTGAGAGCTCTTGTGCTCTATGGAAAGCATCCTTAAAGATCTGCCAGCTCTGTTGTCCTGGAGGGCAGTTTCCCAGTTAGTCCTATTGACTAACTCCTTGAACAGCTGGAATTTTGCTTGCCTAAAATTAAGGGTCCTGACTTTACTCTTCACCTGACCCATATCCCTCAGGACTGCAAACTCCACCAGTGCATGATCACTGCAGCCCAGGCTACCTTCAATCTTGACATCATGAATTAGCTCACTTGCGTTGGTGACCATCAGGTCCAGTATTGCTTCCCCTCTGGTAAGGCTATTACCTGACTTAAGAAGTTATCCTCCATGCGCTCCAGGAGTCTCCTGGAGTGCCTCCAGCTTGCCGTGCTACTTTTCCAGCAGATGTGGTGGTGGTTGAAGTCCCCCAGCAGGATGAGAGCCTGCGAGCGCTATGCCTCCTGTAGCTGGAGTAAGAAGGCTTCATCAATAGGCTCCCCTTGATAAGGTGGCCTGTAGTAGACACCAACCACGAGGTTCCCTTTGTTGTTTCAGCCTCTAATTCTTACCTGTTAGCTTTCAACCTGCTCATGACTATTCTTCAGAGACAGCCCTTCACACTCTGTTTCTTAATGTAGAGGGCAACCCTGCTGCCACTCCTTCTTTGTCCCTTCTGAACAGCCTGTAGCCATTGATAGCTGCACTCCAGTGATTGAATTTGGCCAAGTTTCAGAGGGCCTGGCGCATCTGGGGGTTTCCATCCCCTCTTGCGAACCCCGAGGAGCTGTGGGGGTTTGGGGCTGGCAACCCCCCCCCCCGAGGGGCAGCGGTGGCCCTAGGAGCCCCTGGGCCGGGGGGGCCGTGCCCAGCCTGAAGCACCTTGGCCTGGTGGTGCTGCCGCTGGGGGGCTGCCGGGGGTGGCCCCCCCGGCTGGGCCCAGCTGGCTCCAACGGAGAGGGCCGAGCCCTTCAGCCACACTGGAAGTGCCCCTGGAAAAGGTGCTCAAGGAGGGGCAGAAAACCCATGTGAGAGCCATGAGCTGGTGGGTGTGCACACCCCCTGCGCTGCCTGAGGGGAGAACCTGGGCTGGGGAGTGGAGCTGGGGGAGTGGAAGGCACTGGTTTAATGTTTGTCTTTGTTCCATACTGTGTGAATTAGGAATTGCATTTTTATTTTAATTGGGAATAAGTTAGTTTTCCCCAGGCTGAAGCTGTTTTGCCCACAATGGAAACTGCCTGCAGGAAACCAGGCACCAGGCTGGGCTGGAGCAAGACCCAGACCCGCACGTGTAGTGGAGCAGTACTCGGGGCCTGACTCTCCATCGACAAAGCCCCCTACACACTTGCTGAAGGGTGCCTCGCTGCCTCCCACCCAACGCTAAGCCGAGAGGATCTCTGAAGTAGGTCCTGACGGTGCGATGGCTTCATCCCAGCGCTGTGGGCAGGTGAAAGCGTGACCCACTGCTGCCCACTGCCTCGCCAGACTCTACCCCATCGTGGGCTCCTCGTCGGGAGGTGACTGCGTGCTGAGCCAAAGGGTCTGGTGCTTGGCACTGGGCTGTGGCAGGAGCAAGAGCCGGAGGGAGCCACAGCTGTGCCAGAGCAGCCCCTGGGTCTGACTCCTGGGGGATGAACCCACAGCTGCTCCCGCTCCCCTGAGGCCACCCCTGCCCAATGTGAGGGGAGAGGCCTGTGCTGGGCGACTGCCAGGCGCTGCCTGATGCTGCCTGGCTCCTGCCACCTTCCTGGGGGTGGGGGTGCAGCTCCTGCTCGCTGCAGCACCGGGGGGCTCTTGACATGGCTGTAAATACATCGCTGCCATCACTTGATTATAAGTATCATAGTTTAATATTGGGTATGTGTTGAATAATCAATTTACAAGTATTTGAATAATAACGAACTATTAGTTTACAAATATTATCTGATTATTAAACACTTAATAATTAGTTACACAATACTTTCTGCATTTATTAAGTGTAACATCAAAAGTGCTGTTTGGCTGTCTCCTTGCTGAAAAGTGCCTTTCTCCCCAGGGATGGAGGACCCCGTTCAGTCCTGTCCTGGGTTCATCTTTGGTGAGGGCGACCAGGCCAGCGACGCTGTCCCCACAAATTGCCAGGCAGGTACCACACTGGGACCCATCATTTCTGCCCTTGAAAGGAGATGGGGAGAGACCTGCTCAGGGTCTACCAAATCCCTGAGGAAGAAGCCGGGCTGCCTGTGCTGAGGACGATGCTGCTGCCTGCCCTGCTCCTGGCTGGGGACAGCCCTGCCCATCCTTCAGCTAATTACAGCTTCTGCTCATTATAGCAGTGTGGGCTTTGACAAGGTCGTAAATCAATCACTGTCATAAGAACATGGACTGTCATAATTGTACATTGTCTAAATATGGACTAATGAGTTAATGACTATTCTGGCTGTTGTACACACCTCAAATAAAGAGTTGGACACATGAAGACAGAGTGCAAAGTGCTTTTTCCCCCAGAGACTCTCTCAGGCCTGGTGCCTGAAGGTTCGAGGACCAACACAACCGGACCCCCACCTCCAGCGGGGGTCCACACACCCTGCCTACCCCCCACCTGTCCAGAACCCAATGCCCTCCCACCCCCCTGCACAGATATAGTCGACTCAGTTGCCGTTTCTGAGCCCAAACGTGCAGGACTCTGTCTCTGCCTCAAGCCCCAGCCACCCATTTCCCAGCCCCAAAACCGCAGGACTTTGTCTCTGTTTTCAAGCCCCAGAAACAGCCACATGAGCCAGTTTTCAAGTCCAGAAAATTCAGGATTTGGTCTCCATGTTCAAGTACAGAAAACACAGTCTGTTTCTGAGCCCCAAAACCAGCCGCATGGGCTGGGTCTTGACACCCAAGGACACGCATTTCCCTTGGAGGCCCAAAGCCCAGACTTCCCCTTCCTGAAGTCAAATGAGCAGGGTTTTGCACCCCCAAAACAGCCCCCTCAAGCCCATATCCAGGTCTGGAAAACACAAGATGTAGTCTCTGTTTTCTAGTACTTGAAAATGCAGAAATTAAGCCCATTTTTGACCCTAAACCCAGCCAAATGAGCCTGGTTTTGAGCCCCCAGAGCAGCCCCTGAGCCTCCTTTCACGCCCTGAAAAACACAGGACTCTGCTTCTAAGCCTTGAAACCAGCCCACTGAGCTTGTTGTCGTCCCAGAAACACATACTCCAGTCTGTGTTTGAGACCCAAACCCACCAAATGACCCTGGTTTTGGACTCCAAAAACATGACTCAGTCTCTGTTCTCCTGAGCCCCCAAACCAGCTGCATGTGCCTGGTCTTGAGCCCCCAAACCCCTCAATCCCTCTGTGGTGGGTTGACCCTGGCTGAGGGCCAGGTGCCCACCAGAGCCGCTCTATCACTCCCCTCTTTCATTAGACAGGGGAGAAAAGGTACAATGAAAAAAAAACTTACGGGTCGAGATAAGGACAGGGAGAGATCATTCTCTAATTATCATCACGAGCAAAACAGACTGAACTTCGAGAGGGAATTCATCTTATTTATTACTAAGCAAAACAGAGTAGAGGAATGAGAAATAAAACCAAATCTTAAAAACACCTCCCCCCACCCCTCCCATCTTCCTGGGCTCAACTTCACTCCCGGCTTCAACCTCCGTCCCCCCCAGCGGCACAGGGGGACGGGGAGTGGGGGTTACGGTCAGTTCATCACGCGGTGTTTCTGCCGCTTCTTCATCCTCAGGGGGAGGACTCATTGTTCCCCCGCTCCAGCGTGGGGTCCCTCTCACGGGAGACAGTCCTTCACGACCTTCTCCAATGTGAGTCTCCTCCACGGGGTGCAGACCTTCAGGAGCAAACTGCTCCAGCATGGGTCCCCCACGGGGTCACAAGTCCTGTCAGCAAACCTGCTCTGGCGTGGGCTCCTCTCTCCACGGGTCCACAGGTCCGGCCAGGAGCTTGCTCCAGCGCGGGCTTCCCACGGGGCCACAGCCTCCTTCGGGTGTCTCCACCTGCTCCGGTGTGGGGTCCTCCACAGGCTGCAGGTGGAATCTCTACACCCCCTCATCCTCCCTCCATGGGCTGCAGAGGGACAGCCTGCTTCACCATGGTCTTCACCACGGGCTGCAGGGGGATCTCTGCTCTGGTGCCTGGAGCACCTCCTGCCCCTCCTTCTGCACTGACCTTGGTGTCTGCAGAGTTTCTTACATCTTCTCACTCTTCTCTCCGGCTGCAAAAGCTCTCCCTAACTGTTTTTTTTTCCTTCTTAAATATGTTATCACAGAGGCGCTGATTGGCTTGGCCTTGGCCAGCGGCGGGTCTGTCTTGGAGCCGGCTGGCATTGGCTCTGTCAGACACAGGGGAAGCTTCTAGCAGCTTCTCACAGAAGCCACCCCTGTGGCCCCCCCACTACCAAAACCTTGCCACGCAAACCCAACACACCCTCTTTTAGCCCCTGTGTCTGACCTGCCCACCCACATCTGGTGCTGGGGACGGCCCCAGGAGCCCTGGGTGGTGCTTGGGAACTGGCCAGGGGGACCCATGGGGCGAGCTCAGCCCAGTGTGGCCTTGGGCAGCTTGGATGAGGATGAGGAGCGCTGAGCTCCAGCTCTCGGGGCTTTATTCCCCAGCACCCCAAGCCCCGGCGCAGCCAGTCCCTAGGCCGAGCCCCCCCCACGCCTCAGCTGGGCCCTGCTGGGGAGCCGGGCCCAGCCGCTGATGCCTGTGAGACAGTTGTGGGAGAAAGAGTGCCAGAACCCCCAGGGGGCCCTGCCCAGCCCTGCCCCATGCAAGTGCCCTGAGGCGAGGCGAGGCGAGGCGAGGCCTGGCCTGGCCCCACCCCACCCCGCCCTGCCCTCACACCTGCTCCACCTGGTGTGGGCCCCACCCCCACAGCCCCGATTGGTTGGGGCTGGGCCGGGGCCTTGTTCCACTCTGAGGGGGAGGAGGTGGCCACGCCCCATGGACGTGTGTCTGCCTGACCCCACCCCCTGAGGCCACACCCTGCTCGATTGGATGTTTTCCACATACAATGACCTTTATATTTATTAACTAGTTATTAAATGTTTAATAATCAGCCAATATTTGTAAACTAATACTTTGTTACTATTTTACTATTTGTAAATCGATTGTTCAACTCATCCTCAATATCAGACTGTGGCACCAACAACCAAGTGATAGCAGCCATTAAAGACCCCAGAGAATCGCTTGCAGGTGTGGGGTGGGAGCAGCGCCACCAAACGACCTGGTAACCACTGCCCTGCCCACCAGCCAGCCCCTTTATCTACTACTCTGCCAATATGGCTCAGTTTCTGCTAAACCCAATGTGATTTAGCCCTGTTTCTGCCCCATCCTGGGTCCCGTGTGTAGTGCTTAGGGACAGGGAGGGGGGCCACCCGCAGCCCCGTGTGCCCCCCACCCCGCTCCAGAGCTGGGCTAGGGACACGCTCCCTACGGAGAGCGCCCGGCCGCCCTGTCGCTGACCCCAAACCCTGCCAGACTGCGGCAAGGGCGGCTCTGCCCCTTCCCCGGGGAGCCCTGGAAACGCAGCTCGGTCAGGCAGCAACACCTCCCTCTGTCCCCACATCCTGGGAGGCGGCTGCCCCTGGCACAGTCCCTGCCCCGGGCTGCCCATGGCTGGGCTGGTTTCCTGGCACCTGGGTCTGAGTTTCCTCAGGAGGGGAAGGCACAGACACGAAGCCACCCAGGCACCCGCTGTTTGACAACAGGGTGCCACAGCCCATGAGCAGTACTGGGCAGGGACAGCCTGCTGCAGGCTGCTGAGCGGCCCTGAAATGCGCTTTCTTGCCCCACGTGCTATTTGTACAGTCACACAAGCGACCTTGGCTGGGGTGATGTGTGCAGCTCACAAATGGGATCCTGGCAGCTTTTGTCTGCAAACCAGCCACAAACGGAGGTAAGCAGTACGCTGATGGAAACTGGCAGCGGTCAACACTTTGCACCGGTGGGCAAATCCAATAGGGTTTTTTATGGGGGAGCTGATCGACCACAGCACTGCACTGCATCCGAGCTCCCTGTCTGCCTCACTGTGCACAGGCCCTTGAGCTCTTTCAATAAAAGGTCCCGCTCCCCTCACACTAATGGCAAGAGTCCTCTCGGACTGAAACTTGGAAGAGAAAGCTGGAAGGTCTTTTGGAGTCAGTCTCAAAATTTTTTTTAAATTTTTTTCCCTTGCAATGAGTGCCTGGCTCAGTGGGGGCTGGATGAGTCAAATACCGCTGCTACTACAGTCTCAAAGCTGATCCTATATGCAACTCACTAAAGCCTTTAATCTACAGGTTGTTAGTGTGCAGCAGCTGAAGGACCATGAATAACCTCACTAACTTGAAAGACAGTGAGTTGAGACAGAGAAACATTTTTCATTATTTACAGCACTTTCTTTGTTTCCTGGAAACAAAGACTTCTAGCCTGTGCAATAAGGACCAGTTTGCAGTTTGGTTTTTGGTGTTCTCAAGTCAGGGACCAAGCGCAGGAAGCAGCGTGAGCCACTGTTTGCAGTGAACACGTATAGACACACAGGTTCAGAAGTCACTTTCAGCACTGGAATGCCCATCTGGGTGTTCTGCCGCTTGGACCTGGTAGACATGGAGCTTTTTCAGCCACACAACCCCACTCCTATGTAGCTGTTTGTGCTTAGTACAGTGTTGTTCTTCCAACAGACCTGCTTTTCTTAGCTATTTTTCCTGAAATAAAGTGTTTTGGGTCTTTTTTTTTTTTAATCTGCCTTTCTTTAGCACACACAGCTGCAGCATTTAGTATTTGTATGGGCTATGTAGGCTGCAGTCATGCCATGAAGTCCCACTCTAGACCCAGACTGAGCATCCACTAATCCTCTTACCAAAGTTAATATCCCCTGTGCTTCCATGATAAGCAAGAGTGAATAGAAATTCTCAGTCTGCTCTATATCTTAAAGTTCAGGAGAGAAATTAACATACATGTATAATTAGCTATATTTAAATAATAACAACATTGTTTTAACTAGAAAAATGCTCATGCTGTTTTCCTTGTATAATGGTATCTCCCTTTACCTCTGCTTTTCAAACTTTCCATGGTCAGACATCCTTTGATGCTAATTCACAGACGCTCAGTGAATTCCCATCACTCCTAATCCCTCAGCCTCTCATTCTTTATAAAATGTCTTAATGCCTTCAACAAGGACCATTAGCACTGGAAACATGGGTCTCCTTGGCCCCTGGCTGTATTAAAAGGAAGCAAAAGTGAGGGCCTATTTATAGGATTATCTTGCCTGCCATCTAATCCTTTTTCATTTGGGTTTATTTCCTGTTGGTTTTATTTTAGTTCTTAAATCAGCAGATTCTGGCACCGTCTATTGAGAGCACATTTCTCTGACTTGGCCTGATACCTGTAACGCCCCCCTCTCGCAGCCCAGCCCGGCCGATCCCGTGCCCGTCACTGCTGCCCTCCCTACCACGGGTAAGTAGCAGCAGCACCTCTCCCTTATGGGAGGGAAAGCTGCGCATCTGCCAAGCTGAGTTTACCCTCAAAGAAACGCAGCCTTTCTTCCTATTTCTTCCTATACTTTCTGATTGGTTTAGACTTGTACAAGGGATTTTTAATTGTTGAGGGTTTGCGTTTCGTACAGTTTATAAGCAGCTCCTGTGTTACAAGCAGGAATAAGATGATGCAGTGTTAACGTTTTTCATCTGAACAAATGAAAAATCAGCTTTGACACCAATTTAGATGCCACCGTTTGAAGATGAGTGGTTTCAAATTAACTTTAAAAGTCAGAGCTGGTGTGTAAAAAGCAGCCTTCCCTTCCAGATGTAAAGCAAACAAAACCCAGCCAGACTATCACACCATGTACTAAGTACATAGTTTTTATTTTGTAAAACATCATTATGCTCAGTCAAGACAGTAATTCGTAAGTGCTTACAGGCTGCTGTTATGGACACTCTTAAATGTCTAGTCTGGTGCTGATTAGTCAACACTGATTGCTTTTACTTTTAAGGAGAAAAAAAACCAAAAACCCTCTCTCCTACCTGCTGAGAATTTGGATAACTCATTGATTTCAGGGGCAGAAGGGACAATTGACTTTCTTTTCCTTTTCCATTAATCATGGACCATTGTATTTTTCTAATCTGCTGCTTCTCTTCATGATTTTGCCAAGTGGCTAATTATCCTTAGTTAAAAAAAAAAATTAAAAAAAATCCCTGTTTTCTAGATAGATATTCTTTGGCTTTGGCATCCAGATACTGTTTCATATTACATCTTTCTTTACTCATACCCAGTCCTCTTGGTGGAGATTCTTATGAATTAGAGACGTGAGCCTGTTCCTATTTTGTGTCGGAAGACTTCCACTGTACAGCAGCCATTGTACCATAATGTGACAGTCATGATACAGCTGGGATAATGTAATTTTGATTGGGTTTCTCCTTTGTTAGAAAACCTTTGCTTTAGCACAGGATGGTCAGACATAGATTCTCTGTGCTGCAACACAGAATTAGGTGCCTCCAAAGTGGATTATCCAGCACCAGGAGTCACCCTGCTGAGGTAGTGCTCTCCCTCCATGCTCTTCATCAAAAAAAACTTGGCTTCTTTTAGTGGGTTGACCCTGGCTGAGGGCCAGGTGCCCACCAGAGCTGCTCTATCACTCCCCTCGTTCACTAGACAGGGGAGAAAAAGTACAACAAAAAGCTTATGGGTCAAGATAAGGACAGGGAGAGATCACTCACTAATTATCATCATGAGCAAAACAGGCTGAACTGAGAGAGGAAATTCATCTAATTTATTACTAAGCAAAACAGAGTAGAGGAATGAGAAATAAAATCAACTCTTAAAACACCTCCCCCCACCCCTCCCATCTTCCCGGGCTCAACTTCACTCCCGGCTTCAACCTCCTCCCCCCTCAGCGGCACAGGGGGACGGGGAGTGGGGGTTATGGTCAGTTCCTCACGTGGTGTTTCTGTAGCTTCTTTGTCCTCAGAGGGAGGACTCCTCTCATCGTTCCCCTGCTCCAGCATGGAGTCCTTCTCACGGGAGACAGTCCTTCATGACCTTCTCCAATGTGAGTCTCTCCCACGGGCTACAGTCCTTCACAAACTGCTCCAGTGTGGTCTCTTTCATGGGGTGCAGACCTTCAGCGAACTGCTCCAGCATGGGGTCCCCCACAGGGTCACTAGTCCTGCCAGCAAACCTGCTCTGGCATGGGCTCCTCTCTCCATGGGTCTACCAGTCTGGCCAGGGACGTGCTCCAGCGCAGGCTTCCCACAGGGTCACAGCCTCCTTCAGGTGCCTCCACCTGCTCCGGCATGGGGTCCTCCACGGGCTGCAGGTGGAATCTCTACACCCTCTCAGCCTTCCTCCATGGGCTGCAGAGGGACAGCCTGCTTCACCATGGTCTTCACCATGGGCTGCAGGGGGATCTCTGCTCCGGTGCCTGGAGCACCTCCTGCCCCTCCTTCTGCACTGACCTTGGTGTCTGCAGAGTTTCTTACATCTTCTCACTCCTCTCTCCGGCTGCAAAAGCTCTAACTGGGTTTTTTTTCCTTCTTAAATATGTTATCACAGAGGCGCTGATTGGCTTGGCCTTGGCCAGTGGTGGGTCGGTCTTGGAGCCGGCTGGCATTGGCTCTATCAGACACAGGGGAAGCTTCTAGCAGCTTCTCACAGAAGCCACCCCTGTAGCAACCCCCCCCCCAGCTCCCCCCACTACCAAAACCTTGCCACACAAACCCAATACACCTCTAAAGCTGGTGGGAGAAATCCTGGTCCTGAGGCTGTGTCTTTTGGCAGAGGGATCCAACTGGATCTTTAATCCATGCACCAAACTGTGAGGTTTTTAGCTGATCTGAAGGTTGCCAGGCTTGCAGCAGCAGCAGTAATGCTCGGTTTGGATGGAATGTGGACAGGTTTGGGCTTGAAATTCTAACTAAATTTCAACAGGTTTGTGCACTGAATTCTCTGTGTGTCATTTGGAATGTAACAGCTTCCTGCAAATGAATATAGGTACATTGTATACGTATGTCAGTTAGGGAATTAGCAATTGCTGTGATGAAAGTGTTTAAACATCTGATAAATCAGGCGAGTTTCAAACTTCAAAACAGCACTTTTCCAGATTGATATTCATTAGCAAATGCCTATTGCCAATGGTTAGCTCTTAATCACTATCAATCATTAACACTACTTATTCAAACAATTAGTCTTTAACAATCTTATTCTAAATTAGCTGTGAGTGTGAATAAGGCTGATGCTGTGTAGCTGACACTGATGGCTACAGCTCTTGATGATTTCAGTGGCTGAGGTTGTCCTGATCAGACTCAAGAGCTCTTCCAGGAGGGAAGCTGGAACAGAAGCATGTGATGGTTTTCTTCCCTGTTTTGCCTCACCCCCCCTTTGTGTTTTTTTCTGCTCCTTAGCTCTCCCCAAAAAGAGATGGGATGGGAATCCCATCTCCCACCATTGTTCATCTTATTTTTAGGATCCAAGTCTCCCTTTTCCCCCTTTGCGGTTCCATTCAGTTTAGACACTTCGCTCAGCTGCGTTACAAAGTCATAGCATGTTGCTGGTTGTTATTGTCAGTGTCGCTGTGGTACCAAGCACTTGTACACTGTGCAGGTCAGACTGTTCTAGTGTGCTTATGCTTGGGTTGAAGGCAAACAACTATTGATTTATGCATTGCTTTGTATACTTGTACTTTACGGATCAAACAGACCCTGTCCTTGTTGCAAGCTCTTTTGGTGGAATTTGGATGACCAAGTTTTAGTTATTTTAAATGTCAGAGTGATGCTAGAATAGATGTCTCTTCTCCCTCAGCAACCAGGTTGGGGGAGGTTGACACCTCCAGAAGGGCAATTTAGCCCGTTCATGTAAATTGGATGGATTAGGGCGAGGTGTGCCTTGCACGGACTTCCTTTGAAAATCTAGAGATCCTCTTGATAGCAGCGGGTTTCATATGTGAATACAGCTCAGCAAGATTGAGATTCTGCACTGCTGCTTCCAGAGCTCATGCTGCCTGAAGGCTGAAATGAAGCTGTCACTGATGGAGCCCACCAGGTTAGGTGACTACATATCCCCTCTCCTGAAGTATGATACAATTTAAAATCAAAGCTGATGATAACTTTTGAAGGGCCCAGGATTTTGCCAACTCTGTGTCAGGCTGCAAGCAGCTAACATTTTCACCTTTGTCAAACTAGATTTAATGTATCTGGGAAAATAGGCAATCTGATAATGTATTGCTACTATTGACTTAAAGGAAGGAGCAGGAGGCGTGCTCTCCTCACATAGATCTCCCGGGGAACTCAATATTTGACTACAAAAGCTGTGAGTTCTTTTATCCAGGCACACTTGATTTTAGAGGTGATATGCAGAGCACCAGCCTTGCTGTACAGCTCAACTTCAGTGCGTTTTACACGGCTGCTGTTCCGTGCTTTGCTTAGCCAAGTGAGACCAGTTGCTGCCTGAAGTAAGGCATCAGTAGCTGTGGGCTAAATCACCTGAACGCCAAATTTCTGTCCCCTGCACGGAAGTGTCTCCTGTGCAGCATCACAAAGGTGCAGATGTTCCTGCTAGGGCCTTGGACAGCAGCTCTTGGGCTCCGGGGGCTTCCTTGGTGTTACACCCACTTAGGTACCAAGTGGAAGGCAACATCTCTTGCCTCTTCTGTAGCTCAGATTTCACCCAAAAGATTTAGAAAATAAACAATGGCCTGATGTGAAATTTAATGGCAGAAAGTATTAGCGTAAAACTGAAGTGATCTGAACCTGCAAGCATTCTCTGGGTTTTTTTAGTAGAGTACAATACTGTTGCTCCCACTCATGAAGCAGTAACATGCGGTGAGGGCTCTCTCAGTATGGAAGGCCTCTCTGAGTGTTTCCCTGAGAGCTGTTAATCTGAGGAAAAACTCTGAGCCAGCATGAATAAATAACGTGCTGATAACTTTGTCCAGCAATACCTTCCTTGCAGTATAGCAACCTTAGGTGCTCAGCTGGAAACCTGTGGCCCCTCAAGAGTGAGTTGATGCTCAGAGCAGAGTCGTAATTGTTTCTTCCGCTCCACTACTGTAAGTACACAATGCTAAAAGCAACAATAGTAAATGATAACGAAATGTGGCACAGACAGCACAAAACCATCAAATAGGTGTGCACGTCCCTCTTTCTGATGCTAAAACCATCTGTGTTGTGGTGCTGCTCCAGTGAAAAGGAACAGTGGAGAGATGAGGCCAGCTACAAGGGAGAGAGCCGTAATGGCAGCCAATGCAGAGCTGTGAACTGTAACGTACCCTCTGGCTACCAAAGCTGAATTTCTTTCCTAAGAACCGCTAGCGAGCTTTTCAAACAGCCTTCTGCCTTTTGTGGCACACGGGCATTTTTAGGCAAAGTTCTGACAAGTCTTGTGCTATGATCTCTGCCAGCTAAGGGGGGAATACAGGGAGAAAAAGGTGGTGTGGAGTTTTTAGGAATTTTTCTTAGCACATGCGTTAGCTAGTGACAGCCTGGTTCTCTGGATGGGGGCACTCGGGCAGCCAAGCCAGCTCTGCCACTGACTGGGCCGGGTGAGCAAGTCGGATCCCCTCTCTGTGCTCTTCGTGCTTCTCAAACTTTTTATCCATCACGTCATTTCAGAACTATTCACTGCTGACTCCCAGGAGCCAGCAGTCCTTTGGTGTGTGTTTGTGTTTAGCATAATGAGAGGCTGTAGTTGCCTGGACCTTAAGGCTCATAGCAAAGCTGTTAATAAAACCCAAGTTCATCAGACTGCTTTGGACATCAGCTTTGTCACTATCATTTCTGAACTAGCAGTCAGGGGATACCATTGGCTGATTCTTTCAAATTACTTGCTAATGCAATGCAGTAGTTGAGCACATTTCCAATTAAATGCAGCTACTTTATAAAACAATGTTTAAGTTGCTGGCCTAAATTACTCCTTAATTGGGTCATTTTTTTCCTAATTGATTAAAAATAGGATTTCCAATTAAAACAGAGATTGAGTAATATCACACAAATGATATTATTCAAATCTGGAAGAAAAAAAAATCATCAAAAAGGAGAGAACCATTATATTGAATTGCAGATCAGCTGTAGATATGACATTTGGGATTGTTCTCTAGAAAATCTATTATTTTCCATCTTTGAAATTAGGACAAGGATGCAATCAAATAAAAAAGTTTAAAGCCCAGAAGAAAAAAAGCCATTACAAGGCAGCTGATCAAATACAAAATTATTATCACATATCGTTTGTAGTATGATATTATCTAGAGACCCAGACTAAGATTGCAGGCACTGTACAGAGAGACGTGAGCCCTGCCCCAGAGAACTTGCAACTGAAGTCAACAAGCCAGATGATGGGACAAAAATTAGAGCGCAAGAGTTTAGCTTCCAAAATCTGTGAGAAAAGTTGAAGGTAGCTCAAGGAATAGGACCAAGAGGTCCATTGGCCTCTTCTGTCTGTGAAAGGCCACAGATTCCTGCTGTTCTGGCTACCAAAGAGAGCTCCAGCACAGAAATTTGGTGATGGAAACACTCTACAATACTCACTCTAAACTATAGTCTGTACTCTAAAATAAAATACTATAGCCTGATCTTCAGTAACTTTAGTTCCCGTCAATTTCATAAACAAGTAGAGCAAAAAAACAAAGCTCAAATTTCTGATGAGACTATTTAGAGACAATTTGCAGGGCAGTTGTTTTGGGGTTTTTGGTGAAAGAAAACCAACCTAGGCAGATTGACTGGGATAGGTAAAACCTAACACAGCTGCACTGATTTCTGTAACACTAGGCAATTTAGGTATATCAGTGTTGAAGGGTATTGACTTTGGGGAAGATCCATCAGATAGCTGATTCTCTGGCTTTGCTACTGCCACCCTGATTTATCTGAGGTGAGAAACTAGTCCCTGATTTAAGTTCAGTTCTATCAGTTTAGACAATGTTTCACGGCATCATTTCCTTAGCAGAGCAGAAATGCAGACTGCGTGCACCTGTTTTTCTTCGCTTCCAAACAGCTCCCTCCTGGCTCTGCCTTCAGTTAGTATCCAGCACAGCACCTATGTAGGCTGGTTGTTTTCATGTCTGGATTAACACTCCATCTCTGCTACTGTACTCATGATTTGGCTGCAGTCTCAAACTGTGTGTCAGAAATGAGTGTCCATCTGTTCCTGTCCCCTTAAGCTTACTATCTTCTGTTAGATCTGGCTTCTTAGTCTCCTTTTTTTCAACCTAAATGGTGTATGACAACTTTCTACCATCATTTTTAGCTAGTCATGCTATGACCCTGAATGCAGACAGTAATGCTCCAAGACCTGCAGTATGAAACATGTACTGCAGAAGCACTTCTGCTCATCTTGGGTAAACATACCTGAGTACCTCATCTGCCAAGAAACAGCTGTATTGGGTCAGACCACAGCTCCCTCTCACACAAGTAGTCAACATCCAGGCAAAGAAGAGAGGAAGGGTAGGGCAAGTGTACTGCAATATGCTTGCAGCTTCTAGTGATCCACATCTTGGATGTTTCCTGAGCTAGCTGTGGCATCTTTCATAGCCCTTGATCTATTGTCCTGTACGAGACTGTACAATTACACTTTGCACCCATGTGAATCTTTGGTGTGCTGTGGAACATGCTGGGGTTTTTTTGAACATCCTGTGGCAAGTAGTTCTTTGGATTAATTACGCAGCATGTGTAGAAGTAGTGGTTTCTAGTAGTTTCAAATCTGCATGCTGAACATTTAACGTGATGATAGCCTCTGGTTCTTGTATTCTGAGAGACAACCATTAGACAACCAAGTAGCAACCATTTTATTCCCCTACTCGGCTAGCTAAGACCTTTTTCCCCATACCCCCCTCAGTCATCTCTTTACTACAGTACCGAAGCCTAGTGTATCATCTCTCCTGGACAGAAAGCTGCCCAATTTCTTTGATGCTGTCGCAGTCCATCTCCAATCCCTTTCCAGTTATTCTTGGATCCTTGCTGAGAGCAGGACCAGAACTGCAGCTGGTAATTAGGGTGCAAGGACATATTACAGTTATGCAACAGCACAGTAGTGTCTCCTGTTCTTTTTTTCCTTTCCTCTAATTTATTCACTTCT